>NC_053112.1:43438797-43776297 GCF_010015445.1 Perca fluviatilis | reverse complement strand
AAATAGATTTCCTCTTACAAAACGTATGTTGTAGTTGGCCGTCAGCTGTAGTCTTTGAAATTTGTTCAAGTGCACCTTTTTGGCGAAGACACAGGTGATGTGAGGAGAAATGAGGAGATGTGCGGCGACGCCAGAGTCAGGCTTCGTCGCCGCTAGTTCTTTGTTGTCTGCTTGGTGTGTCAGCACCTTCACCCTTTGAAGAAGTTGCATTGGTTGAGAGAAGTACTTGATATTACTGTGTTGTATATTATACAAGAAGTCCACCTCTATCTTTGTAGTGATGATGGCCACAGTCTAGGCCTGCACGATAAATCATTATAAAATCTCGATCTCGATTCACCCGGGGGGTTTTTTGTTTTGTTTTTTCTCCTTCATTTAATTTATTGAAAGCATTTGACATTAACATTGACATGTATTAAAGGTCCCATGACATGGTGCTCTTTGGATGCTTTCATATAGACCTTGGTAGTCCCCTAATACTGTATCTGAAGTCTCTCTCCCAAAATTCAGCCTTGGTGCAGAATTACAGCCACTAGAGTCAGTCCCACAATGAGCTTTCCTTAGGATGTGCCATTTCTATGTCTGTAGCTATTGAGGAGGAGAGAGGGGGTGGAGGTTGGGGCCGTGGCCTTGACCAACTGCCACTTGCTCGTTTGAAAGCCATGATGTCTCTCTCTCTCATGGGTGGGCCAAATTCTCTGAGCGGGCAAAGTGGAGAAAGGGGAGGTAACCTTGCTCCTTATGACCTCATAAGGAGCAAGATTCCAGATCGGCCCATCTGAGCTTTCATTTTCTCAAAGGCAGAGCAGGATACCCAGGGCTCGGTTTACACCTATCACCATTTCTAGCCACTGGGGGACCATAGGCAGGCTGGGGGAAAGCATATTAATGTTAAAAAACCTCATAAAGTGACATTTTCATGCCATGGGACCTTTAATTATGTAAAGACATGTTCAAGGAGTTCAGATAGAGCCTGTATCAGGGCCATATTTAGTTCAATGTGTTATATGTCACTAGTTTTGGTAGCCTACTGTACTTAAATGGCCAGTATGTACTTTATTTTATGTATTCATTGAAGCCTCTATGTTTACAGGCTTGTGGTATTGTGCAATGTGCTATAGGTGCCAAAGAAAATCTGTTTGGTACTGCCAATTTGTTTTGTTTTGTCATGGTTCATGTGTGCAATAAACATTACACTTTGCGAGAAAACAATCGTGGCAGAGAATCGTGATATCAATTCTAAGCTAAAAAATCGGGATTCTTATTTTTCCCCGAATCGTGCGGGCCTACTACAGTCCATTCTGGGATATGTCTTTCCAGAAGGTATTATGCCTCATTTTCACTGAATGGTATGGTATGACAGAGCTGGATCGACGACGGTTCATCTCTCAGATAGTTCCAGCGCTGCCGGAAGTTCCACCGGATGTCCCTTACCTTCTGCTTTATTTGTGTTGCCGTTCTAAACTGCGGTCGCTTCGGTAAACAACAACCAGAGCTTCCAAGCTAGCAAGCTACACGCTGAAAAAGGCATGTTTTGAAGAAAAATTTGGATCGTGTAACAAGGCAGGCCTGCGTGGGTCTTTCGGGGAATGGATGTAAAGACTTACAAAGAACATGTTTATGGCATTTACTGTCTAACTGGGACGTTTTGGGACCAATTGGCGGGGATTTCCTAAGGACAAAATACACATGGCGATACATTGGTAGGAGCAAATTACGTTTAACCATGTATCCATCTAATTTAAATAGCTCACGTTACTGTATTGGTGAACAGTTTATTTCATGTAATATTGTATGTGGTGTTTTCTTTAACAAACCCAGACCATTTTTTTCTCCTATCCAGGAGTGTATGTATGGAGGGGCCAGACCAGAGCCGTTTCTTCGTATAGTCAGACTATGCGGATACATAGGGCCCCACAGCCACTAGGCCAAGCCTCAATATATTTAGGGAGAAATAAAATGACCCGTCTTTAATTGTAGCCACCAGCAATTCAATTCAATTCAATTTATTTATAGTATCAAATCATAACAACAGTTATCTCGAGACACTTTACAGATAGAGTAGGTCTAGACCACACTCTATAATTTCCAAAGCCCCAACAATTACAGTAATTCCCTCAAGAGCAAGCATTAGCGGTGGCTGTTGCGACAGTGGCGAGGAAAAAACTCCCTCTTTGGAAGAAACCTTGGCAGACCCAGACTCTTGGTAGGTGGTGTCTGACGGGGCCGGTTGGAGGTGTGATGAACAGTGGCAATAATAGTCACATTAAAGATAATGGAACAGTGACTTCGAAGGTAGTCGTTGCAGTTCATGTCATAGCAGGGCACATCGTGGCATACTGAGTAGTGCAGTCTCCTATACCGGATCCTGACTACTCTGTGTGTATGAACATCGCAGCAGGGCGTTGAGGGATGTAATGTGGCACTGCAGAGCACGGGTGGATGCAGCGGATGCAGCAGGACGCGGCTGGGCATTGCAGGGAAAGAAGACACATAAGGACTCCGGGGAGTAAACTCCCCAGAGCTAGGTTAGTAACAAGCAGTTCTGGGACAGGATGCATACAAAAGGAAACAAGTGAAAACAGAGATGAGAGAGCAGCTCAGTGTCTCATAGGAAGGAAGGAACTTCCCCGGTAGTCTAGAATTATAATAGCAGGCAGGTTAACTTAGAGAGAGGTGCCGGATCGGGCTTGAACTCTCCCCTGCCGGATCGGGCTGTACTGGCCTGCCTCCCTCTACTCTCACTATATTATTGATTATATGATAAATAAATCTGATGACTACGAAGAGAAGCAGGTGGGCCGGGTTAGGCGGACACTGCAACTCCTCACTCCCTAACTATAAGCTTTATCAAAGAGGAGGGTTTTCAGTTTACTCTTAAATGTGGTGACGGTGTCTGCCCCCCGAACCCAGACTGGGAGCTGGTTCCATAGGAAAGGAGCCTGGTAGCTGAAGGCTCTGGCCCCCAGTCTACTTTTAGAGACTCTAGGAACCACAAGTAACTCTGCATTCTGGGAGCGCAGTGCTCTAGTGGGACAATAAGGTACTAGGAGCTGTTCTAGATAGGATGGTGCTTGACCATTTAGGGCTTTGTAGGTCAGGAGAAGGACTTTAAAGTCAATCCTGAATTTTACAGGAAGCCAATGCAGAGAAGCTAATAAGGGAGAAATATGATCTCTTTTCTTAGTTCTTGTCAGAACACGTGCCGCAGCATTCTGGATCAGCTGAAGAGTCTTAAGGGACTTATTTGAGCAACCTGACAGTAGGGAATTACAATAGTCCAGCCTGGAAGTAACGAATGCATGGACTAGTTGTTCAGCATCGTTTTGAGACAGGATATTCCTAATTTTGGCAATGTTACAAAGATGAAAAAAGGCTGTTCTTGAGCTTTGTTTTAGATGGCCGTTAAAGGATATATCCTGATCAAAAATAACTCCTAGATTTCTGACAGTAGTTATGGAGGCCAGGACAATACCATCCAGAGTAGCTATATCTTTAGATAATGAAGTTCGGAGGTGTTTAGGGCCCAGCACAATAACTTCAGTTTTGTTAGAGTTTAACATCAGAAAATTGTAGGTTATCCAGGATTTTATATCTTTAATGCATGCTTGAAGTTTAGCTAACTGACTGGTTTCGTCTGGTTGATTGACAAGTATAATTGGGTGTCATCCGCATAACAGTGATAGTTAATTGAGTGTTTCCTAATAATATTACCAAGAGGAAGCATATAAGGATAATAGAATTGATCCAAGCACTGAGCCGTGTGGCCATGGCTAACTTTAGCGTACTTGGAGGATTTATCATTAACATTAACAAATTGAGATCGATCAGAGAAATAGGACTTAAACCAGCTTAGTGCGATTCCTTTAATGCCGACTAAGTGTTCCAATCTCTGTAACAGGATTGTATGGTCAATAGTGTCAAATGCAGCACTAAGATCTAGTAAAAACGAGTAGCAAGTAGCCTTCTTTGTTCTAAACATTTTAAAATAAACCTGTATGAGGAAAATCCTGCATCTGTTGCATTTATTGACGGAGAGGAGCCTCATTGTTAACTTGTTTATTATCATTTTCTGTAGGTTTAAATTGCTTGGGTCAACTTGAGATGTTTAATTTGAATTTGAGAGAGATTTTTAAGAATCTAGCCTGTTTTCCTCCTAAAGTTTAACAGATTGATGCATCTCCACGGATCATCTTAAAGGTTTGTATCCCACCAATTTTAATTTGACAAAATAGGGGCCTCAAAACATCATCTTGCATAGGGCCTGCCAAAAGCTCGAAAAAGCCCTGGGCCAGACCTTACTATGCAGCGCTATGGAGATAGGCAAAAGTTGTGGACAGTACCTGGTTCTAGGAATGGGCATTCCAAGCAAAAATACTATTCGATATTCACCGGAAACTATTCAACCACTTAAAAATCCGGCCCCTGCTACACCACCTTGCACTCAGGCACACACACACACACACACACACACACACACACACAAGAGAGAGAGAGAGAGAGAGAGAGAGAGAGAGAGAGAGAGAGAGAGAGAGAGAGAGATCCATTCACGATTTTTACAACTGTGGCAAATGTGCTTTTCACCGCTACTAAACACTGGACCAAACAAAAAAGTCACAGTATGCGTACAAGACAATGCAAGTAACATGGAAGTGAACGACTGGAATGGGACTCTCAGCCTTGTTCTTCACATTCACTCCAACTCACTATAAACAACGGATTCAAGCTTCAACACATAAACAATGTGGTGGCATCTGCCAGTCTGGTTTCTCATTTCCATCACAGTACCACACTGCACTGAGCCTTATTTTTGTTCCACGCTGAACTTTTTGGCAGCTGTAGTAGTCTTTGCATGTTTCTCCTCTTTCTACAGTAGCTCACAGCGCTGAAGCAAATGCTTATCTGAAATTGTGCGGAAAAGTGCCTAACTGATGGTTTAACCTGTGCCTGGTGGCAACACGTTATCAGGGATGGTAGCAGATTACATGTAATCTGGATTACGTTATCAGATAACAAAAAGTAGTAACTATAATCAGCCCAGAATACATTTGAAAAAATTTTAGATTATAGTTACAATTGTTAAGGAATATTTGATGACATTTTTGATTACATCTTTGGATATGGAAATTTTAAAATTATGAAACTTTTCATATTCTAAATGCCGAATATATTCTCTATATTAAACCTCTCAGGTTGCCAGTTTTATTGCTGGTGATTTAACACATATTTGTTTTTGTTTCTTAAATAATGATTAATGGATAATGGAGTTTTTATTCTTACTTTTTTCCATTGAAAATGAATGCTGAACATTTTGAGTAAGTGCGCCTCTTTGTGTTACAAGAGCAAAGTCCTCCATGTGGCCTTTAAATGAAAAACAGCAGCAACAACAATTTACATAAAAAGAAACATTATCCTACATGTTGTAGAACACACACACTACACCTCCAGTTTGTGCCAGTAGGTTTTTGTAACAGTCATTGGATTTGACCAACTGTAAATACTAAATATGCAAAACGCATTTTATTTGCATTGAAAATCAAGAGAAAAAAGAGAAAAAAAATGTTTAATGATGAATTCTTGAATCCGTTCATTTAGAATAGGTTCAATATTTCAATTTGTTCAATTTTGAAGTAATCCAAAAGTATTCAGATTAGATTACATTTATTTTGTAATCCAATGGATTACGTTACTAATTACAAAAAATGCTGTGTAATTTGTATTCAGTAACTGACTACATTTCAAAGTAATCTGACCCAACTATGCGCGTTGTGACCAGGCGGCAGTAAAGCAGGGGACCTTTTTTTTTTTAAGATAAGACGATAGTTGCATAAAGGATTTGATTTTTTTTTATGAGATAAGATTCGAAAATCATGACACATCCATACCTTGTACCTGGTACTTTTTTTTGGTATCAGTACGGTCAAGGTTCCAAGCGTGCTGAGCCAATCCTGTTTACATTTACTATCTGCAGTGAAAAAGAAAAAGTACCAAAAGCATTGAATTGAGCTTGGACTGAGCCGTACCATGCAGTGAAAATAAAGCTTGACAGTCTTAAGGTCAGTGTTGCACACTGCACCTGGATCTTTGTATGTGTTTAAAGCAACACTAGAGAACTAGTGGTCCCCCTACAGGTTAGAACCGGATTTGTCCATTACATTACATTGTCCAGTTCATTCGAACTACAGACCCGCTACCTGATCTAGCAGACTTGCATAATGTAATGGACAATTTCACTTCCAACCTGTAGGGGGACCGAAGTGGTAAAAGTTCTCTAGTGTTGCTTTAATAGCCAAGACACACCAACCAGACGGCCGACCGTCGACAGAAAAGCCAGTCGGCTCCCCGAGGTCCAAAAAACTGCCTCGGAACACACTGAGGCGACACCGACTTGAGAAACGTAATACGTCTCCATGGCAGCAGGCGGCGCTACTCTGTATTATTGCCCAAGAAATGAAAACCGGCAGCTGATAGGACGAACGAGTCACGTGCGTCATGGCGGCTTGTTCCAAATACGATCTCATATTGTACTAAAATAGTTCACTGAAACGTGTTTCTGAAAACATTTTAAGCGAGAAATAGGCCATGCAGTTCATGAATCTGTCTTTATTTCAGATCGACAAAGGTCAGTTTAAAAGATTTTCGTCAGATTTTGTGAGACTCTAGTCACGCTCATCCTGCTCGTCATTTCGGGTGAGTCCCGACTGCCCTGTCTCTGACTGAACATGTCAGGTCGGCCAAAATGAAGGCCGACAGTCCCTCAGACTGACGACGGCACGGAACACACCAAACAGACTCGAGTCACCGACCTCGTCAGACTGTCCAACGGCCCGATTGTCGGCTTGGTGTGTCTCGGGCTTAAGGGAACAAACATGGAGTGTCTGCAGTACTCTGCAAGGTCACTATTTGTTAATGCTGTGTTAATGTGGCCTTTACCTTCCCATCCCCAGTGCAGAGGTTTCAGAGCATGGCCTGCTTTTGTGTGCCCAGATTCAATCTTTTTTTGTGACACTTGTTTCACAGCAACAGATGCAGGCAATAGGCATCATAAGTTTATGGAGGCCATTGGCGCATACCAATGGGAACTTGAGTTAATGTTACCAGTTCTAACCAGGTCTTCTGAGTAAATGGCTTTGGCTTTTTTTCAGATTTCAACACATTAGATAACATAGGGTCTTTACTGGCTGAAACGGTGCATAGAAATGTCCGTGCACTGCTCTATATTGATGAGTGGGGAAGCCCATAAAGCCTATTATAAGGCTCCACCTGTTCTCATAGAACTGAAGTTATGTTGCATAACCATTTTGTTTATAATCAATGCTGTCTTACATCAAATAGAACTGTGATCATCATATTAGAGTAGACACATACCACATTCAGGAGAAACATTTAGACAGTTTCTAAGTGGAATATTGCAATGCTTGTTATCATTATCTCTTTAACTATTAAAATGCTTTGGACATTTTAAAAATATTTTCCAAATCAGGTTGAGGGTACAACTTTTTTACAGTCTTTCAATATGAGAATCTTGAGAAAGTTTTTATGGGACCAAACCTCCGCTTGTGTTGAGTGCAAGTGTATTTGAGTTGAGGAAGTAGTGCTACCCAAAGACAGAGAGGGAGAGAAGAGCAATGTTAACTAACTGTGGTGGACTGCAGCAATAAATCAGAGTGTCATTCTGTTTATTGAAAAGACTGCTGCTGGAACGAGAATTATAAACACTGTGTCTGTACTGTGTGCTAACCACAAGGATATCAATCTATTCTATTCTGCTCTATTCAGTTCTTCTCCATAGGCAGGCAATGTAAGCGTTATGGTTTTACAATAAACAAACATTTGACAGGAAAGGTTGAACACTCTTTTTCTGGCTTTAAGCCCAAGTAAAGCCATGACCCGGTACAAAATAAAATTAGTCCTGCTCCAAGGACACTTAGAGACTCTCGTTCACATCTTTATTATTTCACCTTTTTTTTCTGAAATGAGGTTCTTAATATAATAAGGTGCTATCCCTAAATTTCAATTGTTAAAGTCATTCTTTCCTGCTTTGGGAGCCATGCCATTCAGCTTTTCTCATGGCAGTCAAGAGACTTTTATCTTAATATTTTTTCAATTATGTTTACATCGGATAAGTAAAACTAACAATGTACTGAAGAGTTTTGGTTTCATTGTTGTAATGTCTCAAAAGTTGTTTTCAGCTCACAATGTGTCACTTGAAAGAGGAATTGACACTATTGTTGCAACAATGCTGGATTACACACAACTCACACAACTAATTTCTTAGATATCAGAGTCTATTACCAGCACATTAACACACACAGTCTGTCAGACTTTTCAAGTGCATGCTTCATACACACATTGCTTTTACGAAATTGAAAAGCAGCATGCTAACTGCTAAATAATTTTAAAAGTAGTAGGACAGATTATAAACAGTGATTATCAGTGGGATGATTGATTAATTCTGCCTTGTTAGTTTCCATTTCAGAATATTGAGAGTGAAATACCCTAAGTTTCTGTTGGATGCCAGTCCCATCTCTTGCAGACATGGTCACTGAGGTGACCCCATAATTCTCTTTCCCACAACTAAATGAGCTAAAATATCCAAAAGCTGTACATCAAAGGCAAAGTAATTTTGTATTTTCACTTTTAATATCTTTATTGAGCTCTCACTCTCTCTCTGGCCCCCCAAAAAAAAAAAAAAACAAGACACCAAAGGGGGGGGGGGGGGGGGGGGGGGGGGGGGGGGGGGGGGGGGGGGGGGGGGGGGGAAGGAGGGGGAAAGCAAACACGCACCGGCCCCCGGGGGGGGGGGGGGGGGGGGGGGGGGTGGGGGGGGGGGGGGGGGGGGGGGGGGGGGGGGGGGGGAAAAAAAAAAAAAAAAAAAAAAAGAAAAGGAGTGGGGGGGGGGGGGGAAGGGGGGGGTGGGGGGGGGGGGGGGGGGGGAGGAAGAAGGGGGGGGGGGGGGGGGGGGGGGGGGGGGGGGGGGGGAGCAAAAAAAACCCCCACAAAAGGGGGGGGGTGGGGGGGGGGGGGGGAGAAGAGAAAAAAGACAAAAAAACACAACAAAAAAACAACAACAAAGCGGGGGGGTTTTTTTTATAAAAAAAAAAAAAAAAAAAAAAAAAAAAAAAAAAAAAAAAAAAAAAAACAAAACCCCACAGGGGGGGGGGGGGGGAAAAAAAAAAAAACCCCCCCGAACAACCCGGCCCCCAAAAAAAAAGCCCCAAAAGAATTTTATACGGTTAGTCACATATAAATGGCTCTGACCATTTTGCTATGTTGATTTGAACGGGAATGACCTTTCAATTCATTTTATTTCTATGGTTCTACCTGTTAGATTTCGCTGGTTCTGATCCCTGTTTCTAAATACACATAGATCTGACTCTGTATTACTGTTAATACTAGTAATGATCTCGGTCGAGGTCTAAATCAGTCGAGAACTGACCTTGTTCAAAATCAGCCAACTCCAACAACGACTAGTGCTGATATTAAAAGTCACCATGATCTTGTTAGAACACAAGAACAAATGTAAAGGTTCAGTATAATAAACTATTTACTTCCAATTCTCTCCATTTCCACTTCTTTTTCTCTTACACATTCACTACTAATCTTTCTCTCTCTCTCTCTCTCTCTCTCTCTCTCTCTCTTTCTCTTAGCAGAGGGATGAGATTTCCATTATTCAAAAACTTTGTTTATGGTGAACCGGCTCTCTGCCAAAATCTCTAACAATCAGTCACCCACCCACCTACCCACACACACATACACAAATGCTTCTCTATCTGTGGCACTGCCTTAAAAATGGCTTCCTGTGGTTTGAGGAGAATGTAAACAGAGGGACAAGGAAGAAAGAGAGACAGTCCGAGAAAGAAAGAGGGAGACAAGGAGCTCAGAATGTACTGAAGCTGGATTTTAAAAGGACAACTCATTCAATATTCAGTTGATCTGCCATTTCACTTACATTAACGTATAATGATTCTGTATTCTTATGCATATTGTGTTTCATATAAAATGCCCATTCACCACTCCTATCCACACCTTTTTTGAGGCCTCATGAAAAACCTTATTTACATCCTGCATCAGCACTGACATAAATGATTGGACATAAATCTTTAGGTGCGGAATCGTCAATGTGGACATAATTCCAAGGATACTAGAGTGGGCAACCTGCATGACCAGTGAAGTAGGGGGATATGGGGATATGGATGCCATCAGTCCTCTAGAGATGGAAGCAGTGAGACTCCTTTCACCAGCTGCAGCCCTCCAGCCCCACCTCCCCAACCCCCGTAGGTGTGGGGGCCTCGTCACTGCCCCCCCAGAATCCCCCCTCCCCCCGTCCACCACAACAACCCTCACAATCCTGGAAAGTGATGCTAAATGGCGGTTTAAAAAACAAAACCCCACAAAGCAGCCGGACCACTCTGTCTCTCCCTCTACCTTGAAGTACTGCACTGATCAGCTGTCTCTGGTGTTCCCAGACATCTTTAACACCTCACTGGAGACATTCCACGTACCAGCCTGCTTCAAGTCCTCCACCATCATCCCTACCCCCAAGAAAACAAGGATCACAGGACTGAATGACTACAGACCTGTCGCCCTGACCTCTGTGGTTATGAAGTCTTTTGAGAATCTTGTTCTGGCTAACCTCCAAACCCTCACCAACCTACTCCTGGACCCCCTGCAATTTGCCTACAAAGCCAACAGGTCTGTAGACGACGCAGTCAACATGGCTTTTCATTTCATCCTCCGGGCACATGGACTACTCAGGAACCTACGCCAGGATCTTGTTTGTGGACTTCAGCTCTGCTTTCAACACCATCCTCCCAGCTCTGCTGCAGGACAAGCTGTCCCAGCTGCATGTGCCTTACTTCACCTGCAGGTGGATCACAGACTTCCTGTCTGACAGGAAGCAGCATGTGAAGCTTGGGGAAACACGTCTCTGACTCTCTGACCATCAGCATCGGTTCCCCTTAAGGCTGCCTCCTTTCCTCTCTGCTCTCTGCTCTTCTCCCTACAAGTGCACCTTCACTCACCAGTCCTTCAAGCTCCTTAAGTTCGTGGAGGACACCACACTTAGACATTAGACTGGTGGGGATGAGTCCGCCTACAGGTAGGAGATTGACCATTTCAAAAAAAGCCCAGCAGAGGATGTACTTCCTGCGGCAGCTGAAGAAGTTCAAGCTATTCAACCAACCTATCAAAGACAATGATATTACACTTCTACACTGCTATCATTGAGTCCATCCTCACCTGCTCCATCACCATCTGGTACGCTGCTGCCACTGCTAAGGACAAGGGCAGAGTGCAGCATATCATCCATTCTGGATATTAATAAAATGATTAACATCATTTCTGATCAATCAATGTATTCATAAGACAGAGGAGTACACTTGCCTAGGAGGCTACAGTATCTTGCTTTCAGGTGTTTGACAGTAGATTTGATTGTTGCCTCCATTGCTGTCTGCAGTTTAGTGATAGCACCACCATCCTCTGCCAGCTCAGAGACTTTCCCTTTGAGTGTAACTGTCTGTGTGGGACATAAAGCATAAACACAAATTGTGAGTTTTATATTATATATATATAAATATATATATATATATATATATATATATATATATATATATATATATATATATATATATATATATATATATATATATATCAGAAACAAAACCACAAATGTAACTGGAATTTGTAGAGTGGCATTTCACTCTGCTCATGCTGATGCCTCCTCTGCAGCCTAAGGTCAGCCATGAACTGCGACAGTCTGCCCCCAGGCTTCGGTCTTGCAGCCATCACCTCTGTGGTCACCAGCAGATTTTCAAGAGCACAAACTGCCTGTTTAGACATATCAAGCACTTTTATAAGCGCAGCAAATGCTTGCTTTGTGGCAGCATAAATTCCTAAAGAAAAAAAAAGATCATGCAGGTCACTAGCCTATAGATTGCAAAGAGAAAACTGTTTATGTGATCTTAGCCTACTTATCTTTTTACTTATTCAGTTTTAATAATAATATTTGTATATATATA
Source organism: Perca fluviatilis (assembly GCF_010015445.1). Classification (NCBI taxonomy): domain Eukaryota; kingdom Metazoa; phylum Chordata; class Actinopteri; order Perciformes; family Percidae; genus Perca; species Perca fluviatilis. The sequence goes on along the minus strand of NC_053112.1, from coordinate 43,764,277 downwards.
ATTTACATTTTTTATATTCTAATATTTAGGACTATACAATTTTCTTAAGATTTATATTAAGTTATCTCTCATGCTGTAATGTGTCTGTGCTTTCAAACTTACCTTGTGCATGTGCATGCTCCACCTCGATGTGTCCAATTAAAATGTTGACCGGTCTCCCTTTGCGCAAAATGCGGCTGTAGACGATCACACACTCCTTGGTAGAGACGTCTGTGTCGCTGTCAATCATGAAGGACATGTATGTGGCATTTCCGATGTCCGCAGCTGTCTTTTGCTTTAAGGTGTCGGCTATTACCCCAATGAATTGGGCACATGCCTTATCATTGCTATACGTCGGGTTGACGTTTAATCCATTTTTCTTCAGGAGAAGAAGTTCTGATTATATTTGGTGAACGGCAACTCCTCTTTGGCAATGTTGTATGCAACATTAAATTTGATTGTCATTTCTGATTCCTCAGAGGACCTGATTGCTACTACCTGCCGCTGAAATGCAGCTGGGAGAGGGGCCACTTTCTCTACACACTTGTCACGGCATATCGTGTGTTTTTTAGACATGTTGTGTTTTTTTAAAGTTTCGATACGAAACGCTGTTGACCCGCTCACGAATGCACTTTTTCCGGCCATATTCTGACCGCACTCCTGACAGTACACGCACTGCATTGCGTTACGTCCTTTGTTGTACCTCAACCAGGGAAATTGTTTCAGCCAGTCCTGTCTGAAGGAATACATTTTGGCCTTTTTAATTTGGGTCTCGGAGCTGGGCTCTATCCCAGACTCGATTGTCTCCTCCTCTGGTTCAGAGTCTGATGCTGTCGCCGAAGGACCGGGGCTTATCTCACCAGGGACCGAGGGCTCCGTGTCTTGACGGGATGGACTCTCAGTAGTGGGGATGGATGGGAATGTAGTAAGGCTAGTTGTAGGCTTGGTTTTCTTGATGAAAAAACTCAATATTTCTGCCTCTCTTCATTTTCCCTCGTTTTGTCGCGTTTATCTTATTTTTCCGGTTCAGTTAGGCAGCTATTCTGGCGCTCAGATCACGCGCAAATAAACACGCACAATTTAGCGCGGTGAACAGGACCACAGCCAATCAGAGGAAAAGACCCGCCTGAGCTCGGTCTCTTATTGGTTTAGAACACGATATGATCCTACTATGAGTGTGTGAGTTCGGTCACAGGAGAACTGTCAAAGAGAAAAGAGATGATGCGCTTGCGAAACAAATTTTCGCCCGGGCAGTGTCAGGTGCACCAGTGCGACCTAGAAGAAATATTAGTCGCACTCTTACAAATTCTGGTCGCATGTGCGACCATATTGGTCGCACTCTCGAGCCCTGTTCGAGTACATTCAGATTTGTTCTGATGTGCCTTGGATCAATTCATTTATACACATGAAAAAAACACCCAAACCCAGGGTAGGTTATTCACAGGTCTGTTTCAGGTCAGGTCAAAATGTTTGACCTCTAATTAAAACAACCATATTGTAGTTACAACCTGTCTGACCCAAAAACTTGCCAGAAGTCTTTATGCGCATGCTCCGCCTCTTCTTCTCTGTTTTTGGTGAATTTCTGTAGCAGAAACAGCGCCACATATAGGCCCGGAATATGAAGTAGGGTGTTGAGTCATTTACAAATGGATCAGTTTGGACGCATATATTCTTGAAACGATGCCAGGGAAGACAGGGAAAAAAAGATTGTTTTGGTACGTGTGGATGTGGCCTTAGTTACAGATCCATGAGTCTGAAGGCTTCTCAGATGTCAAAACAGTACACAGCAGTTTTAATTTTAGGATGAAGTATTTTACTGCTCTAGAAAGTTAGCATGGCAGCAATCATTTCATTTTTCATCGTAGAAATATGGCATTTGCGTTACAAAGTATCTACCATGAATGTTTCTGATTAATCAAGCAGCGCTTAATCGGATGACATTGCATGGTGTCAACTTTCCTGCTGGACGACCCTGACGTTTTGCTGCCTGATCCCTCTGCGTTGGCCCCTCTGATGCGTCAATGGACTGGTCCTGTTCAAATGCATGAGGGTCCTCTTTTTTTTTTTTCATGGAGTGCTGTTGTCTGTCTGAATGTGGCCTTACCCTGTTCACAAGTGTTTCTGGCTCTCTCTTTGGAAAATCTGCTGTGAAACATAAACATGCTGAAGTGTTTTAGATAGAGCTTTAGGTCAAACACCAGCACATTCACCAAGAAAATGAGAAACATCAAACAACCACAGTTTATTTAATTCTGTGTTAGAAAATAGACAATTTACAAAGTACAAAAATGATTAGTGGAGCTGATCAGCAATATTATTCACTGCATTCCTTTAACTAACCCTAATTAGTTGTCAGCATACATATGTAAACCGCTGTAGATTAGTAGATTGGTGTTTAAATTATTATATCATACTCAACTCTGATTGGATGGAGAAAGAGATTTTTTTTAGGATAAATGGCTGACATTATCCTTCAAAATTAATGCACACAGGCATATGAATAATGGGAGGCCAAGGATAAAAAAAGGAGATAAAACAACTTCACACACACAAGCAACTTCTTACTTGATGGAGGAGTAAAGTCACATCTATCCTAAGGTTGACTTAGTGCCACAACGTTTCTATTTAAAGAGTGTTTTGCAACAAAATATGAATTAGAAATGATTGTATTTTAATCCTGAAAGTTGTAATGGTACAAGACTCCCCAAATGTGCAGTCTTGTTTGGACATCTACGGAGTGGTTTTTCCCATACCAACTGTATTGCAAATTATTAAACATCCAAACTTGGCAACTGCCTTATGTAACAAAGTTAAAAGACTCCAAACACATTCTAATAGAGCAAAATAGCATATATGTTTATAGTTTTTAATTCCCATTCCTACATATCCTAAGAAAACCACAAATTGTTTTATAAAAAACGGGGCTGTTATCTTATGTATGTAACAGTAATACGTGATGTCTATTTTCTATAAAGCTGCATTACGTAATATAATTTTTGGCGATTTGGGGGCAGCAGAAAAAGCTGAAGACATAGCATCTGACATATTATCTGCTTGTTCAGTTGTTATTGCAAAACACTTGCCCATAACATTTTAGAAGACACAGTGCTACATGAGTGTTTCTTTTTGATTTTTGTTTCTGGCTTCCTAATGAAAGTAAGTCCAATATTCACTCAGTTTAGCTCCGTTTTGGTCTCCACCAAAAACCAAAGTAATGAGCTGAGAGACACTGAAAAGCTATGCAGAGCTCAGGAGAACTGCAGACTTGAGTGATACTGTCCTAATCATGATGAGTTTTTGTTTAGTCTGTTTCCCGTTTTATTTTTGAAGGTTCACTTCTTATGTGTCATGTCTTGATTTAAACATCATGCACAGCTGTCAGTTTTCAGAAAAGTGTTCGTTTATACGTACCCGTGTATAGATGCCGTCAATGCAGTCAAGAGCACGCCAAACCTGTAGGTGGCAGTGTAACAAGAAGCTCAAGCCCACGTTAGCCAATCAGAATCCCGAAAATAGCAACAACAGCAACCAATCACTTCCTCTTTCTCTCTCTCGGCTGCCTAAACCAAGGGGGTAAGCTTTGCTTCAGAACTCGAACCTCCTATGGCGCCATTTTGATGCTACAAAGGTATCACCTCCCGTTAGCATTCCACTGACTATCATTGATTTTGACGTCACTTGACAGCGAATAACTTTACATCTGAAGCGTTTAAAGACTCTATTTGTCCATTGTTTAGTTCTAAAGAAACACGACAATGTATAAAAGGCTCCATTACCTTGTATCTCACGTTATGGCTCCGTAGCAGACGTTTTTGTAAAAATAGGCTAACGATTGTGTCACATAGTAGAGGAATTACCGTATAGTACAGGAGAAGCTCGCAGGCAGTTTCGACTTACATGAGCTGTTTAGGTTTAATTACTAATGTTAACTAGCATTTTAGTTAGCAATAATTAGCCTGTGCCCATGTTATCTCCTTACATATACCTACGCTCTCCTTCTCTGTAAGATTGGGAATGATTGAGATTTCTCTTGGCACAGCTACCAGAAGACTTCCAACTTTCAGACACGTTGCTCACGTCACATCTACGTTGTCTCTCTCAGTTGGAGGCTGCGCAGTAAAGGAAGAGATCACCGGAAAAGTGCTTCTAATAGCCTTCACTGGTCTCCGTCCAGAGCAACGGGGTCTGTTGGTCCATTATATACTGTCTATGGCCTAAACCTCCGTTTGTCTCAGTATACATGCAAACGTGCAAACTAGGTTTTCAAAAATCTCCACTCTGGCCGGAGTTTTTAGAAAGACTCGGTTTCAGAAGCAAATTCTCCGTTTGCGTGTAAACGAAGGGTACAAACGAAGTCTGTTGAATCTGCTGCCTCACTTGGACATGTATAATCTTGTTTCTTCAACTGAATTCATTCTGCTGCCTCCTACTGTCTGCAATTTGGTCTTTCACAGATTGTGACAGATTTACAAATTCTCTGTGGGTTTGTCACTACAAGCGACACTTTTTTATATAGTCAAAGTGATTAGAATTAATGTTTTCAATTTTCCATTAGCTTTAGGTTCATCTTCAAATTATCAACTTGCCAACTTTTCCATTTCAGCCAAGCATTGTTTTGAAATGTAGGGCTTTAACATGTACTTGTATGCACAAGTTAAAGTGTGCATAAGAACAGGTGAATGAAAATGTACTTGCAATCTATTCTTCTCTCATATTAGAGTGGAAAGTATGTAAGAGTTTTGCCATCAGGACAGATGACCACAGAGGATGTTAGGAGCACACTGTCAAATACTGGGTGTGTTATTTTCCTGTACTGCTGCCAAGTACCCACTAAAGCCTGGTCATCAATTTCACCTTGTTAAACAGATAGAAAGACAAATCAGAGAGGAGATTCACAATGAACTGGCTTTCAGTGCAAACCAAGTGAGTGCTTCAGGTTTGTGAGGGGATTTACAAGCATTTGTGTGTAGAATTCCTACTGATGATATGTGAGCTACTGACGAAGGCAGCACAAAGGAAAATAATGCAAAAAGGACAACACAGACGTGCAAATTTAATTTGTGTATGTTCCCAACTTTAGCAGTAATGTGATTTCTAAAAAATTATGTACACAAGAAACACATTTTCCTGCATCAAGTTAGGAGAAATCTGGTTAACAGAGCTCGATTTTTAACAGAGAAGCTTTAAAGGATGAAGTTGTACGGTATGTGCTCATCGGGACCTAAAGAGTTTTTGTGTGAATTTGCATGGAAATGGGTGGAATAGGGGTGGCAGCATTGTAGCTTAAGATTATAATTTATAAATGTGTCCTCGTATCCCGAATTATTGATTGCAAATTAATTAAAATGTTGTATTCACCTTCTTAAAGCTAAACTACCTGCCACACACACACACACACACACACACACACACACAACTGAAATACCCTGCGCAGGGTTGTTATTAATGTAAAGTTTTGTAATTATCAAATAAACTCAAATCCATTCAGGTGCCCAAACTGCATGAGGGATTTTACTGTTTGTAGGTTGGGTGGGGTGCAGAGACTAGCTTATGGAAACTCAAAGCTTAGTTTGGACTACTTCTTAATGAGCACGTAATTACCTACAGACACACAGCTGAAGTGATCCATCAATCATCGGGTTGTTAAAGTTTTTCTTAATGACGTTTTTTTAGCCGTGATGATTTCATCATTTCTGACTGTTATTGTTGGGAAACCCCAATAGTATTCCACTAATAATAGTAATGAATGGAATAGCTGGAATCTCCTTGAGCTTATGAATAAAACGTTGTTTCAAACATCCAAGCCGGTCAGTAACCTGCAATCGCATTCAACCGATAACTCAAGCAGTAACAAGGTAGCCTGAACTGTAATGAAAAGGTCAGCTGTTCAACTCCCTCCACTGTCACAAGTCCTGACCCAGTATCCGCTTCCCAGCCGTGAATACATGAACTCCCAGCCAAGTCGTTTCTCCGAAGTCTCGTCCTTGGGCGGTGAGTGAGTGCTTTCACCTTGGGTGCCTCATTATAAAGCAGTCCATTTTAAAACAGTTCTACACAATACGTAACACTCGAAGGTCCAGGCTTCTGATGATATAGCAAACTCAAAGAAGTTTTTACAAATCTGTCTGCAGACATATAAACACCTGGCAAAGTACTCAAAACCACCTCTGTGGTAGTTCTTGCTACAGTATGTGTCTCCAGGACCACATTTTGCCATGATCACACACACACACACACACACACACACACTACATCCACACTATGTTTTCGTTTAAAAACACATATCTTTTTCCACATTTATGCCTCGTGTCGCTATTAGACATTTGGATACAGTGCTGACCCCATTTTGGTTTTGAAAATTCTGGGTTTGCTTTGTTGTCTGACAGAAAATGCAGAAATGGAGACCTTTGGAAAGGACAGTGAACATCAGTCAGTCTTATCAGTTAAGTAGGCTAACATACATTTCCGGTCCAAGCAAATAAATCCCTGGTCTTATTTTTTGCCATTGTTCTTTCTCCAAAGTATTTTTTGTATTTTCAACTTATACATCCATGATTTTCAACGGCAGAGTAACATCAAATAATCTGCTTTACACCGCAAATTATTTTACAGCAGATTTTTACTTCTACTCCTTACATTTTAAAAATAGCCTCGTTACTCCTATTTCAGTTCGGCTTGTTTTCATTCTGGCTTGTCATCGTTCAAAACCCCTCCCCCCAAAAACCCCAAACCTATCCAGATAAATCGCACCATCCAGATAGAGTGAATTTGATTGTGGTTGGATGAGAAGTATATACATATACCATTCCGACACCCTATTGGTTTGTACGCGATCCATCGCACCTGCACATGACACAAATCACATCACACTCCAGCAAGGAAATAGCAGACGTATGTAGCATAGTACAAAGATGTCCGTGGAACTCGAGCGAAATGTCCCAACCAAGCACTGGCAATTTTCTTGTCCAGTTTTGTTATCTTACATCCGTTGCGCTCACAGATTCCTGCAGCTAAGCTTGGATGTACATTTACATTTATTGATAACATGCCTCTGAAGTTTGACTTTTCATGACTAGTCATCATATCTTCCGCTCCATGAAACACATGTTAATGCTCAGTAGTACACATATATGGTTCTTTAATGTATTTGCATTGTACTAAAATGCGTTCATTTTCAATGGGCATAAATGCGGCTGAATCAGGTGCATCCCAAACTTTTCAACATTAACATTTTAATATAACATTATAGTCATTATGGCCTTTAGGTGGAGGTGGGGAAGTGCACTATAGGTCCCTGTGGCGTGGCCTAAGCTTTTGTCCTTAATGGCATTTTTTCCCCCTTACATTACTTTTACTTTTATACTTTAAGTAGTTTTGAAACCAGTACTTATACACTTTTACTTGAGTAAAAAGCTTGAGTTTATACTTCAACTTCTACATAAGTCTTTTTAAACCCTAGTATCTATACTTCTACCCAGGGGCATAGCACCAGACCCTGGGCCCTATGCATAGGCAGTCCTGATGGGCCCCCATGTTCCTCAACAAAATAAAAAAAATAATCGGGCCTCTGTACACATGAATCTGTAGGCCTAGCTATTTATAGGGTAATAACTATTAACTGTAATGCTTAGAGTAGCCTGATAACACACATTTCAAACCTCCTTTCTCAACATTCTCTAGCCTACTTTACTGTGGTTACTACTACATTTTGTTGGTTTTCTCTGTACCTTTACTTGCCAGCCTGCGTACTATAGTGTCTCTCTGATCATCTGTTAATTTATCTGGCTATAGTCCTGGATCCTCTGGCAAAAACTGGTCTGCACTGCTCTGCCTACTTTCCAGTTCCTCAGCTCTCATTTCCACACTGTGCTCAGAGCAACACTCATGCTCCCTGCTGTCTTCACTCCGACCATCCTCAATCAGATGTTCTCTGTCATCTTTCTCTATGAAGGCTACATCTGATATTAACCTCTTATCCTAATTGTAACCTAATATAATAAAACACTTACTAACACCTTTCAGTCAAAATGGCAAAAAATGATTTGCTTTCATTTTGATATAAGCTTCCCTTGTTCCAAATCCAAAAAGGAGGCTGAGGGGTCTGTTGCTCCCTGCTGTGACAGTTTCTGAAACTGAGGGCCATGTGTTTCACAATGTTAAGATCTGCTTCTACTAAATCTGACATAACTATAATGTTGACATATTTATCTACCGATGAGCTACCAAGCTACCTATGACACTGATTAGCCTATTATTGCTAATTATAGACATTATAGCCTATTAATTTAAAATTAAACATGTTTTAAATTAGGCTATTACTATGGTGTGTTATATGCAAACAGCATTGCTAGTGTAGTTTATTTATTTAGCCTTTGCCTCAGATTACAAGTATAACCAAATTATCATTTGAAAGTGTATGTTCTGCTCTTTATATGGGTTGTCTCAGTTTGTTTTTAGCACTAACAGTCACAGAGATATTCAAGCAGTTTAGCACCATGGATTTGGTTTTTTAGTTTGTGCTCACCTTTCTTTGAAAAGAAGTCAGTTACCAATTGTTTCCCCTCATTTTGTTTTCTCTCCTTCTCCTGTCTTTCCTTTCTTTTTTGGTAGCCTGATTTGGCTTTGGACTAAACCATTTGGCGCATTTGCAAAGGGTGGGTGAGACCTTAGTCTTTTTTTGTATACAAAATGTAGTCAGTCAATCAACCAAGTTATTCAGCCAATACACTACCTTTACATTTCATCTGACATGCATTATGAAATTTAATTAGGTAATGAAAATATCCAGGTGAAATAAAATATATCACAGACTTTTCAAGGGCCCTCTCTCCCCCTTGGGCCCTAGTAATCAGTATCGGTTTTACCCCCAGTCCGACGCCCCTGCTTCTACCTGAGTAATGAATGTGAATACTTTTGACACCTCTGGTAGTCAAGTCCACCTTTGTTGAGTCCAAGACCTGGACTAGTCGAGACCGAGTCCAAAGAGGTTCAAGTCCAAGTCAAGACCAAGTCCAAATGAGAGAGTCAAGAATGAGTCAAAGAAAATTATACTATACTATATATATATATATACTATACAACTAGAATATTCTGTGAGTCCAATGGCCAAGTCCGAGACAAGCCTGAGTGCAAATACCAACGAGTCCAAGACAAGTCTGAGACAATAGAAAAACGTCTCAAGTACTACGACACGAGTGCTTTGGAGTTGACTTTACCAGGAAGGTTAAGAAGTGTGATACCCCTGTAATTGGCACACACCCTCTGGTCCCCATTTTTGAACAGGGGAACCACCACACCGCTCTGCCACTCCTCAGGCACTGCCCCCAGACGTACCACTGTGGTACTCGAGGATTACTGCCCCTTGAGCACCTGAGACCTGTGGATAACTACCATTAGTTTATAATTAGTTTCATTATTGCTGCTATCACTAGCATTATGATTGTTATCATTACTATGTAGTTTTACGTAGAGATTAGTTGATCAATTTATTGTTCAATTGACGGTAAGTTAATTGGGAACTATTTTTCTAAATCGAATTACCATTTTAGTAATTTTTTAAGCAAAAACTAAACATTGGCTGGATTTTATTAATCAATAAAAATAGTTGTTGGTTGCAGCCATACAATTGCCTTGGGGGGAATTGTTGGGTCTTTGTAAATTGTGTGTGTGTGTGTGTGTGTGTGTTCTTTCTCTTTTTTATTTTTTATTACAATATTAATACTAAACTATTGTATCACTGGTATTGCTGTTCATTGGTTCATCATTGGTGCTACCAGTACTATGACTATTATGTTGGGGGTTGGGGGGACTGAACTGGTTTGGAGTCAGTACCTGATCCCCGCTAAACCCCTCTCCAAACACAAAGCCACTCCCCAGACCAAGTCCTGTAGAGGCGGGGGCTGACCTGCACAGACCAGCCACCTCCTGGGTCTATTGATGACCTAACTCAGACGAAAGCAAGAATAAGCCGAAAAGCTGAATAAAGCTGAAACTTAAGAATAGGAGGGGAAAGAAAAAGGGGGAAAAAATGAAAAAATCTCTGCCCTGACCCAGATGTCCTGATATATCCCAATCCGGATCCGCAACCTCTCTTGTCTCTGTCCTTGGGGCTCAACCAGAGATGCCCCCCAAAAGCAAGCAGCTATATATTTTCTTTTTCTTCTTCTCTTTTCTCCTCTCATTTTCTCACTGCCTTTGCCTCCCCCTTTCGCTCTGTCTTTCCTCTATATCTTTTAAACAAGAAACCTAGCTACTCACACAGGCATGGGCATACACACACACACACACAGATACAGTAAGCTAAACTATGCCCCCTACCTTTTTATGTTTTTTGTTTGTCTGTTTTTAGTCTAGTTCCCCCTTCTGCTTTTAATGTCTTCACGTTGATCCCTTGTATTGCACATTAATAAATAAATAAAATTGACCACATATGTATGTATGTATGTATGTACTTGTATATATATATATATATATATATATATATATGTATGTGTGTATATGTATAACATATGTATGAAGTTGTGTGTATATATATATATATATATATATATATATATATATATATATATATATATATATGTATGTGTATATGTATGTACGATATACTGTGTGTATATATATATATATATATATATATATATATATATATATATATATAGGTATTTTGCTATTAATTTCCTTTGACCACCAAATATTATGGATGTACTGGTCATCTTTTGATTGATTGATTTATTAGACAGTAACAGAAATAAATGCATAACAAAATGCCAACACAGTGACATTGTACATTTATCAGAACTGTCGAAGATAACACAAGAATGTTACAAACTTATTTCCATTGTGGTCCTCATCTGCCCTTTGTCACCAATGTTACTATGTTGCCATATTAGTATATCTTATCTTATTTACACTTTTGCGACTGTATCAAATGTACAATTTAACACTTAACTTTGCTCCTCTGAATAAACAACTTAGCCCTAATGCAACACATACATCTAAAGCAATACCAGATAAAAAATAAAATGTATATAAATACATAAGATAATGTAGATCATGTTAAATATTATATCTTTCTTTTATCCCCTTAAAATGATCCCAGACTCTTATGACTCATGGGTTTCAGTTAATCAAAATGTCAGTACAGAAAGATCAGCCATCCATCAGCCTCCTTGATGAACACACTGCTGTTTCGGCCTTGTGGGGCTAAAAAGAAACAATTCCTCCAGACCACATCAGGGAAATTTCCCCTAATTGAATCCCCTGAAACAGAGAAAGACGTGTCATATGAGCAGTGGGAATTGAGGTTGGGAGCCCAACATGTTCACGATGCAACTTTTTTTGACATACTGTTTTTGATCTCAGGTTGATATCCATCTATCTGACTGTGGGTTTGATGGCAAAGAGCCATTTCCAGAAATGTCAGACTGTTCCTTTAAAACACTTCAGAATAACAAAGGGTGGCAAAGCACACACTAGTATGAAATCACACAGCAATATAATAAATCAATCAATGCATAAAAAGACAACAAGATTAAAAAATGAAACGTGGAAAGTTCACATTTATTTAAGATGCATACCATCTCCTGAGACAAACATAACAGGTCTACCACCAATCCTTGTCAATCTATTGATCCACAGTTTAACCCCTAAGGCCTGTCTAGTCACTTATGAGAGAAAAATGTGTGTTTTGGCAATGTGAGGGTGTGTGATATGTATCTTTTGGCTCTGTGAAGATGAATAAATGGTGTTGTTTTCTCACACAGTGTGAGTGTCCCTTCCCTGTTTTAATTTCTCTCAGGTTTCAGCCAGAGTCCTTCTGTTTCAATCTGAGCTCTCAGTTTTACAAATACACTAATCCCTCAGATTAACTGTGACTCTTTGGTCTCTGAGGGATGCACTGACCATATGGAGAGGACCTGGGGAAAGCATTTTGAGTCATTTTTCTGGTTTAAACATGATCCTGCTCAAACAAAGTAAACATGTTTAAAGTGGCTATGTGTAACTTTCAGTTTGTGTTGATTCTAGCGACCGCTTTGGACAAAAGCGGTAGTGTTTTTACCACACCTGCTGTCATAAAGGTCTTTTCTTCACGGTGCTGTGTTGCCCACTGTAGATTAGTGAGATAGTGTTACGGGGAGGGCATATAGTCGCAATTAATGTTTTTTCTCAGACAAAAAATCATTCATTTACAATAAGAGAATATGTTACAGATGCATCGTTGCATTCCAAGTGTTACCCATTAGGAGTTTGTTGTAGCAACCAACATAATAACTTAGATTAATATAGCACATTTCTTGAAACCCAATAACTTAACACAAGTACAGGGGGACAAAGGAAAAGAAAACACGGACTAAAAGGAATAAAACATCTGCGCTAAATGGAAGGGGGATGTAATTTAATGTTGGCTACTGACGTAAAACCACATCGCACATTGTAAAGTTATTTTATGAATGAAATAGACATATTACATACCTGAGGGCCAATATGGGGTGGATTTTGAATCATTTACAATCCCGTAATTGTCTCCATCTGTTGAAAGCCCGACCGAGATTGACTCGTTTCACCTGTCATCTCTCGCTTGCCTTTTTAGCTTTTAGTTGTTCTTCGTTTAATGTGATGGCCCTGCCCCAGTATCAGCCATAACTACAGCAGATAACTTTATACAATACAATTAGGCCTATCTAAAGATATCTCCTGCTACCCTTTACCTGGCTGGATACTCACTAACACAGGCTTTTCCGGTGATAAACCAAAATCTGTGAACCGTCAGAATGCGTTACCGTAGCGCCGTCTACCTGCCGTAAATCATTCTGTGACTTTGCGGGAAAAATTGGACCCGGGCAGAGTCATCAATAAAAGCTATATAAAAATGGCGTTCTTTTCACTGTTAGTCTCGTTTGCTGTTACAGGTCATTTATGATCATCGGATGGAACATTACACAGTTTCAGAAACATTCAAAAGTTACATATAGTCACTTTAAATACAACTTCATTTTAAAGACTGAAAAATTCAATTTTATTTATATTTTCAAATCATCACAGAAGTTATCACAGGACACTTTTCATATAGAGCAGGTCCGCGGTATCTCAAAATAAGTGAATTGTCTGTGGGTCAGTTGTGGGTGGCCATTCTGAAATCAGTTTTTATTACTCATCCTAGTCCACCAATGCAAGGGTCTGCAATTCCAGACAAAAAAAACACATGTAATACTGTTATGAATCAGTAGCAAAACAATTTTCTATCATTTGTTCTGGCAACGATATTGGTTAAACATTGAATGGAATTTTAAAAGCACACGTAAAAGACTGACTGCATATGTGTCATTGGGCGGGGTGGAGTCAGTCTGTCTGCCTTGATAGAGGAAAAAAGATAAGGAAGTAGAAAAAGAAAGTGAGCTGAAGACAGAAAACCAGAGACAGAGCTGAATGCAAATACTGTCTTCGAAAATAGATATTGTTTTGTCTTTCCTTTTTCAAACCGTGAAAACAGAGTTGTCCTTAGTCCTCAATGCTGCAGTCTTGTGTTGTAGCGTAGACTCTTCCACCCTCTAAGGATGTGTCTGATGTGAACACATGCACACAGGCAGATAAAGCCTCTGTGTGATGACTCAAGGCACAGAAAATACAGAGGACCCATCTTCACTTCTCCAGAATGTATTCAGCAATCACATGTTTTCTCCCAAAAGGGTTAAGCTTCTGTGACAGTGAAATGACAAGAAATACAAATACCTCTTGATGCACATTCTGTAAATGAAGGACACACTTGAAGGTGAAAAGCTTGAGGTGCTCTTAACATATGTTCTGCTGTTTATTAAAGTTACAATCTTGAAGATTGACAATCTTGAAGACTTTGTTCTTTGTGGCGGCACCTTTGGCAAAAAGCGATAATTATAAGTGTGTTTTTGGATATCACTTTCCAGAGATCAAAACCCTATGTGACGTTCACTCGCAACACCAGCTGAGACCGGACTAAACAGCACTTCACACACAAGTGAGTTGAAGAGCGAGTCTGTTGCGTTAGCTCAGCCAACCCTCTCTGACAGACCAAGTCCTACTGGGTGATGGAAAACGCAGCACCGCTTGTGAATGTCACCACCCAGTTCTTAATACTGCAAATGCAAGGGCTTCCATCAGTGGGCCAGAGGCTCAATCCCTATTGTGTTAGCTCATTCTGCACTATAGTGACTTAACAGACATTAAATTCAAAATCTTTGCGATGATTACGTTAAGGCAAAAGACTGCATGGTCACAGAATGGGGATTGAACGAGAGCCTTAATCAAGGGTGGACTGGCAATCAGGAGTGCCGGGACCAGGTGGACCGTTACACAAATTGGGCCAGTGCAATAAGAATAAAAAAACACCACAGAGGAAGAGCTGAGCAATGTGGTTCTGGATGGCTGTCATCGACTCCCCTTTACAGTACACTGACTCAGCTAGCTGTGGACTCTTTCTGACTCTCTTTACAGTACACCACTAACAAAGCTAAAAACAGCATGAAGTTATAGCTAGAAAACTCAGATCAGATATTTTTAAATAGCCAGTAACTGCATTTAGTACTGCTGTTGGCAGGAGCAGCCTCGCTGCAGATGAAAGAAGAAGATGCAGAAGACAACAGGGATAAGCTAGTTGTAGTTAAGTTAGAACAATTATGTAATATTTAAGGACAGTCCAAGGATGTCCACAGCAAGTGTTTTTTTTCGGCATGAAGATTAATATTTCAGAGAAAGTCAGTCTGTTGAAAAGTGCAGATGCAGGAATGCAAATTCACTACATTCTTCTGTGTGTACAGTACAGGCCAAAAGTTTGGACACACCTTCTCATTCAATGTGTTTCTTTATTTTCATGACTATTTACATTGTAGATTCTCACTGAAGGCCTCAAAACTATGAATTAACACATATTAGCACATATGGAATTATGTACTTAACAAAAAAGTGTGAAATAACTGAAAACATGTCTTATATTTTAGAATATTTAGTGCTTTGTCAGGGTTAATTAGTGGAATTTTTTCCCTTATTAATAAAAAAGCAAAGGGTGGCTACTTTGAGGAATCTAGAATATAAGACATATTTTCAGTTATTTCACACTTTTTTGTTAAGTACATAATTCCCTATGTTTTCATTCATAGTTTTGATGCCTTCAGTGAGAATCTACAATGTAAATAGTCATGAAAATAAAAGGAAACGCGCTGAATGAGAAGGTGTGTCCAAACTTTTGGCCTGTACTGTATGTGACAATTAAGGAATAATGCTAATAATAATAATAATAATAATAATAATAATAATAATAATAATAATAATAATAATAACTGCTAGCCAGAATCATGATGATGATTTTCCTCACCCCCTGACTTTTCCTCCTTTGCTACCATGATGTCAAAATTTCCACCTGTACTCATCAGATATCAACACTGTGATTCAGTCATATCAGGATATCACAAAACCTAATGGGCCCCCCAGATAACTTGCACGTGCTAGTGAAAAAATGTCAGCTTTGTAGTATATCTCAAAATCTAAAGGCCAGTTTGCAATGAAATGTACCGAGCGCTCGTGCTCCCAAAGGGAATAAATCCCTTTGATTTGGATGACCACAATGGTTTTTGTTAATTTGCAGAACTGAATTTAACAATTGCTACTACTTAATAGATGTAGGCTAGATTGGGTTTTGTCAAGGGGAAACGGAATTATTTTCTGAAAGTATAACCCACCTTGTCCCACAGTGATCAACATCAGGGGATCATGCTTTCTTATCTTTCATTTAACACTCGCTGGTTATAATTAAAAGTATACCACAATGTGATGTTTGCAACACATAAAGTCAGCTGAGCTCAGCACATGATGACTGTATAGAGTTGCACTATAGTTGTAATTGAGTCCAGGCAGCAGCAGCAACAGCACTTCACTCTGAAAAGAAACTTCCGCTGCCCTGGAATGTACCTGCACGTCATCACACAGCCTGACACGCTCTCTCTCTCTCTCTCTCTCTCTCTCTCTCTCTCTCTCTCTCTCTCTCTCTCTCCCTCTCTCTCTCTCTCTCTCTCTCTCTCTCTCTCTCTCTCCTCTCTCTCTCTCTCTCTCTCTCTCTCTCTCTCTCTCTCTTTCACACACACTCACACACAGGCCCTGCTACTATGTCAGGTTTATTTGTACAGAGGAGGAATGGTTGAGATCAGAGGAGAGGGCACATAGTGTGTGTGTGTGTGTGTGTGTGTGTGTGTGTGTGTGTGTGTGTGTGTGTGTGTGTGTGTGTGTGTGTGTGTGTGTGTGTGTGTGGCGTGCATGTGTGTGTGTGTGTGCGTGTGTGCGTGCGTGTGTGTGTGTGTGTGCATGTGTGTGTGCGTGCGTGCGTGCGTGTGTGTGTGAGTGTGTGCGTGTGTGTGTCGGCCTGCTCTGTGTAATCCATCTATGTGAATGGGAGCTGTTGCAGTAATTTAGATCGGTTTGTGTCTCCTGATAATGATACATAATTAGACTGTAGGTCAGTCGGTCAGGCTCCTGATCTCTCCCCTTCTCTCTCTTTCTCTCTCTCTCTCTCTCTCACACAAACTCACACACACACACACACACACAGAATGCAGCCCCCCCTTCAACACTTAAACAAATATAAATCATATGCCTTCCTCACAGAGAATTCCTCCACACATTCCAACCCCCATTCTCTGCTCAGGTCTGTCTACCACATTATAACCAGCACACAAAACATATAACTTATTATCTTTAACCATCATTTATAACCAATTAGAGCGTGCAAACATTAGTACCAACCATGTTTAGGCTGCAGCTAGCACTTTGAACCAGTCATAGTCTTATTAATTTTAACTGTTTTGCACCTATACTAAACCCTTCTAACCTTAACATGGTTTACACTGTTTGTTATCACCACTCAAAATACCAGTTACAATAAACATACATTTCTGTCATTGTTAACTTATAATCATTTCAACAACTCATTTAGGCCATTCAATGGATTGCTGCTACGTTTACGGCTGTTTATCTGTTGCTGAGAATATATTTACCCCATACATGTTTTACATTTTGCTGACGGGAAAGACTAAAGCACACATATTTAATTGTTTCCCTGTAGCCTGTTTTCCAAATTATATTCCCTTAGTATTCCTGGTATGTTGTCTCTGTTTCTTAGTCATTCTCGGATCAGTCATGAAGTAATATTCATCCAAGTATGCTATTGTATTCATGCATTCATGTCACAAAAGTGTGCATATTCATTGATTGTGAAAAGCTGTCCCATGTGAGTCCTACCATTAAATTTCAGCAACATGAACATAATATGCCAGGGTTTCATACTGCATTACCCTATGCCCCAAACAGGTCTGTCTGACAATTGAGGCTTCAAAATCCATACAGCCTCACAGGCCAGGATTGAGTCCTAAAACACAGAAGGCAGTTTGATTTTCTGAGTCCAAGGTTGCACCCGCTGAAATGAACTACACTTTAAGTTTGGTTAAAGCCTTTCAAAGTTTGTGATCAGTTTCAAGTTTAGCTCTGTAAAAAAAATTAATGATTCAACAATCCCATATGTGATATTTGCAGTTTGCGTCCCCTACAAAGCACATTGCTGACAAATGGTATTCTGTCTTTCAAACTAAGTTACAGTGTGTTAAACCATTACCTTTTAACACCAGACAGTCAGTTTAAAAATTATAGTTCTTAGTCTTTTCATTGTGAGGCATTTTATTACATTTAGTGTCATACATGTATTACTACTATTAGAGCAATATGGACGAATAGCCATACAAATTCCATTTAACATTTAATATATATCAATGGGTATGGGTAACAATGGGTATTCCCAGTCTTTTGAGGTCTAATGACTATAGCATTGGCTAAGCTGCAAATCAAAACAATGTCTATTAAAAGCTGCAGTACTCAATATTTCCATATTAACAATAGGTCAAATGACTACATGCAATGTGAAAGGGGTCAGCCCATCGTAGTGTTGATCCCACAGACAATTATCAACCAACTCTTCAGTCTGCAGTTCCCCTCAGCTCAATGGAGCATTTTAGCATCTTTCAGCTAATTGTTTTTGTTTTACAGATTTTTTTTGGTTTTGATTCAGTCCTACTGCTCTCATCAACTTAATTTTCAGTCCCAGCAGTCAGTTGTTTTCAGCCAAAAAAATCTCTGTATGCCCTAACTGCCCAGCAACAAAAGACTGACAAAGTCAGCAACTAGCTGGTAAACATATGGAGCATTTAGCGGCTAAGAAGATCAGATAGTTCCCTCAGGAGTTAGTAGAGACCAAAAACAGAGCTAAAGTAGAGTGAATATTGGATTAACACTATCAGGTGGACAAAAACTTGAATCCAAATGAAGGATAATGTTGCTCTGTATCTGCCAGATGAAGAAAGAAGGAACTGTTTGCTAACATGTTCGCCTTTAGAAGGTTATAATATGTCAGCGCATTAACAGCTTGTTCTGCTGCCCCCAAGTGACCTAAACATTGTATTGGCTCAATTGATTCATTTATTCATTTAATATTGATGTGCCTTGCCAAAATATACTGTATATACATTACTGAAGTCAGAAATAAAGACATTGTCCACCCTGGCGAAATTTGAATGGTGTGACTCGTCATCTACAGTAGCTCCACAGGGTTGTCATTGTCTTTTCCAGGCCCCCACTGTTTCATGGAAAATGTAACTATGCATAATATGTTTGCTAATTTAGCCTTGTTGCCATCTGGCTACTACCTGGCTCTTTACATTTAGTGCGTCCACAACCTGCCTGGGACCAGTAACCCTCTGCACTCCCGTATGAAATCACCACATCACCCAAGCCCACATACTGTCTACGGCTCATATTAGTCTGCACCCAGTTCTATATCTCCCTCTGCCCAGGGCTTTATGTCTATTCCTGACATCTTTAGAGATCCAAAAGTGGGGGGTTAACACCAGAATGGGAAGTCCTCCTGTGGACGTAAGAAACATATACAGCTTCTCTGTCAGGCTTCTGGCATTTTCTTACTGTGGGAATCATGCTAGCTGTGTTCATCACCTTACATTAGATTCACATTTACCGCACGGAAACTAACAACACCCGTCTCTACACCAAACCCAACAGCCAAATGCAGTACCTCTTCTTCAGGTCCCGATAGCTAAATAGTGTTATAGTGGAGATGTAGAGTCGATAATTGACTGAAAAAGTTAGAAGGCTTAATATGAAAGCATACATAAAGTGCATAAATTCAGAAGTTCTTATGGGTTTTAAAATTCCAGTGATCCTAGAGATCAGGGTCCTTGACAGAGCATTCAGTGATCTTTGAAAGGTCTTCAGAGATCCTTGAATGGTCCTCCGTGGCCCTCAAAGGGTCACCTGAAGGTCCAGCAAGATTTTCCAGGCATCCCTAACCAAATTTCTATTAGTATTCGATTTAATGGAAATTAGCATAATAAAACAATTTATTTTTTTTCCCAGACTGAATATTTGTTGAGATTACTAGATCTATAATTTAGTATCATGGAATTGTTCTAATTTTCTAAAGGCTCCTCTACTGACTGTAAGGAAATGGGACATTTCTAATGACATGAAACTTAAGAAAGCCCAGGTTTAAATTATTTCTACACCTAGACAGCTTTATTAAGAGGAACAATGGTATTTTATTTATGTGTGTATTTATTTAGACCTATGTGTTTATTTATTTTCCACATGGCTTAGATCTAAGTTACCATTTGATTTCTGGTGTCTCTCTCTCTCTCTCTCTCTCTCTCTCTCTCTCTCTCTCTCTCTCTCTGTCTCTTTGAACTGAAGTAAAAGTATAGAAATGTTTTATTCATTCGTATTTGAGTAAATATGTGTTGTATCTTATAGCTGCTTGTTTTAATACATTGGACGTGAAAGCTCATAAGTATGAACATCACTGTCATGCTAGAGTAGAAAGAGCAAAGAATAACCTTGGAAGTTTATATCGAAACTTTATATCGTCCAGGGCGCCGTGTTGTGACCCCTCTGAAATGGATAGCGGGGATAGGCTTGTGCTAAGTATCCACATTTCAACTTCATGGTGGGGATTGCCTTGTTCAAAAGCTCCTTGTGTTGACATAAACGAAAAGAAAGAACGTGTAGCAAAACAAAAAGGAAAACGTTAAAGGTTCTGCAGCTCCGGAGATCCAGCGGGCTTTTCTTTTTTGCTGAAACCGAGGAAAGCGGTCAGGAGGTCGCTCACAGTGTCAGCTCGGAACAGTCCGGACATTTTACCGGGTGCACTTTAGGCTACATAAAGTCGGATTTCAAGTTTTCTGTTAAACCTCATAAGCTGTAGCCGTTGTAGCCTAGTGCAACTGCCTGGAATGATCGCATGTATGCTGATTGACATCAAAAGTGTTTTATTTTTATTTTTTTTTATTTTTATTTTTATTTTTATTTTTATTTTTATTTTTATTTTTATTTTTATTTTTATTTTTATTTTATTTATTTTTTTGTTACATTTAAGGCCTATCTATCTCGTATATGGACGTATGAAACGTCACAGCCATAGTATTCTTTAGGTTGCGTCTGCAGTTCAACTTTTCCCAGCTTTAATTTGGTCTCATAGCTGCTTTGGAAAACGGGTCTTCTGGAAGCAGCAATAAATGATTTAAGGACTAGGCTTCAACTCTCAATTCATCACAGATAGTCTTTATTAGGCTATATATGCATGTTGTAAACCAAAAAAAGAAAAAAAAAGATTAGAATTCTTCTTTCTTTACTGTAAAGGAAATTACACAATTATTTAATACATCTATTTAAAGTTCTAAAAAAAAACATTACAAAGGCATGTGGTAACAATTTAATTACATATGTACAAAATAGGCTATACCTACATAACAATGGTATTTTGTAGGCCTATGGAACATATAACAAATCACAAAGACCAAATTTGGACTTTTTCATTCTCTTAACAAAATAAAGATAATAGTGCCATTTTTCACATTTGGGATCATTTTTCTATGATTATTATCAGTGAACATTGGAAATTAGAGCCAACTGTCCACTGACCATTCTTTGGTGTTGCAGTGTGTTCTGCTATCGTGTGTGTGTGTGTGTGTGTGTGTTTGTGTGTGTGTGTGTGTGTGTGTGTGTGTGAGAGAGCGAGAGAGAGAGAGAGAGAGAGAGAGAGAGAGAGAGAGAGAGAGAGAGAGAAATCCCTGCTTTTATAGCACCGAAATAAATGTATTTATTTAAGTCCAGAAAACTGACATGCATTGCACAAGTCCAGGGCTGGCTAGTGTCTGTTTCTGTGGTCTTCACAGAGTGACTATTTGACATCATGTCAACTGGAAATATGTGGACCACTGGTTCCTTCATTAGCTCTGCTAGCACAAGTTAAGCCAAACTGAGAACACACAACCCAAATGGTACCCATCAGATACACATAGCCTACACATAGGTCTCCCCAGACGTTTACTATCGGAGACATTTTGAATTATATAGTAGGGGCCTACGAATAGTACGAATTTTTAGGAGGACTAAATAGTCCGCATGGCTTCAACAGATATGATATGCTACCTAATCAATACTGAGAACATGGAATAAATAAAACAATTAAATTGAACTTGCATATCAAAATTAATAATGAATGTATTTCCAAACAACAGCTTTGTATATCCTGGCTTCTCAAGATACCCACTTTTTTTGGGGCATTTTATTGGACAGTTTAGGCATGAAAGGGGAGAGAGAGGGGGAATGACATGCAGCAGCGCTGCGGCGAGGACTGAACCTCTGTACGAGCGCACGCTCCACCAGGTGAGCTACCCAGGCGCCCCCAAGATACCCACTTTAAATCATTGTAGCCAATGCTATAGGCTATATATCAATAATAATATAGCGTGTCCTATTTAAAACTGGAAAGCAATGTTATATATTTTTTGGAAAAACGTTTTGAAATAGGCTACATAAATAAATCGGTCTACTTACAAAACAGCATATAGGCTACTGATAGCCTACATTGTGGCTACTGTATGTGTATACTAGTCAAACTTCATGCTAGAAACGAGAACAGGATCATCTCCCTTTATTCCTGACCTTGTAAGCTAATTGTTGCTGTGCATGCGTGCGCGTGGCCCTCGCGTGTGTGCGCGCGCGTGTGTGCGAGAGCCAGCAGGTCTATTTAGCAGGCCCATTGACATTAAAGAGAAGTAAACAGAGCCTGCAGACGGGGCCAGATGAGGGGGCGGGGGTTCGCCATTGGTTGACAGATGCTCTGAAGTCAGTTTCTCCTCCCCGGTAGTAAAGACTACGTAGTAAATCAGACTCTCTCTCTCTCTCTCTCTCTCTCTCTCTCTCTCTCTCTCATACAGACAAGCTGGCTTTACCATAGCTCAGTATCAACTAGCCAGTAGTGACCCAGTGCCTGCACAGACTGGTCCTGCCTTGCCAAACGGCTCTGAGGCTGACAGCTAACTGACTCACAGAGGATGAGATGAAGCACAGGAAAAAGGAGGAATAGGCTACACACTGTGAGTGAGTTTCTAAAAAGAAGAAGAGAGAAGAAAAGGAGAGATAAACGCTGCTGTGACTTTATAACTAGAGGGAGAGAGAGAGAGAGAGAGAGAGAGAGAGAGAGAGAGAGAGAGAGAGAGAGAGAGAGAAACAATGTCTTAGAGGAGGAGGAGTTGTTTGAACAGAACTGAGCGGCCTAGAGGGCCACTATAGACAGGACTAGCCCGGGTGTAGCCTACTGTTGTACGGAATAGGCTATAGCCTAGGCTACCGACCGCCACGATCGGACCAGGCGGGCTATTTCTGTCGGAATCCGCTGGGTAGCCTAGATTATACAAGATGCAAACATCTGCCCTGGACAACCGTTGAACAGCGAAGGCGAGTTCACTGCTGCAGCATCCGAGAAGGACCTGTGTGTGTGTGTGTGTGTGTGTGTGTGTGTGTGTGTGTGTGTGTGTGTGTGTGTGTGTGTGTGTGTGTGTGTGTGTGTGTGTGTGTGTGTGTGTGTCACTATGAGTCTTGTCTCGGGCTTCCCTCACCACCCGGTCATGCACCACCACGACAGCCACCACTATTCCTTGCATGCGGCGGCGGCGGCGGCCGGTCGGTGTCACGAGGATACCGGGGCTCCTCCGTACTTTACGAGCTGGCTGATAAGCCACGCGGATATGTCTCCCACAGAGTATAGCCTCGCGCCCGGCTACAGCCCAGAGTACCATGGCAACAGCGGCGGCGGGGCAACGGGCGGCCTGGACCCCCACCATCACCATCACCACCACTACGGACCCGGCAGCTTAGTTCCGGGGGCCGGCGCCATCTCGGTGAACGGAGCCGCGGTCGGTATGCACCCCCACCACACACATCCTCGGCCCGTGAAGCGGAGACCGACGGCCAACCGTAAGGAGAGGCGGCGGACCCAGAGCATCAACTCGGCCTTTGCGGAGCTAAGGGAGTGTATCCCCAACGTCCCGGCCGACACTAAGCTGTCCAAGATCAAGACACTGCGGTTGGCCACTAGCTACATCTCCTACCTGATGGACATCCTGGACAAGGACGGACAGCACGGAGACACGCAGGCTTTTAAGGCCGAGCTGAAAAAAACGGAGGCCCGGGAGGAGCGGAGGAAGAGAGAGGCGGTAAGAGCATGACATAGGTCTAGCTACATATTAACCTAAATGAGGCCACTATTTGTAGCCTACTGAACGTCTTTTTTTAATAACAGAAGAGTAGGCTAAATAACTCAGCTATAAGCCTACCTATTATTGCTGAAGCTGACTTAAACCACATTATTTTCTGGTTGAGTCTAAACCCTACGATAAAGGAACACTGCGGTAAACAGAGATAAACTAGTCGATAGCTTAATTATAGCCTATAGTGGATTGTAAACTTGTCTAAACTTACTCCTGATTTTGTCAATTGCAGTTGTCTTTTTGAAAAATGAATAATAATAATCATAAAAACATTTAACTGACATGAGTCATGACTTGAATTCATACTCTTTGTAAGGGGGGAGATGATTAATTGTTGCTATTCTTAAATTGAATTATTGCACGAAGATTAACGCCTGAAGGTCACAGTTGACCATCCTGTAAATACCTTCTCTTCATTAGTTCTAGCTACTGAGTCAAAAAGGCAACTCTGACGGGAAATACAGTGGGCTAATATGAAAACGTTGTAGAAACCACATTCATTTTGTTCATTGCTATTCACGTTAGGGGTGGGGAAAAAAACGACCATAACAAATAATGAAAAGTAAGACAATGTGAGTAAAATCATCATGCGTATTGGTAAAACATTAGATAATTTATAAAAAAAAAAATGGGCCAACTCAGCTTTTTTAAAACATTTGATTACATGGCTATAATCCATTCGGAAATGCAGCCTATTTGTTCAAATTCAAAATCTACTGTTGCCTTTTGTGCATATAAGAAAGAAAGGCGTGAACAAATTGTTCAAAAAAGAAATTACAAGCCTATTAAAATATAAGGCTGCTTTGTGTCAACTGAATGAATGTAGGATCCTGCGCGGCTATGTTTTAAAGGTCGTGGGTCACTGGCCATCAGGCCTTTACATTTGCGATCTGCAAACGAGGTTATTTTTTTAGAGAATAACGTTATGTTGACCGTTGCAAGATAAAGTTGAAAGTGTATGACTGATTTAACTCCGCTTCAATGTTTTTTTTATGATCTGCGACCCATAAATATTTCTGCATCATTACAATAATGGCGCAACAGGCTAAATAAAGTTTAAGCAAGAGCTCAGCGGCAATTTGACTGACATTCACTAACAAGCCAGGAATATTTTTGCTGATTGTCTAGACTAATCTCATTTATTGATTAGAAATGAAGACGGAAGTCTATGAATAGTCAGCTCTCAGTGGGCTATTATACAAAGCAAGAAGATGAGGATAATAATACAAACAACAGGGAAATGTAAAGTAGGAAACCGTTATTCTGTAATATTTATTTTTATATAATCATAAATGGGCCTATGCAAGTATAGGCTGAATCTGTCATCTACGGAGACTCTAGCGTTACATGCTACCAATGTAGACCGTCATAATACCATTTAGACCTCCAAAACCATATGACACAGACAATGTTTTGTCATCTTTAACTGAGTCAGCAGGCCAGAGAGCTAGCACAAACCCAGCTAAAAAATCCAGGCTACACATGAGAGAGAAAAAAGTAAACAGCAGCACAGGCTTTTCCTGTGCATGAATTACACACACATACACACATGGACGAAATCTCATAGCCCTATTTATTTGGGGGAGGAATTTAAAAAAGCCAGTGAAGCATCTGGGGGGACTGCTGAAGAGAGAGTAAACAGTAACATGTAAGTGTGTTTACCCATTTTTATAATTAACACTTGACTCCTTAACCATTGATTACTGAATACATACAAAAAAACGTGTACAGTTGAACCATATAAACAAAAAGATTTTTCCACAATAATGGTATGGTCCAAATGACCAAGTCCATATAACTGTGGAGCCAGAAAATTGGTTGCCATCCTCAGACAACGTGGAGCCAGGAGGGGCCAGGTTCAGCCGTGTAGACCCAGCACTAATATTCCTATCAACACTTTGATGCTTTCATCCTTACAGTCCACTTTATTATCCACATCAGGTCCCAGCTCTGCATATGCTGTCCATATCCTATGACTACAGCTTTACAAGCACCCTAAGGATTCATTGTTTTGGCACATTCGAGACATTGAAACAAGTTTCAACTGTGCATGTTTGAACACAGTAGCTAGTACCAAATTGCTATTTTATTTATATTTTATTTACATATCCTCTGTATGATCACTGGCTAAAGCTAATAATTTAGGGTATTTTAATTTACTACTACACAAACAGAACTAAGCATAAATGATTCTACTTTGTTGTTTTGACACATCATCACATCTCATCTTATCCAGAGATAACATCGAGCTTCAGTCCAGGAAGGGAAATTAAGCGTAGAAATAAACAATACATGATCATACAGAATAGACCAGAAGAAAATCGATCAGAATAATTATTTCCTGTCTGTTGCCTAACGTGCTGCCTATAGGAAGTGTGGTGCATAATTGAAGCCAGAAAGCAAATTTTCCTCACGTTTCAAACTGCAATCACTAATAGAAGGATGTAGTCCTGTTAATAACTCATGTCAACTCTGTCATGAAACTCCAGTCCTGGATTCAAATACACACTCCCCCTGCTACAACTGAGACACTACAGTTGAATCAAGATAGGCTATATATATATATATATGTGTGTGTGTGTGTGTGTGTGTGTGTGTGTGTGTGTGTGTGTGTGTGTGTGTGTGTGTGTGTGTGTGTGTGTGTGTGTGTGTGTGTGTGTGAACAGAATTCTTTAATTTGTTTAAAAATTCCTTCACCATTTATTTAAAATGAAACATGTATGAGAGGAGTAACTAAGAGAGTTTGATCCTCAGTGCAGCTAAAGTAAGCACTTAATGTTGCTTATGCTCCTCAGTCTGCTCTTACATTAATGATGAAGTGGTTAACCCATAAGTGAATTTAAAGTGTATTTAGAGGATGACCTCTAAGCTTGCAAATAAGGGGGGGAGTTGAGGTAATAAACCCAGTCATTTCAGGAACTCTGAGTTTATATTACACTGCAAGAGAGAATTAAGATAGGCCAGATATTTAAGTTAAAATCAGTTTTTTTTTCTTCATCCACACTGTTTTGTTGTATGTCACTGATTACATCTATGGCCTACCTCAGGGTGGCCCAATGTGGATGATGATGTTGTTGTACTGCACTGGAATAATCCAAAGATCCAGTTTGTGCGAAATTTACTTCATAGAGGGAGGGAGAGGTTGCTGTTGCATTTTAACCAGACAAATCAGTTTGACTTATTTTAGGCTACACTTTGAATCCATTATTTAAATTACAAAATATGTGCATGTTTAATCTTTACCTGAATTATGTTATCACAGTGCAGTGGCAAACAGATGGCAAATGTAGATTTAGATCATTATCTTAAATATTTCAACTTGCAGCATGATACAAAAACCATTCACCTTTGGTGACAGACCTGCATTGGTACTGACTGAATTACGGCACATCTTTTTATTTAGTTGCAGTGCTACTTTTTTTAGAGAAACAAACTGTTTTTATTGCTATCTGTCATGCTTGGTGGCATTTTGGTACAGTCAGTGATATCAAGTATATGTGCAAGACATAGAGAGCTGTAATTTTAAATGGTGCTAGTGCTGCTTTCAGCAGCCTGACTGTGAACACAGTGATATGTATCACTTTGAGTGATATGTAGCCTGCAGACTAATAGAGCCTGAACTAAGAGCACATGGGACTGGAAACTTGCAAGAACCCCTTCAGAAATCCTTCAGTTAAGTGTAACAATACACTAACAAAACTCCTATTGGGTTAATATAGACATTGCATAAAAGATCAAAAGCACATTTTGAGTACATTAGGCTATATGTGTTCATTTTTTTTTTTATAACACAGAAAGTTATAGTACAGGCTGTAAAATGTTAGTTAGAAATAGGCCTAGTTATGACATTATATTAGATGACCATTTTAAATGTTTACCAAATGATTAAATGACAAGAAAAAATGATATGTTCTTATAATGACATTAGCCTGTGATTTGCTATTCATAACAGGGACATGTCCAGAATAATAACCAAGATAAAGTCAGTGTGTGTAAAACCATAACTCCTTATTCAAATAGGCCTAAGTTTTTTATCCACATCAATTTATTATTATTATTATTATTATTATTATTATTATTATTATTATTATTATTGTAATTATTATCGTCGCTTTTCGTGTTACTATTGTATAATTTGATATTTTATGAAGTTTTTTACTTGCGGCCACGAGACTAGAACACTACACAATAAACACAACGGGGGATGAACTTGTTGGGTGTAGAGTTGTGTAGGCCTATATCATTGTGCACAGCCTCCTCCTGTTTGCAGTAATAACTGACACGTTCTGCTGGCATTTTATTGGACCTTATGGCTTTATTAACGCACCTGGACCGAAATATGTTTGCGAATAAGGTCGATTTAGGTTAGGCCCGATACGTCCCATTTCTTGCTGTTTTTTCCCCCCCACACACATATAGAGTTACCCTGAAAACACAAGTCTGGCCGTTTCTCATCGTGTATTAAAGCCTATAAGCACATTTCTGGAAGGACACCGCTGAGCACTCTTTTATTTCACTCGTATCTTTTTCTGTCTTTGTTTTTCTTGAATTAGTCTAGTCCAGTACAGGCACACTTAGAAATTGCAGCATATTGACAAATAAATATTCCTCAGTGGTGACAAAATGTTAAAATCCGTTAGCCTACTTTAAGTAATAGCAAGACAATCCTACATTTTAAAAACGTGACAATTAAAGCATTTAAATGTGTCAATAATAAAAGTAAACGCATAGTGCAGAGGGTTGAATTATTAATGCGTTTACATGTAGGCGCTAGCCTATACTGCAGGAGTTCTGTTTGAGCAATGCTTATGTTTTATGAGATTATCATGTGTTTGATATTTTATTCCTCACTTTGCAAAAAGAAAGAAGCCTATACTCAAATGCCACTATACTTCAAAGTCGCACCAAGTTAGAGTGTAGGCTACTGTGTTGCTTTCCGCCTCCAGTGCTGGATTGGATGGATGGCTGATGGAGTAAAGTGTGTTTACCGAACTGAACAGTGGTTTACCGCTTCGTGTGGGCTGTATTTGCTAAAAGCAAGGCGACATTATGCTGTCACATTTTTATGAAGTTTGAAGTAAGAGAAACATGATGAGTCGGGGCTGGTGCAAATCCTGGAGATGCTCTCTTTCAGAGAGAATAAACCGACTGAATAAGGATGACTACATTCAACATTGTTAGCCTGTAGCCGGTCAGTGTCACTGTGTCATCAAACACAACACTCAGTGACGGCACAGAGTCCATTCATGATTTTCACCGGATGCTTCTCTAGTGGCACAATGTCAAGATAATAACTCACCGCACCATAAATCCATTTTTAAATATTTATAAAGGAACTATTTGCTCATTTCCAACTACTGAAGCTACTTTATAGCATGGGTATTGTCTCATTGCTTTGTTTTGTTGCTCAGTCCACACATCAAATGCACTTTAATCAGGAAGTCCGATTATTATTATTATTATTATTATTATTATTATTGACAAAACAATTTTGTTGTAATTTTATTCTCCTTTTGCGTACGTTTGTAGCCTATTTGTGGAAAAGGAAATACGGCATAACAACTTGTATTACTACTATAATGCTTTTCTACCACATGTATATTAATCTATTTTTGATTAGGCTAAACAACTTCAGCTGTTGGCAGATGGTCTTAACGAGAGGGCTCGGAAAATAAGAACAATATTTGATAATTTATTTAACTTTGAAATCTAGTTGGTCCTGCTCTTTACGACATTAAATCCTTCCGTTTATTTTAGACGGTTTACAGGAAATAAGTTGTTGATATAAGCGTCCACATGTACACACATACACACACAAGCAGATTTGAACATTTCATAAAACTATTACAAATCTGTAGGCTAGACATTCATTCATTAAAAAGGTTTTAATTATGCTGTTATACCCGAACACCCGAGTATGGCATACATTTGAAAGTGTGGAGCATGTAAACACTAACAGGTTATTCTTCTATTAACTTTAGTATCGTAATGTTAATAAGTCTAATGGCTATCTAAAAAAAATCACTGTAAACTGTAGGCCTATAGTCAGTGTTCTGGAGCATTAACCAAATTAACAGATATAAAAACATTATGGAAACCAACTCTCATAAACATTCAGCAAAGGTCAACGTCTAATAGCCAGTAAGCTGTTATTATGAAGAAGAAAAAAAATTATTATCACGCTGTATATTTGAGAACAGTTACAATGACAGAAATGTAAAACCGTTTCCATGGTGACAAAGGCTGCTGTCAATCGCCTGTCTATAGGCCTATATTTTTTCCATACCATAGCCCATATAAAGATAATTCAAGATTCAAAATCCTTTATCAATCCCACAATGGATACATTCACAATGTTGCAGCAGCAAGGGGTAGGAGGAGAAGTACAAGACACAGATAAACAAACAATAAATAAATATAAGTAAAGAGAATAAATAGTCATATGTATTTACAGTATCGCACAGTCCCATTTTTTATTGCAGGGTTTATCAGTCCTGGTGTGAGTGTGTTGTCCATGTGGTCTACTGGGCGCAGGGCTGATTGTATTAAAACATAGATCAATATGCATAACATAAATAACAATAAATGTCACGTGTCTCCAGGTGGAGATCCCTAAGGCAACATCATCGTCATCCTCATCGTCATCCTCCTCGTCAGCGGGCG
This sequence comes from Perca fluviatilis, assembly GCF_010015445.1. Classification (NCBI taxonomy): domain Eukaryota; kingdom Metazoa; phylum Chordata; class Actinopteri; order Perciformes; family Percidae; genus Perca; species Perca fluviatilis. The sequence goes on along the minus strand of NC_053112.1, from coordinate 43,734,005 downwards.
ATAAGAAGAGTAAAGGACGGACAGGATGGCCTCAACATGTCTGGGCTCTGGAACTCAAACAGTAGCGCCTCCCTCCCTCCCTCCCTCTCTCCCTCCCTCCCTCCTTCTCTCCATCCTGCGAGCTGATAGCACCCTTTCCCTCCTCCAGCTCTGCCCTCGACGAGAGTGATGATGGGACATTAATGACGCGCTCTGATGAACTGGAATGGCAGTCATCATCATCATCATCATCATCTCTCTGGACCTCGAGGCTATTACCTTCCCACAGAACGGCGGACTCTGTATTGCTTGTAGCTCCGTTCACCTTACTGTGGTGAGACACGAAGAAAGTTATTATAGTTGGAGTTCCTCATAGAACATAACTTCAGATTTATAACACTCCCACCTTTCATCAGCGAAGGCGCTTTCTGAGGTTTTGTTCTGTGTCAGGGTTTGACACCCCGACCCCGAATGTCCTCCTTAAATTGTACCTCGAGAAAAAGAAAAAAAAAACTCATGAAAATATCACAAATTCAATGGTCTTCTTAAACGTTTAAGTGAGGATTTGAATTGGAAAAAAAAAAACATTCAAACCAAAAACATGGATGCATTTACGGATTCCCCAAATGGAAATAGTCTAGGCTTATTCTAGATGTTTAGTCAATCATTATTTCCTTAATATAACATAGCCTATAGATGTGAGTGGAACTTTGGAGTAGGCCTATTTAAAATACAGCAAAAGTGTATGAGCTTGGACGACATATGTGCGTTAGGGCAGCTGCGTAGGGTTGGAGGGGGATGAATCGGTTCAAATAATAGCCTACATCATCCATTCTATAACATTTGAGCCTGTGAATCAATAGATGCACTGTTCGTCACCGTCCAATTTAACCATAGGCTACTGAGTTATAACTCACCGGTTCTCTTGAACCCACTCTAATGGGATAGGTGCTGTTTGGTGGATGGGATGTAGGCCTAGTCTGTGCTGAATTAAAAAGTGATCTAAAGCTCTAGGTTGTGTTCTACCAGATGTGTAGCCTACGTTTCCACTGAGCAAAGTAGGCTAGCTTTACACCACTGCTAGATTGTGAACGGAGTGCGGCGGAGTCTCTCTTCCTGTCGAGAAAAAGGGTTGGGGATAGGCGGAACCATTTCTCTCTCTCTCTCTCTCTCTCTCTCTCTCTCTCTCTCTCTCTCTCTCTCTCTCTTCGAAACACCCCCACGCCGCCACCACCCCCCCCCCCACACACACACACACACACACACACACACACACCGTGTTCTCTGCTTTATTTAACGGAACATATTTATGTGCAATGCGGCCGTTAGAAGGACCCAAACAGCCATTCCGCTGACTGATTTCGGACATTTACTGAGTAGGCTACCTTTCATCTGACGACAAACTGTATGTGAAGCTCTCTCTCTCTCACTCTCTCTCTCTCTCTCTCTCTCTCTCTCTCTCTCTCTCTCTCTCTCTCTCTCTCTCTCTTACTCTCTCTTAATCTCTCTCTCTCTCTCGCTTTTCTCTCACAATTTTTGGTTGTAAATGTAATGACGTCACAACGATGACGAAGTGTCCATGTTGTAGTGTGAAAATGTGTTGGGAGTCTAAATAATGTTTTATGTTGGTTGTAAACAGTGTCATGAATTTAATAAACCACCAGCTGGTTACATGGTAACTGACGCAAACTGCGCTCATTTCATACTTTCAGTCGGTCAAACAGCATTCTCCTCGCTAATTTATTAAGGTTTGAGAATGAAGTAGGCTATGCTATCCACTGTAGCTTCGATGAACATTTGTACATATGGGAAAAACACATCTTCCTTAAAGTCCTGTGTTCAGCGTGTGAGTAGGGCTCCCTATTTCAAAGGGGGAAAGTAGCCTAATAACCAAACATAACCTAAAAATCATTTTCAATTGTCACTTTCATGTCATGACCAAAACTGAGCCTGGATATAGTATAGGACTTTTGGGGAGACGCAAAATAATTGATTGTCTGCATCAGTGTCACATATACAAATACACATTTAAGTCATACAACAGACATAATTTATGTTGTGGTGGAATATAATTCATTTTACAATTTTTTTTCTTTACCTCCTCATGATTTCTGTATTTACATTTTTTTAAAGGCCACTTTTTGGATTATTTAAATTTGAGATATATTTACAAATAGAATTTAAGAGCTTGCTTTATTGACATAATTATGTTTACTGTATAATATAATTGTTTTTCTCAACTGACAAGCCTAAAAATTAGGGTTTTACTTCTGTGTTTACAACTATTAATAGACTACACAAACCTTTAACAGCAACATGAATAACTCTTCATTTGTTATCTGAGCCCTGCCAATTCATTTAAGAGTGATGTCAAGAGCAGGTCCCATTCATGTGCCATGTTTAAATTTAAATTATAGATTAGGTCTTTAACAGGCTGTGTCTTTATTTCTGACTCCAGGTGTGCAACGGAGTGTGTCACAGTTTAAAAAAGTTGTCAGGTTCATGTCTTTATAAGCAGGGGAAGATACAAACATGAAATGGCATTTAAAGGATTTTTTGAAATGTCTTAGGGTTTTTTGGCCCTGCTAGACACAGCTTTATATGGAGTGCATGAGGTAGCCACAAGTGCGAAGACACTTTAACATCAGAAAAATAAAAGGTCAAAAATTACAATTATAACCCAACCCAAACTGTTTATTTTAAGCTTGCATCGGGTCTTGCAGACATTTCCTGGTTCATGTTTTATGCATGCAGTTTTATTGATTACAACAGCATTTCATTTGTTTGCCCATTGAAGTTAGATGGGTTGAACTGGGGATTTAAGAAACCTGTTTGAATCTCTGGTCGCTTGTGTTGCTTGTCCCATTGGACTCGATTGTAAATGTCGATGTCATGGTGTGAGCATAGTGTCATCATAAGGAATGATGGAAAAAGAACAAAAGAGTTTAGGTTAGAAAAAATCATTCCAATTTTATTCATAGAAAAACGGCTAAAAAATATGAATACAAATAATATGCTTATTTATTTGCCAAGCAGGGGCAGACCTAGAATTTTTCTAAATCAAGTGCCACAAAGGAGCCATACTTTACACAGCAGACCCCAGTATTAAGCTGGGGGTCAGGGGATCCACAACCAGGAAAATGTGAGTAATTCATCAGGCTGTCCTCATGAACTGTACTTTTATTTGTATGAATTCCACACATTTATTTACTGTAAGCCCCACATGATGCTTGCTGTATAAGGCAGCACCCTCTGCTGTCCGTAGTAATAATGGCCGCAGCAGGAATACAGGAATTTCACCCGGGGAGTAGTGTTTATGTCCCGGAAGTATTTAAGGGGAAAACATAGGACTTTCAACAGGGGAATGGATTTTTGTGTTCAGTAAGTAAAGGGAGCAGTGTTTTGCAGGAACCACAAACTTTTTTTGTAGTGAAAATCAGTCATTTTGGTACCCAAACTTAACTGTCACAACCGTCACTGTGACCTTTACCCATTCAACAGTCACATTTTGGTACCTGTCCAGACCGTCATCACCCAGATAGTATAGATTGATTGCGAGAGCAGCTCATCACGCCCCACAATTATGTTTCATGTTCGGCAGCGACCTCTTGTGGCAGAAGTAACAATCGCAACAGCAATCGAGGAAGCGAGGTGAGAAATTATAAGACCACCAAATTCCGTGTGAGGAGGCATGTTAGTGTAGTGGATGGGTCAAACATGGTTTGTGTCCCATGTGAAACCAAAAGTCAAATTGTCCGTGGCACAGTCATGTTACATGCTCATTTTAGTAGTTTAACGTGACTCATTTTAAGCCATTCCCTGATGTTTTACTAACCCTAACTAAGTATTTTTGTTTTCTAAACGTAACTATTTCCGTTTCACAATGTTAAATACATGTTTAAAACTGTGCCTTTTACATCGAATAGAACATGATTAAAATTTCCACCGCAGTCACGTGTTATGGTCACATGTTAAAAACCATAATTACTACAGCCACGAGAGGTCGCTGCCTAACAAGAAGCGTAATTGTCGGTCATTGTGAGCTGCTTGCATTACGGTCATACGTCATTTTGGGGGTCTTGATAATCGACATAATATGTTGTTTAGGTATAAGGACATGTTGGCATCCTCATACCTAATGTACGTAAGATATCATACAAATTGTTGTTTTCGCATGATATTATACAAACCCGTTGATGAGAATGCATTGAATTCATTGACACTTTATTTCCTGAATTCTGGTGACTTTTTGCAGGTAAAAACCCACAAAACCTGCCTAACAGCAATCAACTTGGGGCGGAATTGTCATCAAAAAGGCAAACCAAAAATGAAGGTGCCAGACAACAATGTTAGTTATTGGGGAGGACAAGTCCGCCCAACCCCCTATGCCTAAGGGTCACACTCTTCTCCAATTTTAGCCCTTTTGGCTTAATTTCATAGAGCATTGGGAAGCCAGAATGTCCGTCAATATAATATTGTAATAACATAGTCTATGGATACACAAAATATATTGAAGTTTGCGTACCTTTCAAAATACAGCTAATGTAGATCTCTGAAGCAAAAAAGGGAACTTTAGGGGCCGAAACCAAATTTCCGAAGGGGGCAATCCCCTGTAGCATTCATGCCAAAGTGCCATCAGTTTTTAGCTACATATAGCTGCAAACAGATACATTTCTGTATCTGTATACTGTAAGTCTTTGTGAGGTCTCTGTTTCTCTTCACATCAGGAAGGAGGACAGGATGACATCTTGTTGCTACACCTTGGGAGAGTTGATCTAGGCCTATTTAACTATTTGCAAAACACAGATCCAAGATGGTTTATCATAAATTCAACAGTGAATGACATTCAGCAGCTATTGCTCTTGTTTTGTAGGCAGTGTGTGAACCTCACATAGTACTTTGGACAGCGGGTAGATTTGTTGCTGTTTGCTGCCCACAGTGACACACTTATGTGATTTGTGACACCAACAAGTTGGAGCCCAACATTCTCACATCCCACTTGAATAATCACCAGGAAGCTGACGTGAAAGGGTCTTTAAAGCTATAGTGCGTAGTTTCTGTTTGCCCCCATGAGGAATTCTAAGTAATGACAACAACACTGTCGGTGCGTCCATACAAGCCTTCCGTGATCGCACACTGCCCCCACGTTCTCCTCCTCCACACAGTAGCTAGTAGCCAAGGAGGACACGGAGGATTAAAAAAACATTATGATCTCTTCAGAAGAGGCAATTATTTTCACTCGAGCTTCTGCGCGGGAAAGGACCGGACAACCCAATCTTCTGAACATAGTCATACTGAGAAATCCACAGAGAGTTGTGTGGAGCTGATATTCTTAATTAGCTTTGTAGCAACTCATTTAGCAATGGCTGGAATGTTAAAGATGTTCATTAATATCAAAAAGTTATGCACTAAAACTTTAAAGTAGGTGGGTGGTAATCCAATGGAAAAGTGATTTAAGTCTATTAGCTTCTGTCCAAATATCTGAAATAAGTCACACCATGCATGGGTTCACCCATCCTATATCACTTTGCTCAGTTTCTATCTGTTGACAATAAAGCCTAGCTAAACTTCTTTGACGGTGATGTTTGCGGCTGCACCTGCTTTTACAGACAATAGGCGGAGATTCCTGCAAGCTAATCCTGCAACATTCTTCCCTGCAAAGGCCTAATCATCTTCCTGTGGCAAACGCTTGTAGTGCTTTTGCTGTAGCATACACTATTTGGCTGATGTGCACCTCCTCAAAAATGTTAAATGTCCAGTGAAGAGTCATGATTGGTTTACCTGAGCTTCTTTTTGTTTTTCTGCTACATTGTTCTGGTGCTGGTAACAATTATTCACTTTATATTTCATGAGATCAATTTTGAGCATAGTTGCTTGACATAAACAGCTAACTGCCCTAGTGACAAACAGAAGCTGTGTATTTAGGCATGATTTATGATTTGAATATGAGTGTTAGAGTCCTATGGTTTAATAATTTCAAATGTTTCTTCACCCTGACTGAATAAAAATTCTGTGATCTGAATAGTTTGAATTCTTTTTAAGTTTGTGGCCAATAAGTAATCCCAAACTTACAGGCTTAACATTAACATTAACAATTAAGGTCCCCAACTGTTTTGTCATGTTGACAGCTGAAACACTAACACACAATTAACCCACCCCGTAGAACAGTTATGGACATGCTTCCCGGACTTTACATTGCCACGGTATCTGATGGAGCTGTCACTCAATTATTGATAAGGCCTTATCTGGCATCCCAGTCGGTATGTTGTTGGTGGGAGACGGGGAAAAAAGAGCTCGAGAGGATTTTTTCTCTCGTCCTGACAAGGACTAACGTGAGATGTAATGGCCTGAGTCTGGCCTCAGGTGAAGACAGAGAGCACATAATTAGTTAGAGAGCTGGCGTCAGACAGAGTTGACCCCACAATGACCGGGACATAAATACATGCACACACACATCTAAATACACACACACTCCAACATAAAGACACTTTATATCTCTGAGTCAGCTATAGAGAGCAATGGAGCTAGTGACTATGATTCATAGTATATTAATGGTTATCATTTTCTACTACAAACTAAGGCCTACAAATAAAATAAAAAAACACAATGAATATGTTCCCTTAAACCAAGGAAAATACTACCTCTAATATTACTATTAGACACTAAATCTCAGCACTATCAGCCAAAGCTGTACCTTAAAAATGAAGTATAACAGATTCTCTGTCATGCTCACAATTTCTTTTACAAGCATTCACAAACAAATACATTGAACTAAAAACACACTGCACATAGAATTAACTATTACTGTATGGCCAACTGGGCTTAACATCTAATGACCAAGGAATGTTGTAAAACAAATCACATACTGACTGAACATACTTTGGTGTGAAACTGGAATGGAAAAAAGGCTATTATCATTATAACAATCAGACTTCAGCTCTTTTTTTTCTTAACCCGTAATCCAAATTGTTCTTTTTTTTTTTTACCAGTTGATGTCCTTTAAAGGTGCTCTAAGTGATGTGGCGCGTTTTTTAGGCTACAACATTTTTTGTCACATACAGCAAACATCTCCTCACTATCCGCTAGTTGCCTGTCCCCTGAACACACTGTAAAAAGACGCGGTCTCTGTAGACAGCTCAGGCTCCACAAACGCCAGCAAAAACAAACTGTGCCAACCTGCCCCACGAACCATAATAAACAGTGTTCCAGCCAATAACCGACAAGAAGGAGCTGGTTGAGTCATGAATACGCATTGTGGAAGTAGCCTAACGCTGCTGTAGTGATGGCTCAACCAGCTCCTTCTTGTCGGTTATTAGCTGGAACACTGTTTGTTATGGTTCGTGGGGCAGGTTGGCGCAGTTTGTTTTTGTTGCCGTTTGTGGAGCCTGGGCTGTCTACAGAGACCGTGATTTTTTACAGTGTGTTCAGGGGACAGGCAGCTAGCGGATAGTGAGGAGAGGCTGTATGTGACGAAAAATGTAGCATAAAAAATGCGTCACATCACTTAGAGCACCTTTAAACAGTATTTTTGTTGTGCATCTGCCACTTCCATTAAATGTGAGGGTTAAAAGAGTTTCACTCCATTGATAAGTATTTTACTGTGCTACACTTGTGACCCAGTAGTGCCAGCCTTGCACTCACTTTTGCCTGAAACTGTTGATGTGCTCCCTGGGCAAACCATCAATGATGTAGTCTCGCTTTGCCAGACCATCCTCCAAAGTGCGCTGAAGGAGGGTCTGGCTACTCCACATAGCATTCGGGGATGAGGAGGAAAACGTGCTCTGGTTTAATGGCATTTCTTTAAACCAATCACAATCGTCATGGGCGGTGCTAAACTCTGCACAGATATTAGTCGTGCGAGAGAAACCTCAGGTTGGACAGATAGTCTAGCTAGTTGTCTGGATTTACCCTGCAGAGATCTGCGGAGCAGTTAATCATAGTCCTCATAAATCCACCGAATTTAAAATTCCAATACATGCATCCGGCGGAATTTCCTGCGGCACTGGAGCAATCCCGGAAGTGGAATGTCAAGGATATAGGCTATCAATGATGTAACCTGAGGTCATCAGGGTGTGTTGGGTATTTCAATATCAAACACTTTTGCCCAGGCAACCTAGCTGAGGCTGTTTCTTTACAGCCTGTGTGCAGCCTGCCTTAGTGTGTGTGTATTTATACGACTACACACACTCCACGGACCATCTTAGACCAAAACTGACCTTTGTGTATCATGTTGACAGTGTGTAAGAAAGCCAACCAGCGCTTGTATTTCTTTCATAAGCTTCAAAATTTTAACATTGATGTGATTTTGATGAGACGTTTTATTGTTGTTTCATTGAATTGCTGCATACTTATACCTTCGTAAGTTGGTACAGTTTATTGAACCAAAAAGACAAAAAAACGACTTCCGGGGATAGTAAAAGTGTGTGGGAAAATTGTAGACCGATCTCTCCAATTTATTTAGAGCAAGAGTTTTTAAGAAGGTGGAGTCATTTTTAGCACACCACAACCCCCCTCTGGCACAGGAAATGCCTTGCTCCCGTCTGGCCATAGGTACAGCCTTCGTAGACACAGGACTAACATTTTAAAACTCATATGTGCACTTAATGGTTAATCCTTTTTTTTGTGGTTGTCTTTTGTAATGATTGTATGTGTTGGTTGCTGGCTGTATCACAAATTGCCCCTCTGGGATAATAAAGACTACCTCACCTTACCTTAAGTCATCTTCCAGGGTAAATCTTTCCTTAGTGCTTGAACATCAAGGCTATGTCTTTGAAGTCTTTCAAAAATCCCAGTCTCCTTCCTCTGGAGAAATATGAAGTGGTTGTTGATCAAGACTGCATATAGCTTCCACACACACACTTTAGACAGATAATGGTGGCGATTACATTGTTCATTCCTTACCATTCTCCAATTGGAATCTATTTTTGGAAATTAAATGAAAATAAATTATTACTCATCTGTACGTTTTTTGTAATCACTCACCACTAACCACAGAAACAATAAAAATGCCAACGCACAGTGGACAGGCAACAGTTTTAGTTACTTTGTTAAACAGACCAGACCAAGGCTGCATCCCATGACAATAATGAAAATGCCCACAGCCTCAAATGTTGACAACGTATGATGCATAACATGCATCGAGTGCGCCCCCACACATGGATGACAACAGCAGGAATAGACAGCATTGTGTTTATTAGACACAAATGATTGGAAATTGTTATGCGCAAATAAACATGTATGTCGACAAGTGCCACAAAAAATTCCAATACTTTAGACCTCCCCAAAAACAAAAACTACGCAAATAAGGCTTTCTGAGGAGCTCATGTCTCTGTCAGGGGAGCAGTGCTGCCTGTAGTTCTTCCTGTATTTCTTCCTGTATTTCTAATTCTGATTGTAAGTTAAAAGAAAAAAGCACATCATAAGGTTTCACAAACATTTCAAAAGTTTAATAAGACTCCATGTTGCACTATGTAATGCTATGTAACAATGCATTTCCAAAAACTCTCAGTTTATGCTTTCAAAATATTATGCTCAACAGCACATACCAATATCTAGGTTTATAATTACATACCTCCACCGACAACACCATCACCACACACACACACACACACACACACACTTATCTCTCTTCATGTCTCCTGTCTGTCTATCTGCCGGCCTCTAAGTGCAGTCGACTGGCGAACATGATAGATGACTACGGCTGGAATAGAATTTTTCCCTGCGATAATACCAAAACATCTGGCAGCCATTACTTCATGCAGACCCCTCCCTTTCTCCCTTTCTCCCTCACCCCTCTTCCTCTTTCTTCCTTTCCCACCTACCCACCATTTTTGTGCTGTTGTGTTTCCCCTCCACCAGGGGGCCCTATTTCTACCAAGGGACCTGGATGTTTTTTTTTTCTTTGAAGGTCAGCTTTGTCCCTGAAAATGAAAGATAAGGATTGTTTAAGCAGCTACTGACCCCTAAATAAAGACGATTTGCTGTGCATTAGTGCATCAGTGGCAACATAAAGTGTAATTGTGGCTACAGATGATGCGTCACTGACTACATTGGTGACCATAGACAATGCTTTGCAAGCTTCTTCTGACACTTAAGAAGCCAGATTGTTATGTGGCTACATAGTACATTATTGGCCACAACAGTGAACGTAGATGGCGATTTAGTAGCTATTTTAGTGAAGAGGGATCACTTACAGTAACTAGAAAAGTGGATGGTGTTTTCAATGTGAAAAAGCAGGATGTTGAGGGTAAAATTGAAAAAGATGAAGAAGCAGGGGAGGAGAAGAAAAGAGATGTGGAGAGAAGAGGAAAACAGAGAAGAGGGTGGGCCCTTGGCAGCCTATGAAACAAACCCCAAGGTCACTCTATTCACCCCATAACTGCTATGACGCAACACTTAACACATGCACACACACGCACACACACACACACACACACACACACACACACACAGGCATGTACTCACACCACATATGGATAGATAGGGCTTTCCATCAAAAGAGACTATGACAAAATGTAGTTTTTTTCTTCTTCTAATCAGCCCCTGCCATAAGGGGGAAGTATTGGATTCATTAGCAGCCAAACCAAAGACAGCCAGCCCATTGTTCCCCTTTATAGATGGAAAAAAAACAGAAAAGAGAAAAAAAGAAAGAACCAGGAAATAGAGAAAAAACTTAATCTGGAGAACTTATAGCTTCTTACCATATGAAGCCTTCTTTCAATTAGGCCTGTGGAGAGCAATCAACAGCACAGCATGTCTTCTGTCTATGGCTTGGGACACAACATGGGTCACGCTGCTTTTTCCAACTCAATGCCAACACAATAAACACAAAGAAATGTTGTCCTTTTACTCTTGTTTCTTTGTTTCTCATTTGTTTTTACTCTTATATTATGTTCTCAATTGAGAATGCGTTACCTATCCAGATTTTAATTTGCAGTCATTGAAGGGGCAATGGTGGTGTCAGCAATGAGACACTGGAAGCACTAGCTGTCCATCATAAAGAATAAACTCCAACATCTACATATATGTAAATACTAGGGCTGTCAAACGATTCAAATCGGTTCAATTAATCGCATGATCTGTTCCAAATGATAGGGTTATTTTTCAAGTCATTAATGCTGTTATTAATGCTCTTATTAACATAGGAGCAAACAAATAGAGAGGCAAAGTCCCTGCCTTTCTGGTAGACCACCATGGGACCTTATTTCGCGAGAAAAAAAAGTACTCTAGTGAATGGGGAGAGACCAATTCCTTTTTAATCCCGTTTGAATTGAGCCATGAATTACACATATGATGTTCGTCAATTTAAAATATAAGACTCAGTTTGTCGTAAAACTGTTTTAGTATAAAACTGTGAAAATACGTAATTAGAAAGACTACAAATCCAAAGTCACATGGGTGACTGTAGCTACGGTGTATGTTTCCTACGGGATGCAATGTTACTTCCACAAGCAATGGATCTTGCTTGTTCTTTCGCTTCTCGGCTGACAAAAAGATGCTGGATAAAACACATCAAGATAACGTTACACGTGTTGTGGAACAGAGGTAAGCTAGCGAGCTAGCGAGCTAGCGAGCAAGCCGAGCATTAAGCAAGGTGACGTAAATTGTGGGGACATTGTGGACATGAGAGAGAAATATGTTGTTTACTGAGCGGAAGTGATACTACAACAAACCTACAACAAACTAAGACTTTCTTTACTTGCAAAATTATCTTTTAACTTGACGAACATCATATGTGTCATTTATGGCTCAATTCAAACAGGATAAAAAAATCTCTTACCGTTCACTTCCATACATATTTTTTCCCGAAATAAGGTCCCATGGGGTCCACCGGAAGAGGAGGGACTTTGCCTCCCTATATGCTTGCTTTATGCAAATGTTTATTATTTACAATGACAAATACTGTGTAGAATATTCTCCAGACTAACAAAAGGTACTGTATGCTATTTCTGATCATAGACTGAGGCGGACCATTGTTAAAGGTGCTCTAAGCGATGTCACACATTTTTTAGGCTACAAGATTTTTTGTCACATACAGCAAACATCTCCTCACTATCCGCTAGCTGCCTGTCCCCTGAACACACTTTAAAAAAACACGGTCTCTGTAGACAGCCCAGGCTCCACAAACGGCAACAAAAAAAAACCGTGCCAACATGCACCACGAAACGTAAACAGTGTTCCAGCCAATAGAGCTCACCAAGAGACCTTGGGTTCCGGAAGTAAATTTCCCATTCATTTCTCCCATTGATGTCTGGAAAACATAAATTTAGACCATGCCTTAGGTTAACCAGCTATGACGTGACTCATAAGCACAGGGCCGGCGATTGCCTAGGGCGTCAAAAGTGTTGGGGGCGCCATGTCGCCCTTAGGTCTACTTCCCATTAAACATGATCATCCTAGGGCGCCCCCTCAGCCACACGTTTACTTGTCAACCTTTCATTAAGCGACTTTTCCAGTCTATGGGTCAAACTCAAACACACGGACCTCTGAAGCAGACCTGTGCGTCGCTTAGTGTCCACTCTCACTGTAAAAATAGAGACGAGCAGCGGTACAGACACGGAGCTGCTGCAAGCGCACCTTCTGTGGTCTGTGCAGCTTCAGGTTTATACAGCTCTGCTGTGGGCATGCTGTGGCAGATGTGTCCCTATTTCTGCGTAGTATTGTGTTTTTATAATCGTTTCATCTGATCTGAGGCCGTATGTTTTGGACACTCGGGTGAAGAGAGGGGCAGAGCTGCCACCCGATCACCATCTGGTGGTGAGTTGGGTCAGGGGGTGGGGGAAGACTCTGGACAGACCTGGAAAGCCCAAACGGGTAGTGCGGGTAAATTGGGAACGTCTGGAGGAGGCCCCTGTCCGACAGACTTTCAACTCACACCTCCGGTGGAGCTTTTCGTGCATCCCTGTGGAGGCTGGGGGCATTGAACCCGAGTGGACAATGTTCAAAGTTTCCATTGCTGAAGCTGCGGCAAGGAGCTGTGGTCTTAGGGTATTAGGTGCCTCAAGGGGCGGTATCCCACGAACACCGTGGTGGACACCGGTGGTCAGGGAAGCCGTCCGACTGAAGAAAGAGTCTTTCCGGGATATGTTATCCCAGAGGACTCCGGAGGCAGTTGCAGCCTCTGCCGTGAAAGAGGCAAAGCAGCGGGTGTGGGAGAAGTTTGGAGAAGACATGGAGAAGGACTTTCGGTCGGCACCAAGGTGCTTCTGGAAAACTGTTCACCACCTCAGGAGGGGGAAGCGGGGAACCATCCAAGCTGTGTACAGTAAGGATGGGACACTGTTGACCTCAACTGAGGAGGTAATAGGGCGGTGGAAGGAGCACTTTGAGGAACTCCTGAATCCGACTATGTCTATGTTAGAGGCAGAGCTGGAGGATGATGGGGGATCGTTGTCAATTTCCCAGGCGGAAGTCACTGATGTAGTGATGTAACAACTCCACAGTGGCAAAGCCCCTGGGATTGATGAGATCCGTCCAGAAATGCTCAAGGCTCTGGGTGTGGAGGGGCTGTCCTGGTTGACGTGCCTCTTCAACATTGCGTGAAAGTCTGGGACAGTGCCAAAGGAGTGGCAGACTGGGGTGGTGGTTCCCCTTTTTAAAAAGGGGGACCAGAGGGTGTGTGCCAATTACAGGGGCATCACACTTCTCAGCCTCCCTCTTGAAGAGGAACAATGTGGATGCTGTCCTGGTCATGGAACAATGGACCAGATCTTCACTCTCGCAAGGATCCTGGAGGGAGCCTGGGAGTATGCCCATCCGGTCTACATGTGTTTCGTGGATTTGGAGAAGGCGTATGACCGGGTTCCCCGGGAGATACTGTGGGAGGTGCTGCGGGAGTATGGGGTGAGGGGGTCTCTTCTCAGGGCCATCCAATCTCTGTACGACCAAAGTGAGAGCTGTGTCCGGATTCTCGGCAGTAAGTCGGACTCGTTTCAGGTGAGGGTTGGCCTCCGCCAGGGCTGCGCTTTATCACCAATCCTGTTTGTAATATTTATGGACAGGATATCAAGGCGTAGCCAGGGTGGGGAAGGGTTGCAGTTCGGTGGGCTGGGGATCTCATCGCTGCTCTTTGCAGATGATGTGGTTATGATGGCGTCATTGGCCTGTGACCTTCAGCACTCACTGGATCGGTTCGAAGCCGAGTATGAAGCGGCTGTGATGAGGATCAGCACCTCTAAATCTGAGGCCATGGTTCTCAGCAGGAAACCGATGGTGTGCCTACTCCAGGAAGGGAATGAGTCCTTACCCCAAGTGAAGGAGTTCAAGTACCTTGGGGTTTTGTTTGCGAGTGAGGGGACAGTGGAGCGGGAGATTGGTCGGAGAATCGGCTCAGCGGGTGCGGTATTACATACAATTTATCGCACCGTTGTGATGAAAAGAGAGCTGAGTCGGAAGGCAAAGCTCTCGATCTACAGTCAGTTTTCGTTCCTACCCTCACCTATGGTCATGAAGGCTGGGTCATGACCGAAAGAACAAGATCCAGGGTACAAGCGGCCGAAATGGGTTTCCTCAGGAGGGTGGCTGGCGTCTCCCTTAGAGATAGGGTGAGAAGCTCAGTCATCCGTGAGGGACTCGGAGTAGAGCCGCTGCTCCTTCGCGTCGAAAGGAGCCAGTTGAGGTGGTTTGGGCATCTGGTAAGGATGCCCCCTGGGCGCCTCTCTAGGGAGGTGTTCCAGGCACGTCCAGCTGGGAGGAGGCCTGGGGGAAGACCCAGGACTAGGTGGAGGGATTATATCTCCAATCTGGCCTGGGAACGCCTCTGGATCCCTCAGTCGGAGCTGGTTAATGTGGCTCGGGAAAGGGGAGTTTGGGGTCCCCTGCTGGAGCTGGAGCTGGAGCTGCTCCCCCCGCGACCCCGACACCGGATAAGCGGACGAAGATGAATGGATGGATGGATTGTGTTTCCACCTCCGATGTAGAGCAGCGTACAGCCACTTCCCTAAACTGTCTCATTCAGAGACCAGCATCTCAAACGGGGCTCTGTGTCTGTCAGGAGGTCTGACATCTACCGTATCAGCAGAGCAATCACGTAATGCACAGCAGACTATGGTGCAGGTGGATTATTTTCTGAAATATAGTGACTTTATTCTTGTAATAGTCTATTGTATTATCACTTTATTTTTCTCACAATATCACAACTCCTCCAAACCTCAGAGAACACAGATGAGATATACCGTATTTTGAATGTGCACAAATTTTTGAACATGAGCAGAAATCTTGTTCAAACACATCTGAAATATTACAGTCGAGGGGTTTATTAATTCATTAAAATTAATTAATGTATCATTCAGGTGAATCATTTTAATATGCACATTTAAGGTGGTTACTTCCTCAACAAAAAAGCAAAAGTGGGAAGAGTAAATGATGCCTAAGTTACATGTGTGCTGACTCAGATATAATTAGAAACATCGATCCAAAGGAGAATAAATAGATGAAAGCAATACAGAATGCCTGAGAGTCTTACTGCAAAATATTCCATTATGTTTTTATATTTGGATTGTAATCTCTGTTTCCCTTTAGATAAAGATATTTCCAGCATAAATTGATTCAGAAAAAGGTAAAAAAAAAAAAAAAAAAGTGCATAAAAATTCACCAGAATGCAGGAAATTAAGTATTTAATGCTCAAAAATTTCAGGGGGTGGACCCCCAGCCCCCCATCATAAGTCACCATGCACACAATCCTGGAAACAAAACACGGTCCTTTGTTATGATTAGACCAAATGTTGGTGCCATCTAACTTACATGGAAGCTAGAAACTGAAATGAACATACATTGCTACTCTATCGCTGACACAGCACTGTGGAGATCTGGCAATGTGAGACTGGGGGGGGCACAAAACTCAATCTCACCTAGGGCAACCAAAGGGCTAGAACCGGCCCTGCATAAGCATATCATTTCGAGTGAAAAAAACTAACAGAAAATCAAAAAAAAGTGTGTGTACATATTTTCATTATCGAGTGAAGAAACTACTCATCCCATAAACCAGAGCGCACCACTGAATAAAGGAAGCTACGTTATTTTAGCTAACAGCTAATTTGGCTAAAAGCTAGCTGAGACAGCATGTAATAACCATTAAAATATATAACAGCTGTTACGTCAGCTGTAGCCTGCTTTACCCAGTGTTTAGTTTGAGTTAACGTTATTTTAGACTGAATCAAGCTGTCAGCTAGCAGTTAGCCAAATTAGCTGTAAGCTAAACTAACTTTAGCTTCCCAGTGGAGGCTAACGGCAGAAGCGTGGAACAGATCGTGATTCGTGCAGTGTCGTAAATCCTCGTAAAATATTATATCTTGGGCATGTTCACGGATCGTGCAGGCATAGGGTGACCAGATGAGAATGGGTCAAATTCGGGACGAGACCGGGATTGGAATAATTAATTATTTTTATTCAGGAATTCAACTGACTGTCATGTCTGCTCTTTAACATCAGCAACATCCAATCCAATCACTCCTTCTCGTGACTGCCTGCACTTAACATGAATTTCAAAACGCCGCACCAAAATTATTTATTATTTTTACTCAGAAACTCAACTGTCTTGTCTTGTAAACCCGAAAATACAAATAAAAATTCATTAAAATCATGAACTCAAGTGGTGACGGGAGCTGCAGCTGCAGGATGACTCAATTAAAAACCACCATGGACAGTTTTTAATGTTCAATCGGACTATAACTATACTCAAGACTCTGCTCTTGAGACTTTGCTCTAATTTTCGAAACAATTAGGCCAGGATTCGGGACAACTGCTTGGATTTTGGGACTGTCCCGAATTTTTCGGGACATCTGGTCACCCTATGCAGGCAGCTCCTGGCAGCTCCCCCTGCTCACCAGCATGAGTTCCACCAATCAGAGGCATCACTGTGGGATTGTGGGATTGTTCAGGATTGTGGGTAATGGAGTACTTTTCCAAGACATCGCGAATAAAAGACATTTATCTCAAAACAAGGTTGGTGCCCCATGAACTTTTGGCATCTATATGAGCCTATACAATCGCTTAGTCATGTCATAGCTGGTTTTAAGTCTACCATCGACGGTTACGATTTTATGGCTTATACTCCAATTGTCAATGGAGAAATTGCATTGTATTTTTACTTCCGTAACCTGCTGTTGAGCTCTATAACCGACAAGAAGGATTTAGTGGTGGGGGTTGGGAGGTTAGTGCGCGGAAGGGAGGGGGAGGGGACGGGATGAGGAGGAGGAAGGGGCGAGCTAGCCTCCGTTTTGTTTAACAATACTTCGAACGTCAACAAGAAGTGACATCACCCAACTCGTTGACGATAAATAAAATCGTTGTTAAAGGTGCAATATGTAATACTGACAGCTAGTGTTTAAAATAGTTACTGCAGTACAAATTCAATATACTGAAGAGAGTCATCTCCCCTACCCCCTCCTCCCCAGACTCAAAGTTTACGGACATTTCCCGTGCTCACGTGGCGCTCTGTACCCAACTTTTTCAGCTTAGAATTACGATAGGAACCGCTAAAAATACCACTACCTTGCCGTCCTCTCCACCTGACTGAACACATTTTATTTGCTTAGAATTACGGCAACAATCGCTAAACACACTGCAAAATCACGGTCCTTTCTTCCCGATATACAGCCCCCCTCTCTTGACTTTAAATAACCGTTGAACCACTGAACAGGCTACATGTAAACAGCGGTGGCCTGCTCGCCTGGTCCTCCGTTAACATTAGCATTTAGCAGGGTTAGCATGGCGGCATTAGCCAGGACCAGTCGGGATCATTTTACTGGCTGTGTCTCAATTGTTTTTGTGAGTAACCAACTTGGGTACTCTAGCTATATAATTCAATGTGAGTACACAAATGTTGAAATGACATAAAATGCCCGTCTCTTGTAGCCGTGACAAATTAGCCTGAAGCTAATGCTTACCTGTTCAGGAGGAAATTAGCCAACTCTGCGTCCTTTTGGGCTCTAAGCTGTCTCCATCTTTCAAATACATCTCCAATATAAACATATTCTTTGTAAATCTTTACAATCATTCCCTGAAAGAACCAAGCAGGCCTATTAAATTGCCATTTTCAGCATGTAGCATGCTAGCTCGAAGTTTGTTGTTTCCTGTAGCGAAGGGATTTTGAGAACGGCAACACACAGAAAGCGGAAGGTAAGGGGCAAAGCCTGACATTCGGCATGTGTACTTGCATGTGTTAATGAGCCTGGCTTCCACTGGGGAGAAATCCATTCAGTCATTTTGGGGTGTGGATTGGAACAGAGCACTTCAATGCTTTAGTGGTAGGCTATAGATCTGCCCAACCAATTTGTAATAAGCAGGTGATTTTACAGTTATGACAGGAAATAATGTTCAGTTAAAATCAGATGAATACAATCTGAGAGTATTTACAATAAAACCTGTTTTATTTTTTTAAAAGCTGTAAAGGCAACCATGCAGAGTTCAGGCAACATCCATTCCTAAATGGAAAGTCATAGTTTTGATTTGTACATGTTTTGTTTGATTTTCATATTACTACCTATGACTTTTGCACATCAGACATTCAAAGATAATGATATTTAAAGTTGAAAATTGTCACACATTTCGCAGGTTTGTAATGATTTAGGCAAAATTTTGGCACATTTCTTACGTGGTTCTGTACATACTTTAAAAAAAAAAACATGAACATAACGTAAAAAATGTATCAAAAACTAAGTAACGTTCATTTAAGCCTTTGTAGCACTGATTAACAACTTGTCTATATTTTAGCTTTTATTTAGAATTTATTTAGAATTTTTGATTCTCACCTTTCCTCTCCTCTTTTCATTTGAAAATGGGGCACACACTTTTAATTCAGCTGAGTAAAATTGCAAAAATCAAAGATTTCCTATTAATTCAAGTCAATACAAAAACTATGTTTGTATTGCCCAGTATCACACACAATGTCCCTGACCCAGCCAAGCTCTCTCAGAAGATGAGGAAAAACTTGACAGAGAGTTCCCCTCTCTTTTGTTGATTTTGTAAATGTAAAGGTTGCTTTAATTTCATTCTGGCTTGATTCACCTTTCCTCTGGCTTTACTCTTAAAACATCTGCAGCCTATAATTGTTAAATTCTCTCTTCACTGGCTTCCTTTGAGTTTTTACCTTACTTAATCTGGAGATCCTCCAACATGATACTTACCTTCTGAATCACAGTGCAGCCTGAGATCATCTGGCATATAGTCCACTAGCTCTTCATACAACTTTTAAATATTGTAGCGCGTCACCTACTTGAGCGACTGGGATTTTAATCCAAAATCCTGCAGTTTTGTAACTTGCTGTCCAAGCATGTCATGAATATCAACTTCAAAACAACTGCGAGGCGCCTGGGTGGCTCGCCTGGTGGAGCGTGCGCCCCATAGCCAGAGGCTCAGTCCTTACCACAGCAACCGTGTGTTCGAATCTGACTTGCGGCCCTTTGCTACATGTAATTTCTCATCTCTCTCCCCCTTCATGTCTAAACTGTCCTGTCAAATAAAGGCCTAAAATGCCAAAAAAATATATATCTTTAACCCTGCTGTTGTACTTGGGTCAAATTTGACCCGTTTTCAAAGTTTCTCAGAAATTTGGGTTTCTTTCAAAAAAACTGCCCAACAATAAAATGGATTGTTCCATACAACTCTCTTCGCAAGTAAAGTGAAGGATCAGATCACTACTTTGATTGAATTTTGGGCGTTTTATAAAATTGTATAGCATTTGAAAAAACAATGAAACAAGATCCGAACTAAACTTTCACAGTGTGATCCACTTAATCGTAATTGTCGAAATAATTCTTAATTTCAGCTTTTTTTTTTTTACTGAAAATGTAGGTATAATTTCATATAAATTAGTTTTATTGACCATACATTCCAAAGAAAAGTATCAACTAATAAGTTGATGTTAGTGGTGAATCCGGTGGTAGTGAAAGAAAAAGTGCAGAGAGAAGAGACAAAACCTCAACGAATAAAGTGTAAAAAACCTCAAAAAAAGCTTCTAAAAAAGGGTTGATTTTCACTCGGGAGGACAACAAGTTGCATGGTCGACGGGAAGACAATACGAGGGTTAAAAAAATAAGTGCTTCTTATCACTTGTAAGTCATTCCACAACATGGCTACACCATGTATCAGTGAATCAGCCATTCCCATTCAGGTCTGCTAGGCCCCTAAGTGCTTCAGAACAAGGTCTCTTGGTGTTCTTCATAGTTTAGAACACAGACTCACAGGAACAGTCTCCCCCTGGGGGTCAGGTCAGTAAACTGAATGTTCCAAATTTCATCTGAAGACCCACAGCATTTTATTGATGCTCATGCTTGTATGATTGTATTCATTGAAATATAATTTCTTTTCTTTTATCCAGTGAATTTTTATTTGTCTCTTGTAAATTTTTACCCTGATTTTGAGAAGTCCTATTAAAATGTTTTAGTTACAGTACAGGCCAAAAGTTTGGACACACCTTCTCATTCAATGTGTTTCTTTATTTTCATGACTATTTACATTGTAGATTCTCACTGAAGGCATCAAAACTATGAATGAACACATATGGAATTATGTACTTAACAAAAAAGTGTGAAATAACTGAAAACATGTCTTATATTTTAGATTCCTCAAAGTAGCCACCCTTTGCTTTTTTTAATAGCGCTGCAAACCCTTGGTGTTCTCTCAATGAGCTTCATGAGGTAGTCACCTGAAATGGTTTTACCTTCACAAGTGTGCTTTGTCAGGGTTAATTAGTGGAATATTTTCCCTTATTAATAAAAAAGCAAAAGGGTGGCTACTTTTCAGTTATTTCACACTTTTTTGTTAAGTACATAATTCCATATGTGTTCATTCATAGTTTTGATGCCTTCAGTGAGAATCTACAATGGAAATAGTACATAAAATAAAAAAGGAAACGCATTGAATGAGAAGGTGTGTCCAAACTTTTGGCCTGTACTGTACTTATTTACTTTACTGTGTTTTCCATTTGCTTTCAAAGTTAGTTTTTTATTAGTATTTATATGAAACTATTCTTCTATTATTCTTGCTTTGTTGTCTTATTTAATTCAATGGAATTGTTTTAATTTCTTGAGTTTTGGTTGGTTTGGTCTTTCTTTGTGAAAAGTGTGAAACAAATGAATTTGTTATTATTGAGGCCATGGAGAGATGATGAGGTTCAGCAGAGATGTGTTGACTGACTGATTGTGTGTTTATGTGCTAATAGGAATGTCTGATATCCCAGACTTCAGGTCAGCTAGCCAAATTGCATTCATGTGTCGTTGCTGTTGGTAATTCCAAAGGAGGCCAGCAGTCAGTGGAAAGTAACGGACCACTACAGTGTTAAATTCACACATAGGCTGCCTCTTTCTGTTGTAAAATATCATCCATAATTATTTATTTGTATTTTCTAATTATAATTTAGTTTCAAAGATTCAAAAGATGAAGTGAAGCACCTGTAATCTTGAAACCTGTTATCTTGGTTACAGATGTTGTTCATTTCTCCCCAATTTCAGATCCCATTCCTGCTGGAACACGTCCGGTTATGTCTTATTTGGTTTAGCAGACTTTACTGGTGAGATAGAGATCGAGAAAAGCTGACCAATCAGAGCAGACTGGGCTTTGTCGGGAGGGGGACTTAAAGAGACAACGCTCCAACAGAGCAGACAGAGGGTGCAGCAATTTTGTCACAATTTGACAAAATTTGCCAAATGAGATTCTGTAAAGATGTATCTCTTATCATATATAAATTATCTTTGAAAAAAGCCATGACATGAATTTATTATCACTTTACACCCACTCTTTTCTCCTCCTCTGTCTCTCGTTTACTCTCCTTGATTTACTGCGGTGTGAGCAGGTCAGTCGCGCTGGTAATTTATTGGTCATTAGTTGCAATGTTGGCAGGTCTCACACCTCCTAATCCTGGGTGGCCCTCTTCCTACCTCTGCCTCCTTTAAAGTCAAACTCGGGAGTTTGTCTGAGGGTAAACCAATCTTAGCTGCTCTATTTAAAATTTTCAGACTTTTTTTTTTTTAAGAAATAAAAGCTCTGTGGCCAGGTTGGCTCAGTGGGTAGAGCAGGCACACATATACTGAGAGGTTTATGCCTTGACGCAGAGGTCCAGGGTTTGAATCTGACCTGTGACGATTTCCTGCGTGTCTTTCTCACTTAGCTGTCCTTTTGATTAAAGGCAGAAAAGCCCAAAATATCATCTTTAAAAATAAAACATTTCAATCTCATTGGCACTTGTGTCAGAGTTGCTAGTGTGCAGACAAACATAGCTCTCTTCACTGTTGATTTACCCTGCTGTCACAAAATGCAATGAATAAATGCAATACATTGATTTCTTGTATCTATCTATAAATTGCAGGAACGTCTTGTGTGTGTGTGTGTGTGTGTGTGTGTGTGTGTGTGTGTGTGTGTGTGTGTGTGTGTGTGTGTGTGTGTGTGTGTGTGTGTGTTATGCGCATATTTCTAGAACCTTTAGGCAGATGGATTTCAAACTTGAGAGGTGTCTTGCTATGGGCACGAGTAAATGCTGTGCCAAGTTTGTCATTGTTTGGATTAGAAATGCAAAATATATCGTTAAATATATATTGGTAAAAGAAGCATACATTGGCTTTTGCATCATTAACTGCTGGCCACTCCCCTTCTCACACTGCACAACACGGCACCTCAGACCCACAAAAATGTGCAAAGTAGCACTACTACCAAACTTACTTTTCTTCACTTTCCTGGAGCACGAGTGGATAGCTGAAAGGAACATAGCCACTGTTGTGTGGAATAAGAGGAAACTCAACAAAAAGCCATTTGCCAACACTAAATATCAAACAAAAGCCAGACACTATATAGTATTAAGTTGCTGTGAGCTGTAGCCTACATTCACCCCTTCTAACCAGAGGCAGAATATAAAGTAATGTCAGAGATAATTCCTTCACAGCGCTGTGCAATGCGAAAAAATCTCAGAGCTGAACCGGGCAGACACAGCACTTTTCATCAGACTCACACAGGTTAATTAAGTATACTGCTAACTAATAACATTACCATCACCAAAAATCCCCTACTTCGCTGTTAACTGTCAAGCCACTAAACCTGTATGGAAATTAACACCTCTGCTGAAGTGTTAAATTCGTTAACGATCATACGACACGAGACAACACCCTCTCTCTCTCTCTCTCTCTCTCTCTCTCTCTACGCACACACACACACATACACAAACAGTCCAGTTCTGGTGGTTGATTAACGCAGATATGTGCTGATTAGCTCTCATAACGGGCCAGGTGAGTAGCACACTGTGCCCTGAGTGAGGCTAATGTCTGATTACTCCACATTGTCATTGTGATATTTTGTGATTACATTCTGAATCTGCAACGTTCTCTGTCAGGTAAATCAGTAAGTCAGTAGTGGGGTATACAGGGGAGCTGCATATGAAGTGGTTTGGGGTCCTTCTGTAAGTATTTTTGGGGTACAATTTGGTTTTGATGAATTCTACAAGCAGCACCACAGGCCAAGCAATCGGCCTGTTCAAAACAGGCACATTTTCAACGGGCACTGCACTAGTTCTACTAATTGCTAAAACAGAGCACTGTCAACATTACATGTAGAGTATCATATTCTATGTAACCAACTAAAAAGCAAAGTAGGGGCATTATTTTCTGTGAGACTGCACAAAAACACAAGAGGCCTCCCAAAGAACTATCCAATCTAGGACTTTAAGTGCGTTGCCAAATTTATTACCTTGTTTCTGGTTTGAAGATGTGAAGTGTGTGACTCAAACACCTCACATTTAACAACAAAACATACAGCGAAGGACAATTCAGATCGTCCTGCCAACCTGTACACATTTTAACATAAATGTAGGCTGTGACAATTTGTCAGTCTAACGTCGCTAAAAGCTGCTGCTGCGGTTCACTTCCGGGATTGTTCAGGTCTCAATGAAAATTATGCCGGATGTCCCTCATTTTGGTCAGATGTCTCTCATCTTCTGCTTTCTTTTCAGTATGAGGACTATGGAATATGGTTAAGTGCTCCTCAGATCTCTGCAGGGTAAATTCTGGGGCTTAGCGCTGCTCAAGACAATTGTGATTGGTTTAAAGAAATGCTAATAAACCAGAGCACGTTTTTCTCCTATCCCATGCTGTGTGGACTAGCCAGACCCTCCCCCGCAGCGCTGTGGAGGATGGTCTGGCAATGCAAGACTATTTCAACCCTGTCTGCTCTCTGCAGCGGGTGGGGCTGCTGCTCAGTTGTCTCTGCAACTCAAACACACACACTGTGAGGATGTTTTCAACCTTGCATCAACATTTGTCCTAAGTAATCCGATCACAAGTGGAAAGCTCTAGGTACAGGTGTTTTCACCTGTCTGTAGAATGTGTCTCCAAATGCGTCCTGAGTGATCACTTATGATCGGATCTCACTTCCCCGCTCTATATACAAATAAACCAGAGGGGTCTGGCTGCAGACCTGCACTGTGAAGTCGCTTCAGGCTCCACTGTCAGAACACCTTCACTGTCGAGCGGGTCAGCACAGGAAATAACGTAATGTTAACTTGCAGCACAACGAGTGCAACCTGATGCCTGTTTGCAAAAGTGGGTGACAGATTTGCTTTATTCCAAAATGTTTAACTGCATGATTCTTGCATTTGTTCGTTGTTAAAATTGCTTCCGCTATCAAATTATAAATATAATTAACGCAAATCCCTGAATGTTACACAGATGGGCTGCGTCTTTGTGTTAAATGTGCTATTGCCGTTAGCGGCTAGTTTCTGAAGTTGCATTTCATGCTGCCTTCAGTTGCTATCAGAATTATGGTAAATACAAGTTTCCGACTTGAAAGTTGCACTTAAACACCCCCTCAACTCATAATCTTGAGCCTGAAATTCGGAGACTAGTGAAGCCCCAAGAAGCAGGTCAGAATAAACCTTGGGTCTGCCTTTTTTTCTCTTTTTTTTTGCTCCGACAACAAGGCACTTCAACATAACATACTCGTAATTCCAACTACACAAGTGGGAAGTAGGATCCTTCGAATAGCACATGAAGGCAGCATAGCGTCTTCTGCTTAAAGTGTGAATGTGAAAGTTTCTGAAATTGCAGCTAAGAGACACGGACCTACTGCGAAGGCCAAGAAGACAACAACTGACTGAAGTGACTTCTAGACCACAGCCTGCTCGCTCTCCTTCTCTCTCCTTTTTTTCACTCCTCTCCCGCTGTGTTTTGTGTTCACGCTGATGTTTACAGTTTTTAGTTTAAGTTAGCTGTTGGTCTTCAAGTTGAAGTGTTAATGTTACTGTAAATTTGTGTCAAATATTAATAATAGGCCTACATATGTTTTTTATTAAATATACTGCCAGACTGTGATATTGTGTTGTACAGTAATATGCTTTACTGTGTTTTATATCCTAAATAAGGGACTTATATTTCCCTTTTTTTATGAGACATGTATATTTACTTTGATTACAACATGAGGAAGACAGACCTAAGTTACTGGTTTTTATTTGTTTTCATTTTATTGAACCTCACCAATGAAGGCTCAAATATATAGTGGTTAAATATATAGAAACTAAAAATCACAAGCAAAGCTCAAAGTATAAATATATAGCCTAACTATATAGGAGTTGGACCATCTACTGTAATAGAACACAACAGTATATAGTTTTTACATGATAAATATCTTAAACAAAAAGTTGGAGCTCATAAAATAAGAGGCTAATTGTTTGAAGAAAATACACGTTATCAACAAGAAAAGCGTGAGATTTTTCTGACAATGTTGATGCACAGAGTTTATTGTATTTTGACAAACAGGCTGAATAAGACATCTGTTACTAATAGAATGCACGTTGCGTAGCCTATAGTGTGGACAGGATCGGCAAAATAAATACTACATTACCGGAATTAGATGTTTGCACTTGCAATGTTAGGCTGTTTAAATATAAATTAACGGCCTATACCTCACAAGCCAGATTTATAGGCTAGCGCTGTGTAGCTCTGGCAATGCTAGACTAATAATTAACAAAAGGAGACGACGTAAGAGCAGGAATATCTGTAGTAATCCTTCATATTGATGAATTTGGGGACGTTTTACTAAAAATAACATTACTGTATACTGGCGGCTGCCTTTTCCAATCAACTGCAGAGAGCTCGAGAGCAGGCTGCACAGTACCAAAAACACTGACACATCACTAACAGTATATGATAATAACGTCCAAAACATACAGTTTACTTTCGGTGGTTTTCTGTGACATAAGAAATACTTGAATAAACTGAACGATTGTGTAGTTCCACTCACTGTTGAGTAGGTCCTTAATGTGGCCCAGGACACATTCCCATTCTTACTGCTATTAGAATGTGGACATATGTGGCTCAAACCACCCCTGAATGTGTTTTTTGTGATCCGATCTCAATGTGTTCTCAATGCGTCGTGGAGTGTTTTTGCCTGTACCTAGAGCTCTCAACCAGAGTAGATTTATTCTCCCTGAAACCTGTTTCCTTTTACTTTAAATAAGTATGCTTAAAAAAAAATTTCACTGTCTCCCGCAATTTCATTGCACGAAAAATACAGAAGACATTGTAACTTTAATCACAATTTCTTTACAAAAGCTGCCGCATAATCAGGCATTTTGGGCCGCAACGATCTCAAAAAAAGTAGGCAAAGTCCTGGAGGCACTGATTAATGATGAATACATACAATATATGAATATTTAAAACATACAGTACCCTGTCCTTATAAGGGGATTTCTATGTCTTTCTTTATGTAGAATTACAACGTGCATTCCCAGAACTTGCTGCTTCTTTCTGTACCGAGCCAGCGTACAAGCATTCTTTACAACAGTACTGTAAATGTATGGACACACTTTACATGATTTTAAACAGAGGTCTTGGTCAAGGACTAACACTGTTGTAATTGTAAGTGTCGATCTAATTGTTTTTAATATACATGTATTTCAGGAAATTGTTTCCAATGCTTTGTTTTAATGTTTTAGCCTCTTCCTTAATTCAATTTTAATCTCAAGAGGCCATCTTTGTTGCATAAAAATCAAATAACAAAAAAAATAAAAATTATATAACAGATAGTATTGAAATAATACAAACATGTTTCTGGTTGTTGAAATGAACATTTTTACAAGTGAAAAGTCTTACTGGTGTTAAACATATTGTAAATCCTGACCTGCTCTGAGTGACTCACATGACACATGTTTTTCTATCAACTCAAATATAGAATTTTGATATAGAAATGCTCAAACAAATTTTTATCCAAAAATCCACTGCAGGAATAACAGCAGACAACTGAGGTCAATGAATATGAATAAAGCAGATAATGAAAAACATAATGAAAAATACAGATGAGGCAGTAGAAAAACGGGAGACTACTGACTGTTTCCAGAGCCTAAGGGAAAAAACTTCAGTCACCTTAAGTCTTTATCCTGGATTTGAGAACAGCAGAGGGTTCCTGTCTGCGGATATCAGGCAGATGGAATAAAGCCAGGTATAACCCTGTGTAGCACTGATCTACCTGCTAGAGGCAAACAGTGTTGGACCTAATCTCACTAGGTGCAAACAACACTGCTCCTGGTGATTCACGTCATGCTTTCACTTGAAGTGGAAAGAGACGTTATCCTTCTTCAACACCTGTGGGTCTGTGACACGCATCCAGCACACTCGACTCAAATGAGACCGTTGTGAAGAGATACAAATTATCCAACACTGGTAACTAACATCACCCACCAGAACACACACACACACACACACACACACACACAGCTTGCTATAAATCCTGAGACCACCCGGGTCTGGGCAGACCACCAGGCCGACCAGTCCAGTGCTGCATGTTTTTGATCAGTAGGTCTGGGAACACACATAAAACCTGGTAAAAGGTGGACACACACACATATGCATAGCAATAACACTGTCACACACACAGCTACACACAGGCACACACATGGACAATAATGGAGCCCTGGGTTTTAAGTTTTTATAGTTGTGTCTGGATGTGAGTGCATGTGTGTGTGTGTGTGTGTGTGTGTGTGTGTGTGTGTGTGTGTGTGTGTGTGTGTGTGTGTGTGTGTGTGTGTGTGTGTGTGTGTGTGTGTGTGTGTGTCAAACACCATTAGGGCTGTGTGTGACTAATGGGCTGACTGATATAGGCACACACAGTAGGGGAGTGAGTGTGTGGATGTGAATTTGCATGCAGGACACCAGAAACATGTCCAGGGCTAATTAGAGTTCAGCTGGTACAGGCTGCAGGCCAATGTTAAGATATATTTGTATTGAAGTTGCTACTGAAACGGTCATTGCTGTGGTGCAATAATGAGAAATTGGGATTAAAGTGTCTTTAAAATAATCTCAGGCACCATTTTGGTAATAAGCCTACTTCTGGGCAGTAAGTTTCTTTGTTTGTGATTAGAAAAACAAGCTTTCTGTTTCTTTCACCTGTATCTAAACAATTTAAAAAAATATTATTACACATTGGTAAATTCTAAACATGTCTGCAGTGAGGTTAAATTTGATTGTCATAACTGATTGTTCACTAATATGTTTTCTTTGCTTGTCAGTGGTCATTGAGGAGAAATTGATAACTGCTAGTGGCAAGCCCATCAAGTGTTCAATGCTGGGAAGTGGGTGATCCCTCCTGTTCAATAACACCCTGTGGACATGTACCATGAGAGAGAGAAATAGAAAGAGACCGGTGCTGAGACCAGTGTTTGGATTAGGATTTCTTGCAAAGCTTTCTTATTTTTGAATTAAATAGCTGAATATTTGTTTCAGGTTCAAAGATGTGTTTTTAATATAATTTATCTTTGGTGCTATAAAGTCATAAGAGTCACAAAACCAGCTGGAGTTAAATGATAGTGTGATGGTATCTTTCAATTATATTTTAATTCAGTTTAATTTATAGTATAAAATCATAACAAGAGCCATCTTGTTACAGATAGAGTAGGTCCAGACCACACTATAATTTACAAAGACCCAACAATTCCAATAATTTCTACAAGAGTAAGCATTGAGTGCAACAGTGGCAAGGAAAAACTTCCTTTCAGGCAGAAACCTGTTGTGGTGGGGAAAAACTTCCTTTTAGGCAGAAACCTTGGACAGACCCAGGCTCTTGGTGGGCGGTTGTCTGCCGGTGCCGGTTGGGGGTATGATGAACAGTGGCAATTATAGTAACAATAAAGATAATGCAACTATGACTAGAAATAGTAGTTGTAGTAGTTCACAACGTAAGAGAGCAGCTGAGAAGCTCAGTGTGTCAAAGGAAGTCCCCCGGCAGTCTAGACTTATAACAGCATAACTAAGAGCTGGTCCATGGCAAACATGAGACAGCTCCATAAAGGTTAGATGAATCTGACGACTATGAAGAAAAGCAGAGAAGAGAAGGGGTGCCGTGTCTTTAGCTATACACCCTCCCCCACCGAGAAAAAACTGTAAATTGTGTTTTGTCATGAAAGTGTTATCAGAATCAGGGTCAGTATGCAGTGTATATTTGAAAGATATTTACATGTTTAAATTATGTGTTTAACAATTTAAAATATATTATTTACATGAAAGGTGGATGTCATGTCTAGCTCCCGCTCTAATGGTTATGTTTTGTTTCATGTGTATTTCTGTATGTTTCCCTGTGTGCGTCTCAGAGGAGCTGATGCAGCTTGGCAGCGCTTGGCTGTCTCCGAGGATTTGAGAGTTGAGAATGCATCAACTGCTCTTAGCTTTACCACTTCAACATCGTACAATGTCCAGTAAAAGGCCAGGCTCACCAGTGAAGGAGAGGGTCCTGGTGAGCCAAATCACAGTATGTATCAAAATGTCCCTCTCACCCTCTGCCAATCACACAGGTAGTGATGTTGTATTATCCCCCTACCTGAACCTCTAGAGACCACTGATCATACCAAGCTCCTTAACTTACCACACCACCCTGGTAGCCATAACTTACATAACAACAATCCTTCAAAGAGACTGAGTTTCCACACACAGGCCATGAAGGAGTACATAGACTCAGCACTAGCTTCTGGAATCATCCGTCCCTCTTTCAGTCCCTGCATGGACTACTACAGTCCCTGTATGGTGTCATGTTTATCTCCCGAGCGCCATAAAACATGCTCACGAGCATATTATATAATTTCACATAATAATAATACCTTTTATTTATATAACGCCTTTCATGAAACCCAAGCAACACTTCACAGAATTACTGGGGCTATGCTAAGCTAAGGGAGGTTATAGGCTGTGGTGAACAGGTGGTGTTTGAGGAGTTTTTTAAAAATATGTCCAGGGATGTAGCACTGCGGATATCTGCAGGGAGGGTGTTCCAGAGGGATGGCTGTAAATATAAAGGCTCCATCTCCGAAGGTACAGAATTTGGTTTGGGGAATGGAGAGCAGGCCAGCGTCTAAGGACCACAAAACAATGGTAGGAGAAACATTGAAAGCATGAATAAGGGTTTCTGCCATGGAGTCAGAGAGTGATGGCCAGAGTCTGGAGTCCAGGATTACATGAAGATTGTGGACCTCAGAGGATGGGCAGAGTGCACCTGTCAACATCCAGGATAAGATCGCCAAAAACAAGAGCTCTGTTTTATTGCTGTTCAGTTTGAGTAGGTTGGTTGACATCCAGGCTTTGATGTCCTGCAGACAGTTGAACAGGGAGAGGGGGGGAAGCTGAGCCGATGGTTTGGTGCTGATCTAGAGCTGTGTATTATCAGCGTAGGAGGGGAAACTGAGACCATGTTGCCGGATAATCTGACTAAAGGGGAGCATGTAGATGGTGTGGAGCAGGGGTCACCAACACGGTGCACGCGGGCACCAGGTAGCCCCCAAGGACCACATGAGTAGCCCTCAGGCCTGTTCTAAAAATGAAAATTGAATATTGATATTTTCTGTTTCCCACCTTGGTAAGACATTTTTGATAATTATTGTGAGAAATCATTAACATGATCAGTGTCTTCACATAGATGAGTATCATTTATCATTAATAACCATATATAACTAAAGGCAAACTGAGCAAATTTGTTATTCCATAAGAATCAAACTGGTAGCCCTTCGTATGACTCAATACCAATGAAGTAGCCTTCAGTTTCAAAAAGGTTGGTGACCCCTGGTGTAGAGGATGGGTCCAATCACAGAGCCTTGAGGCACGCCTTGGTTGACTGGAGCAGGGTCGGAGCGGGAGTTGCCAATGGTGACAAATTGCTTCCTGTGTGAGAGGTAAGACCAAAACCAGGAGAGAGCTGTGTCAGTGATACTAAGGTGATGGCATAGGCAGTTAAGGAGAATGGTATGGGAGATTGTGTCAAGGCTGCAGAGAGGTTGAGAATGAGTATGCTGATGTATCCGGAGTGAGTGAGGCAGTTTTTGCTCATTACCTCTTGTATTTAGCCTATGTGTTCCCTTTGTCTTGTGTAAGATCATTTTGTGTTTGTTTGAGTGTGGGTTTGTTTCTGTACTGTGTCAGCGTGTCAGTTCCCAACCATGTTCAGTCCTGTCTACCTGTCCGTGAAGTTTTTTGGTCAGTAGTTTCTGTAAGTGATGGGCGAAAGAAGCCTTGTGAAGCCTCTGAAGCTTTTTCCTGATTGTACCGCAAAATGATCCGAAGCATCAAAGCATCGAAGACAACACAGTGACATCTGGTGGTCAGTCAGCAGAAATGACAGTGGCTATGAACTCGACACAGCCAAACAAAGCGTACAATATGAACATAGGAGAGACAGAATGGACACATGCATATGGCATGACATGACTGAACTTGAATTAAATGACATGAACATGACATGACGGAATTAAAAATATAAAGCCTATGTTTGAATGTTTGAATATAACATAATATAATAATATAAACTACTGTGATCAGGATTTGAATGTAAGTATGTTTAATTAGGCTAAATAGGGATTTAATAAACTGCAGCAACAATGCCACCTTCTACCGCTACGTAGAATTACGTACAGGTGTATGTAAGTAGGCTAATTTCCATTAATAGGCCAATCAAATAAATTGCAAGCCACACTCATAAACCCATGTTCCAGTGAATTCTAACGGGCCATTGGTAAGCACACAGCGACATGAATCCAGCAAACCCTTCCGGAGTTTCAGTGACGTTCGAAGCTTCGGACGTCATCAGTCACATGCTTATTTAAATTCGATACAAGCTAGTGTGCTTTGCGGGAGTGATACAAGTTTCGGTGCCTCGGTGTCAAACGTCCCATCACTAGTTTCCGTTTCTGGTTTACTCACGTTTTTTGATAGCCTGTTCTTGTGTTTGTTATTTATTCTGGACCCAGTTTTTGCCTGCTGCTCTCAAGACTCCCTTTGTTGTTTTTTTCCCTGCTGCATTTTGGACTCAGTGGTATAAGCTCTTTTGTTTAAATAAATCCTCAAGTTCATTATACCCTTGCCTGCTCTCTGCATTTTTCTCTCTGCGTTTTGCTTTCTGCATTTGGGTCCTCTAATTTCCTGGAACATAACACCTAGCTTGTTTAATAGCTTGTTGGATGGAAATGCACCCAATACAACTAACGTTAACACGGCGATAAGCCTAACGTTATGTGTATGAACTGATATTAGGGTTAATATTGACGATCTACAGTTGTGTTTTCCTCAATATAAGTGGTTGATCAGTGGGTGTACTGCAGTTAAATATATATCCTCTGTCCCAGACGGAACCTAATATTTATGTGGAGGACGCAAGATAATTTTATAATTATATGACCATGTGATGAACCTAACTCATATTTAGACATCTGACGTTAAAGATTTGTGTTGTTGTTGCCCAGAGAAAATGACAGAGAAAAGAAAAACAGACATACGATCCTTTTTCAGTACAACAAAACGCCAAGTAAGTTCAATAAGTCCTCATATCAAGACAATTTGGTAACATCTTTATAAGAATGGGTGCTTATGGAAATACTAACATCACTATGTCACAGGCAAAGGAGACAGAAAGAACTGAGGAACAGGGAGACCACGGACAGTCAGGTGGAGAGTCTCAGGTAAGTGTGTTGAGCTTAGTTAATATGTTTGGAGGTGTGTGGCTGTCAGGGTTAGCAGATGAGCTTCACCAGTGGCTCACTAATTTACATTATGATCAGCTAATTTAACAAGTGTACAAAAGCATTGTATTTCTTTTATATGGGGACACTTTTTCAAAATAAGTCATTATGCTTTAAGGTATTTTTGTGGCTTGATTGTAAACTTAAAAATAAATAAATTGTTTTAAAGAAGAATATTTTGATCAATTTAGTCAGCTTTTTCATTGAATCAAGAGAAACACTGAAAAGAAGGATAATGGTACAGTCTCCATGCTACACTAATGATAGTATTAAGGCTTTCCTCTGTGTACACATATCCTCTACAAGTATAATTGTGGCTGTATTATTTGTGTCCCCTTAAAAAATTGCTCTTCAGAAAGGTAATGTTTATTGTCCCCCCGCCAACTGTTAGATGAGATTTACGCCCATGAGTAGCTCAGACATGAAGGTGGTGGAGGACAATCTGAAGTGGAGCCAACCCAGTTAGACTTAACAGAAGGCAATCCAGAGAGGTGACATTGGGTACTGACTTTCGGTGTATCACAGCCAGCCCACCACCACAGCCCTTGGAGCGGGGCTTCTGGATTTACACATAGCCGGGTGGGGTGGGGTGGCTGTAATCCCCTTGATTATGCCAGGTTTCGATTAAGTAAAGAGACTATTTTCTTTTCTGTAATGATGTCATGGATAGGAAGTGCTTTGTTTTTAATGGAGCGGGAATTTTGCAGCATAAATGACAGGGGCGATTCTAGGATCTGACCTTTGGGGGGGCTCTGCCCCTAATGAAAAGTTGATAGCAGTTAAACTAGGGGGGTCCAGGGCATGCCCCGTAAGATTTTTTTTTTAAACTCTTAAATCATGACTTCTGGTGAGTTTTGTGGAAAGAAATAGACAGATTGAGACATGCAATTATGAAAACTATCAACAGATTCAAGGCATCTGCTGTGAAAAAAAAAAAAAAAAAAAAAAAAAAAAAAAAAAAAAAAAAAAAAAAAAAAAAAAAAAAAAAAAAAAAAAAAAAAAAAAAGAAAAAAAGAGGGAAAAAAAAAAAAAAAAAAAAAAAAAAAAAAAAAAAAAAAAAAAAAAAAAAAAAAAAAAAAAAAAAAAAAAAAAAAAAAAAAAAAAAAAAAAAAAAAAAAAAAAAAAAAAAAAAAAAAAAAAAAAAAAATAAAATAAAATTTTTTTTTTTTTTTTTTTTGGGGGGGGGGTGGGGGGGTTGTGCGCTTGCTACTTACAATGACTTACAAAGATACATAACAGCTACAAGTGTATGCAAGATTGTGTCTTGAACAGTGTCTTTGAGATTTCACATGAACAACGGTTAAAGTTACTCAGGCTACCGAAGAATACCATAATTCCTCCATTCAATTAGACCTTAGCGACGCACCCAAGCTTCCATCCTTAACAAACCAGTCTCTCCACTGCTGGCTGTTCCAATTTAACGGGAGAGAGAGGAGCAAGAAGGGTTAGGATGGACCGGCCTCTGACGAGCTGTTATCACCACCATCTTCAGCCAGAGAGGACATTATTTCTTCCGTTGTCACCCCGGTGGGAGGTGTGCTAACAGGGCTTGCAGCAGGTGAATCGGTCATGCTATTAACGTCATCGCTACACAATTTCTTAGTAAAACCAAAATTAATGAAACTGCCTTGTTTTCTTTTTGCCATGGCTATATGATGCTTACTGCAGAATGGATTTCAAGGACTTTGCGCGCCGATTAATGGCCTCCAATGTTTATATTTTTTCTGCGAATGTTAACATGTAGGCTACTAAACATGAGTTGAATTTGCACCACAGCACTGCCACACCTTGATGCTCATAACAAGAATAGCATTGTTATCTTTATTAAAGTGAATTAGGTTTAAATCGCCGTCATGCAGGAATGAATGATATTTTTGCAATTTTACACATAATAATCCACGATGATCACATTACACAAAACTGAAATTGCACGTCAAAATGACACATTGTCAATATTTTTAGAGACCCCCCAAAATTTCACAAATCACGTTTTCAGGGGAGCCCATGTCTTATTAAGGGGAGCTGAGCTCCCCCTAGCTCCCCCGTAGTTCGCACCCTGCACATACCTTGAACTGGTAAAATAAGCCGTAACATATTTTTAGGCAGGATTATTCATGTTTTTTTCTGCTGTTCATTTTTAACTTTTTCATTTACATCATTGATAGAAACTTATATGGTTATACAGCTAAATGATGAATAATCTAATCTAATAATGCCTCTGAACCAGATGGGGAACATCCAACATCTCTTTTTCTTAAGAGCCTAGTCCTCCATGAAATGCATATGTCTTAATAATGTGAATGGAATATTTTAAGTGTTTTTGCCCGTATAATATATGTCCACTTTCTCACCTGGTTCTTCCAGGTCCCTCTCTTTTTCCACTCTCTCTCCATCCTTCTCTCTCTCTCTCTCCATCCTCCCCTCTCCCTCTATCTCCCTCCGTCATATCACTGACAATAACATACAAAACATTTTGTAATCAACTAGAAAATAATCTTTAAATAAAAGAGAAAACTAAACACAGTAGTCCTACTATATATATATATATATATATGTCTTATAGGCTACCTAGCCATTTTCTCACCTTGTTCATCGTGCTCTCTCTGCCCTTCTCCCTCTCTATTCTCCTCACTCCTTTGTGCTGTCAACCAGAAGGCAAATGTAATCGACTAATCAACAGAGAATCTATTGTGTAGGCTACCAAAGGTTATAAATTCATCTATTTATAACATATGTGAATAATGGGTTGCTGTTCAGTGCAGTGGGATAATGTTCAAGGCTTATCTTAAACTTTCTCACCTGAATCTGGCTGTTTTCTTTAAAGGAATACACCACCGTTTGTTGAAATATGGCTTATCACGGTCTACCCTGGCTGTAGATAGGTGGGCCAACACATTTTTTGTCTCAGTGCAAGTAATTAGGTTGTTTTTTTGTCTTTTGTTGGCAACATAGGATTCCATTCACTACGCTAAGCTAACTAGCGGCGGCGCTGCCAGTGTTGCCACGGACTAAAACAATGCATGCACAAAAAATGCGTTGGCCCACCTATCTACAGCTAGGGGTGTCCGTGATAAGCCCTATTTCAACAAACGGTGGCGTATCCCTTTAAAAAAAGAAACGTATATCCATCTATGGGGAAACAGACTGTGGGTCAGGGTTTGTTGTTCCAGTGTTTCAGTTCTGATATGAATGACTCTGATGATCCGTCAGGTCGAATTATTTATTTTTCATTGGCATTGACAGTTAAAAATAAGAAAGTGTCTGGTAGGAGTAACTGCAGTGGCGGCGCTATATGCTATTTTTAGCGGTGCTCAAGCCGTTATGGCAGGCTATTAATAGCACACTTTAAAAACTTGTTGTAGGCTAGCTACTCCTAAGCTACATTTGCCTACATTTAGCAATTTTGTCTAACGTTGCACAACAAAATTAGACTCCGTGGTGAATAAGCTAGGCTAATTCAGATATAATTGCCATCATTGTGATCAGGGAATCACAGATTGGTTCCACAAATACTACACCTGTAGCCTACTTAACGTGTTCATTCGATTAGATTTAATTTTCACTCCATTAACCATACCTTGAGCTGAGTCGTCATTTATCCTAGGTTTGCAAAAGTAATAAGGTTTGAGCACTAAACGATTTCACAAAATCACAATGATAAGGACTTTATTTTTCAGGGGTGCTTAGATGATTTTTAGGGGTAAAAATAGCCTAGCGCCGCCTATGATAAATTAAGCAGTATTGTTTGTGGATGCTGAGCAAGAGGGGGTGGGAGGAATGACACTGTCAACAGATACTAAAGGTCTTAGGTTGCGATGTTGTGATGACGACGACGCTGTGGGATCGGAGCGTCGGTCGAACAGTATGGTAGGGATGGCATGATCGGAGTAAACAAATTTGCATTTCTAAGCCTTGTGCACATAACGAGGACAATGCAGGAGTCCAAAGGATTTTATTTCGGCAATGCAAGCTGGAGCGACGTAGCAGATGAGGTTGAGAAGTTGCAGTGAGGAATATTTAAGAAGCACCGTTTTCAGCAGTGCAGAGAGGCAGTGGCCAACACTAACGTTAGCTGTAAGCGCTAATTATAGGGGTTGGCAGTAGCTCAGTGTGTAGGGAGTTGGGTTGGGAACCAGAGTGTGGCTGGTTCAATATTGCAGTACGGACCAAAATACGGCATGTGGACTGGTAGCTGGAGAGATGCCAGTTCACCTCCTGGGCACTGCCAAGGTGCTCTTGAGCAAGGCACCATACCCCCCCCCCTAACCGCTCAGGGCGCCTGTCTAGAACTCGCAGCCCACTTACTCTGACATCTACGCCAGGATCCTGTTTGTTGACTTCAGCTCTGCCTTCAATACCATCATCCCGGCTCTGCTTCAGGAGAAGCTCTCTCAGCTTGGTGTGCCTGACTCCACCTGTAGGTGGATCACTGACTTCCTGTTTGACAGGAAGCAGCATGTGAAGCTGGGGGAACACGTCTCCGACTCACAGACCATCAGTACCGGATGTACTGTGTTCTTTCCGCTCTGCTCTTCTCCCTGAACATCAGCTCCCTCATCAAGAAAGCACAGAGGATGTACTTCCTGCGGCAGCTGAAGAAATTCAACCTGCCAAAGACAATGATGGTGCACTTCTACACAGCCATGATTGAGTCCATCCTCACATCTTCCATCACCATCTGGTACGCTGCTGCCACTGCCAAGGACAAGGGCAGACAGCAGCGTGTCATTCGGTCTGCAGAGAAGGTGATTGGCTGCAATCTGCTGCCACTCCAGGACCTATACACCACAAGGACTCTGAAGCATGCTGGAAAGATTGTGGCTGACCCTCCTACCCCAGACACAAACTCTTTGAGTCACTCCCCTCTGGAAGGAGGCTGCCACATGAACAGTTTTTTCCCCTCTGCCACTAGCCTTATCAACAAGGCCCAGAATCCACCCTGGCTTTCCCTACACTCCACCTCTGGCTGCTGATGCCACTGTACCTACTCTGCTGTACAGTTCCCTTTTACTTATTTTATTTATTTTACATTTTATTTTCTATCTTTATTAATACATACTGTGTATATATGTATATTAATATTGTTTATATTCTTCTTATCCTTCTTACATCTAGAGAATGTGACATGCACCAACAACACCAAGACAAATTCCTTGTATGTGTAAAAAAACGTACTTGGCAATAAAGCCCATTCTGATCTCCATTTGTGCATGAATAGGACCTGAGCATGTGTGTATTTCAGGCCTGTGTGTAGTGTGTTCTATCAGAGTGTAAATTGTAATTTCCCCACTGGGGATCATCAATTAATTGCTTGAGCCGGGAACAGGGCTAAGACAGCTCAACAGGGAACAAATGTGCTCAGCAAGCCATTAGTCGTTGGAAGCTAACAAAACAGCTAGCCAGCGTAAGCAAATAGCCGACGGGTGTCTCAAAGCTACTAAGTATCAGCGGAGACAGGGAGTATGTGTACTTGAAAGAGTCCGGTAGTCGTATACAGTCTATAGGGTCTAACCCTAGAACTGATTTCTTTAGTTTAGTGGTGAAAAAAGAAAAAGGCATGAGGGCATTACACAAAAACACTATGACCAGTAGATGGTGGTAGAATGCTTTTCTAAAAGTGAGTGTTTTCTGGCAGCTGGAGACTGCTTCCATACGGGCATATTTCCATGATGGACCCATCCAAAAGGTTTAAAAGTTCTATGAAAATAGGACCCCTTTTTTCTATCCCTCTTACATGTCATGCCTTTGTCAATGATAGGTCAGAGACAAAGAAATGTAACCTTAAATTGCATGGATATCCTCTGTGGTCATTAAAGGTCCAATATGTAATATTTACTGTATTTAATCAAAGAATTACCACAATATGTCAGGAAACATGCTAAGTTGAAATACTATCTTCTCTGACAACAATGCTAAAGCCATTTTTTCTCCTTTGAAATTTTGATTCTATGACAAAATGTCTGTTTTTGTTTTGGCCTGTGTGTTGTCATCAACTGCCCATTTTGACACCCGGGTTGCCAGACATGAAACAGGTCATTCCTGTTATGCGGTAACATTGTGGCCTCATAACATTATATCAGAATAGTGGCTTGTTTAACAGTCAGGAAAAGTTTGTTGGTCAAGCTCAGGCACTAATAAAATATTAATTATTGAAGATATTCCACCCTGTTAGGGACATATGCATAATTATCACAGAATGTTAATAATGTAAATGTTAAACAATATTAAAATTTTCTTAGATATCAAGTTTATTCTAAAAAATTTAATTAAAAAACAATTGATGAGTAGAATGTGTCTTTTTTATTTAAAACTGCCACTTTTTTTAATATATTTTCTCGCCAAAACGGTAAATACTTTGAGCAGAAAACCATATGTGTGCAGTTAATCCTCTCCATCTCTTCAAAGAAACACAAAAACATGGAAAACATTTAACATTTTTTCAGTTTCACGTGATCAGATCTGTTCTTCACTGTATCTCCACAATGAAAGGTGCAGTTGCACAGATCTTTTATTGAGTGCCTAAGGCTCTTCAATCAGGCACAGTACATGATTGTCAGTATGCCAGGTGATGTCCTTTCATGGACCTGGCCAGAAAAATGTATTTACACCATTGCGATGCATGCAACTGACTTGTATATTGTCATCCTCCACATTCAAGATAATGCCTGGGTAGCGGGGTTCAACATATACCACCACACACCACCTGCCAACATGATCGATGGTAATGACTTCTGGTCACTGGGTTTCAGATGTGGGAACTTTTGCAGTTACTTTTGAACCCACAACAGCTTGAAGGGTTGCTTCCTTCAGACTGAAGCTAGGGCAGTCCATGATTCCCTGCTCTCTTTGGAAGAGACAGGTTATGTCTCTGTATTTGATTTCCCCTGACAATGTACTCATCACTTGATGGATCTTCATTGACAGCAATCAAAGGGGGCACCTACAGAATAGACAAATGACAAATAGACAAAAGTTCTGGGCTACCATTTGTGCGGGCTGTCCATGAAGACAAGTCTCAACACACTCTCAAAAATGTGTATACTATCATTATGGAATACTTTTCATTATATTTTCTTAGGTGAGAGTAGTAAGAAGTATATACACACATCCAAGAAAGTTTCAAATCAGGTGCAGAATCAGTTTTCTCTGGTGAGTTCACTTAAGTCCAAATGGATTAAGCATTCATGGCCCTACAGATGTTCCCTTAGTTGCCTGTAGGCCCTATACTGCCAATGGATGTTGAACAGGTGTTGCTTGAATTTGACCATTGTATCTTGGAACTGGTCGACAACTTCATCCTTAGTCTTAGTCAATGTTTTTTTGACTGTGATTATGGAGTTATTTTCATCCTCATTGGATCTGGAAGTCTTTGTGGGGCATTGGGTAAAATTACATTGTTGGTAGGGCTGAACGATTTTGGAAAATAATCTAATTGCGATTTTTTTCACCAATATTGTGATTGCGATTTAATATGCGATTATTTTTTAAGCTCTTTGTCTTCTGTATTATTCAACAAAGACAAGCAATAAATCATTATATAGTATGACCAACACTATATTATAATTAAACATAAACTGTTTTTTCCTGGATGCCAGACCTCTGTTATGATGACATGAGGTGATGCATGAATTGATGAATGACATTTTTATTTAACTACTTCAATCACAATAGTATATTTGAACTTCCAACCTTGTAAACGTCAGAACATAAAGTTAATCCTGGTGTAAACATTAAAATGAAAGTCAGTAACAAATCACACAAATAGTGCAGATTGCAGAAATATCAGTTATATTATTAATATCAGTTTTTCAGATAATTCACTTTAAGAAACGTGATATTTGGTTATGTGGATTGCACTTTTTAAACGCCATCTGTGAACTGCTAGAAAGTCTTTAAATAAATAATAATAAATAAAATATACAGTTCAGGCCAAAAGTTTGGACACACCTTCTCATTCAATGCGTTTCCTTTATTTTCATGACTATTTATATTGTAGATTCTCACTGAAGGCATCAAAACTATGAATGAACACGTGGAATTATGTACTTAACAAAAAGTGTGAAATAACTGAAAACATGTCTTATATTCTAGTTTCTTTAAAGTAGCCACCCTTTGCTCTGATTACTGCTTTCCACACTCTTTGGCATTCTCTTGATGAGCTTCAAGAGGTAGTCACCTGAAATGGTTTTCCAACAGTCTTGAAGGAGTACCCAGAGATGCTTAGCACTTGTTGGCCCTTTTGCCTTCACTCTGCGGTCCAGCTCACCCCAAAACATCTCGATTGGGTTCAGGTCCGGTGACTGTGGAGGCCAGGTCATCTGGCGCAGCACTCCATCACTCTCCTTCTTGGTCAAATAGCCCTTACACAGCCTGGAGGTGTGTTTGGGGTCATTGTCGTGTTGAAAAATAAATGATGGTCCAACTAAACGCAAACCGGATGGGATGGCATGTCGCTGCAGGATGTTGTGGTAGCCATGCTGGTTCAGTATGCCTTCAATTTTGAATACATCCCCAACAGTATCACCAGCAAAGCACCCCCACACCATCACACCTCCTCCCCCATGCTTCACGTGGGAACCATGGGAACCAGTTCACCTTTTCTGCGTCGCACAAAGACACGGCGGTTGGAACCAAAGATCTCAAATTTGGACTCATCAGACCAAAGCACAGATTTCCACTGGGCCAATGTCCATTCCTTGTGTTTCTTGGCCCAAACAAATCTCTTCTGCTTGTTGCCTCTCCTTAGCAGTGGTTTCCTAGCAGCTACTTGACCACGAAGGCCTGATTCGCGCAGTCTCCTCTTAACAGTTGTTCTAGAGATGTGTCTGCTGCTAGAACTCTGTGTGGCATTCATCTGGTCTCTAATCTGAGCTGCTGTTAACTTGCGATTTCTGAGGCCGGTGACTCGGATGAACTTATCCTCAGCAGCAGAGGTGACTCTTGGTCTTCCTTTCCTGGGGTGGTCCTCATGTGAGCCAGTTTCATGTAGCGCTTGATGGTTTTTGCGACTGCGCTTGGGGACACATTCAAATTTTTCGCAATTTTCCGGACTGACTGACCTTCATTTGTTAAAGTAATGATGGCCACTCGTTTCTCTTTATTTAGCTGATTGGTTCTTGCCATAATATGAATTCTAACAGTTGTCCAGTAGGGCTGTCGGCTGTGTATCAACCTGAGTTCTGGACAACACAACTGATGGTCCCAACCCCATTAATAAGGGAAAAAATCCACTAATTAACCCTGACAAGGCACACCTGTGAAGTGAAAACCATTTCAGGTGACTACCTCATGAAGCTCATTGAGAGAACACCAAGGGTTTGCAGCGCTATCAAAAAAGCAAAGGGTGGCTACTTTGAGGAATCTAAAATATAAGACATGTTTTCAGTTATTTCACACTTTTTTGTTAAGTACATAATTCCATATGTGTTCATTCATAGTTTTGATACCTTCAGTGAGAATCTACAATGTAAATAGTCATGAAAATAAAGAAAACACATTGAATGAGAAGGTGTGTCCAAACTTTTGACCTGTACTGTATACACACATCTTACTGATCTCTCCAGTCAGTAACAATAAACACAAAGTGCAGAAAAATAAAGGAGAGCAAATATCTGCCGTTACCTCTTTGAAAATATTTTGGTAAATCAAAGTTAAACATAATATAACAATTGTAAAATTATATATATACTTTTAAATTAAAACTGGCTGAACATCTTGATTATCTGTAGTCAGCAACAGCAACACACCACATAATGATCCTAGCTCAAAGGTTTTTTGCTAGGAAGACCAGCATATCTACTTTTGTTGGCTTTAAGGATGAGCGAGTACAAGTCACTATATTCCCTCCAGTGCTGAACAGATGCTCTGAGGGGGCACTTGTGGCCGGTACACAAAGATATTTGCAGGGCTATCTTGCACATTCATGGAAAGTGAATGTTGTGCACCTTCTACCAGGCCAAGGGATCATCCTCTCCGGCAATGACAGAGGTCAATAGGTAACTATTCAACTCTGCCGCCACGACATCTTCAAGTGGCAGAGGCAAAGTTGAAGAGGCCACACTGGTTTTAAAAAGGCTACAAAGAGACTTATTTGCCTTTCCCCCAGAGGGCTGTTCACTTGGAGGATTTTGAACAGTTTCAGTGCGAGACCTCTTTTCCTGCCAGATGGGAAAAGAGACATTAGTTTTGCAGTTAGCTTATATGTAAATATTATGTGTTTGTGGAAGTATAATTTTGTGGAAGTATAAGGATTGTTAACCTGGTTATGTGTACGTCTTGCTGATTCCAGCATTTCTGTCTTCAGTCGGGCCTTAATGGCAGGAAGGTTGTCTGCGCTGATGTTGCGTTTTGAACCTAGGGTCCATGAACGACACAACATCCAAAAGCTCCTGGGTGTTGACTTGAGGTCACTATACTTGTCGTTGAGGTAGGAGATGCTCA
Source organism: Perca fluviatilis (assembly GCF_010015445.1). Taxonomy (NCBI): domain Eukaryota; kingdom Metazoa; phylum Chordata; class Actinopteri; order Perciformes; family Percidae; genus Perca; species Perca fluviatilis. The sequence goes on along the minus strand of NC_053112.1, from coordinate 43,690,621 downwards.
CATACTGCTCTCCAGAAAGAGCATCTGTAAATTCGGAGAGAGGATGCAGTACCTTATGAATTGACTCCAACACCTCAGTATCCTGCCAGGTTGGGATGAGGTAGCATGCATGTCGTTCACCTGACAATACCTGCAATATGGCGTTTGCCTGTTCCAGCACTCTGGCAATCATTTTCTCTTTGGACCCCCATCTTGTTGGGCACTCAATAATGAGGGAGTGCTCAGGAAGTTTAAGCTCCTTCTGTGCCTCAGTGAGCGCTGCCTTTTTCCTCCAACTGTGGGAGAAGTGTCCCACCAACTTCTTGCACAGTCCAATCGCTTTTGATACTCTACCATCTTTGATTGCATTTTCTGGAGGAAAATGAAATAAAAATAGTGTAACTCATACAATTGCAGTTGTGTGATACAATGTTTCACCATTACACTCACTCTCACAAACACAGTCTCTCTCTCTCTCTCTCTCTCTCTCACTCACTCACTCACTCTCACACACATGGCAATAACTAATAAAAGATGCAATCTGTGTCCGAAACACTGGAGCCTGGTCCACTCGTTCAGCTGTGCTGCCTTCACCATATTTGACGCGTTGTCTGTCGTTATGCAGACAAGGTTGTCTTCATTGAGATCCCGGCATGCAAGCCCCTCTCTCAGGCCAGCAGCAATGTTTTCCCCTGTGTGGTTCTCTGGGAAGTAGGTTGTTTGAAGGCTGCAAGCTTTGAGGTGGAGGTCTTAATATAATAGACCGTAAGACTTTGATAAGGCTCCGCTGTACGGCTTGACAACATGTCTGTTGTAGCCGCGAAAAACGTAATAGTTTTCAGCTCCGCTGCTACTCTCTGCCTACATTGTCTGTGTAGCTCCGGTATAGCGATCTGGCTAAAATATGTGCGGGAGGGCATGCTGTACCTCTTATCCAGTGTAGTTACCAAATTATTGAAACCAGGCTTGGTCACTGTATTGATGGGCATCATGTCTTTCGCGATGCATTGGGCTACTGCTTGGGTGATTTCAGCGTGCCGTTTTGAAGTGTGTTCATATGGCGTAACACTTTCAAACATTTCGGTCAGTGATCCTTGCCGAGTACTTGGATTATTTTGCACACTGCTTGGTTTTTTAGCTATAAACTGTGACTACCTATTTCATTTCACAAAGACTGAGTGCAAAGGTTGCCTCTATACAGTATGTTTGTCTAGCGTGTCATAATTATCACACTGTTTTCAAATCATCTGTTAACTTAGCCATTCATCAAATCCCCCACAGTAATACTGTAGCTTACTTGTGCACATATTTAACATCTAATACTGTGGTGAGTTATATGCTACAACCATCAATATATCATTCTCTTATTGTTTAAAACCATACCATTTACTTCACAAACATGACTGGTTATAATAACCACGCACCGCATACGTCTTGTGTTTATTGAGTTTAAAAGGTAACTGAGGGTAACATATAATCTTGGTGTCTTACCGGCGTCTGCTCTTTGTTGTATAAAGGACTTTTTTTTTTTTTTTTTTTTTATTTAGTAAAGAACATAGGTACATTGCCAGTATGTAGGCCTACATATACAAATAGTCAATACCAGAGGTGCATATACAAAGAAAAATATATGTAGAAAAGAAATAAAAAAGTAGAGAAGTGCAGTACATATTAAGTCAAATGTACCAGTACATGAGAATATTTTCAAACACACTTCCAGTCTTAATTGCCTTCTTAATTTTAATGTCTCTTATAGTGTTGCCGTATTGGTGCAGTTCTTGAAAGAAGTGTTCAAAGCTTGGTTTGGAGTCCGCACATTTCTTCTTGTGAATGTGGAATTTCACCAATAACAAGATTAATTGAACAAAATAAACAACATCATTGTCCAACTCATTGCCTTCAAAACAAATACAAATATCTTTATCTTTAAATTGAATTGATTGCCCAGTGTTCCCTCTTATAGAACAAAATGACAGATTGTTTCTTCTTCTAGTTCACATAAAGTACAAGAATATTCAATATCAAGTTTAAATCTCCTTAATGTCCTTTTTACTGGATATATTTTATGTAAGATTTTAAAAGAATCCTCTTTTACTTTGTTATTAAGACAGAATTTGTCACCAATTAACCAGATTTTTCTCCAAAGATTGAAGCCCAAAAGAATCTTCCTGAGGGCAGAGTTACCTCTTGTATACAATTCCTGATGTGTTTATTAGAACATTTATTCTTGGTAATGTCAATCCCCCCAAGGAATATACCACTATTAAGCGGATTGATCACTGACAATACTGAACCTCTAAGAAGTTGCAGCACACTCCTCGGCACAGCATCAACAACTATTGCATATTCTCTTGGAGTGACTGCAAACTGGAATTTGGAGAGGAATTCATTATACTTTAGTAACTGCCCGTCAGCATTAAGGAGTTGTTTTACCAATACAATACCATTAGCAACCCAATTTCCATAATACAGAGATTTTTTTTTATATTGAATATCCTTGTTATTCCAAATGTAGTAATTGGTTGGCGTACAATTATGCTTGTAAATTAATTTCCAGGCCAGCAGAGCTTGTTTATGAAAATTTGATAACTTTACAGGTAATCTATCAATTTTGTAATCACATGTTAACAGCAATTTAACTCCACCAACTAATCCAAATACATATTTAGAGAAAGTATTCCAAATACATTCCTTTTCTTCAATCAAATTAGTTAACCATTTTACTTTGAAAGTATTATTTAGTGTTTCAAAACTTAATACCTCTAGACCATCATTTCTTCTAATGTTGCACAGGATGTCTTTTCTTAAGTAATGGCATCTGTTCCTCCAAATAAAGTTGAATAAGATTTTATCCAAGTTTTTGGATATTTCAGAAGGGATGTTCAATGATAATGATACATAGACAGACCTTGATATTCCTTCAACTTTAGATAACACTCTACCATTCAATGAAAGATCTCTCATCAACCACATATTGAAGTTTTTCTTAATTTGTTCAATTATAGGACTGAAATTTAGGTTACTGCGACGTGTTTCATTCTTATCAATGATAACACCCAGGTATGTAATTGTATTCTTCACAGGAATTCCCTCTACTTCGGTTAGTTCACACTCCTTAAGTGGTAGTAAAACAGACTTACTCAAATTCATTCTTAAACCTGACAAATCAGAGAATTCCTTAATACAGCTAATTGCTTTTATCACTTCATGCCTATTGGCTAGAAAAATATCTGCTAGTTGGGATAATTTAAATTCTCTGCCTAAGGCAACTATACCTTGGAAATTACCTTTTTTGGTATGTATAGTCATAATTTGTGTAACAAGGAGGAATAAGAAGGGGCTAAGTGGACACCCTTGTCTTATGCCACGACCAATATCAAATCTAGGAGTCGTACCGAGAGCTAACTTAATTAAACTGTTGCAATCCTTAGATAGCGTTTCGACAGTTTTCAAAAATTGGTTCCCAAATCCAAGACACTTAATAACTTTAAACATAAATCGGTGACTTATGGTATCAAATGCCTTATAAAAATCCACAAATAAAATAAAGCTATTGTCCAATATATATTCATCATGGTCAATCATATCCAATACTAATCGTATGTTATTACAAATGTTTCTTCCTGGCATGAATCCTGATTGCTCTTCATCAATAATATCATCCAATCCTGATTTCAACCTTTTAGCAAAGACAAAGGTGAATATCTTAGTATCATTATTTAGCAGACTAACTGGTCTCCAATTTTCATTAAAAAATTTTCAATTATCTTTTTTTGATTTAGGAATCAATTTAATAAGACCTTGTCGAAGAGTTGGAGGTAATTCAACCTTTTCCTATGGCTTCTACAAACATAGCCGCTAAAAAAGGTGCTAATGACTCATTAAATACTTTATAAAATTCACTTATCAACCCATCATTCCCAGGAGATTTATTTTCTTTAGACAGTCAATGCATTTTTGTACTTCTGTTAAACTAATCTTCTGATCGCAAACTGATTTAAAACTTTCATGAACACATTTAATGTTCCTTTCCATATCTTCCAGAAACATATCCCTATCTCTTTCATTTTCACAGTCAGCAGCATATAACTTTTGATAGAAATCCGCTACGTACTGTGAAATACCTTTTACATCTTCGCATATTAGATTATTAATTTTAAGTTTACACAGGGAAGACAACTCAAAGTTTCTCTTTTCCAAATTGAAAAAGTATTTAGTGCATTTTTCACCTTGTTCAAGCCACTTCCTCCTAGATCTGATAAAGGCACCCCTGGCCTTCTCCTCGTATATTTTGTAGAGATGATAGCTCAATAATTTCTTCTTCGGATAATCTTATTTTCTCAGATAATGTTATTGCTTTTTAAATTATTTGGGACTATCTTTCTTTCTTTGCTTTAGCAATCCGTTTCCCAAAAGATAAGGCCAAATTCCTAATTTCATATTTCATTAATTCCCAACAGTTTCCAAAATTATTGAGTAAGTTTGCTTGACTCCAGTATCTGTCAATTATTGTTTGGGTTTCTTTTTTAAATTCTTTATTTTGTAAAAGTAATTTATTTAATTTCCAGTAATCTTTGTTAAGGCTGTCTCTATAAAAATTGCGGGTTCTATCATCACTGAGTCAACCTTATTTTCTACAGTGCCTTGCGAAAGTATTCGGCCCCCTTGAACGTTTCGACCTTTTGCCACATTTCAGGCCTCAAACATAAAGATATAAAACTGTAATTTTTTGTGAAGAATCAACAACAAGTGGGTCCCAATTATGAAGTGGAACGAAATTCATTGGCTATTTCAAACTTTTTTAACAAATAAAAAACTGAAAAAGTGGGCGTGCAAAATTATTCAGCCCCTTTACTTTCAGTGCAGCAAACTCTCTCAGAAGTTCAGTGAGGATCTCTGAATGATCCAATGTTGACCTAAATGACTAATGATGATAAATAGAATCCAGCTGTGTGTAATCAAGTCTCCGTATAAATGCACCTGCTCTGTGATAGTCTCAGAGGTCCGTTAAAGCGCAGAGAGCATCATGAAGAACAAGGAACACACCAGGCAGGTCCGAGATACTGTTGTGGAGAAGTTTAAAGCCGGATTTGATACAAAAGATTTCCCAAGCTTTAAACATCCCAAGGAGCACTGTGCAAGCGATAATATTGAAATGGAAGGAGTATCAGACCACTACAAATTCTACGACCCGGCCCTCTAAACTTTCAGCTCATACAATGAGAAGACTGATCAGAGATGCAGCCAAGAGGCCCATGATGACTCTGGATGAACTGCAGAGATCTACAGCTGAGGTGGGAGACTCTGTCCATAGGACAACAATCAGTCGTATACTGCACAAATCTGGCCTTTATGGAAGAGTGGCAAGAAGAAAGCCATTTCTTAAAGATATCCATAAAAGTGTTGTTTAAAGTTTGCCAAAAGCCACCTGGGAGACACACCAAACATGTGGAAGAAGGTGCTGTGGTCAGATGAAACCAAAACCGAACTTTTTGGCAACAATGCAAAACGTTATGTTTGGCGTAAAAGCAACACAGCTCATCACCCTGAACACACCATCCCCACTGTCAAACATGGTGGTGGCAGCATCATGGTTTGGGCCTGCTTTTCTTCAGCAGGGACGGGGAAGATGGTTAAAATTGATGGGAAGATGGATGGAGCCAAATACAGGACCATTCTGGAAGAAAACCTGATGGAGTCTGCAAAAGACCTGAGACTGGGACGGAGATTTGTCTTCCAACAAGACAATGATCCAAAACATAAAGCAAAATCTACAATGGAATGGTTTACAAATAAACATATCCAGGTGTTAGAATGGCCAAGTCAAAGTCCAGACCTGAATCCAATCGAGAATCTGTGGAAAGAACTGAAAACTGCTGTTCACAAACGCTCTCCATCCAACCTCACTGAGCTCGAGCTGTTTTGCAAGGAGGAATGGGCAAAAATGTCAGTCTCGATGTGCAAAACTGATAGAGACATACCCCAAGCGAACTTACAGCTGTAATCGCAGCAAAAAGGTGGCTACAAAGTATTAACTTAAGGGGGCTGAATAATTTTGCACGCCTAATATTTCAGTTTTTTATTTGTTTAAAAGGTTTGAAATATCCAATAAATTTCGTTCCACTTCATGATTGTGTCCCACTTGTTGTTGATTCTTCACAAAAAATTACAGTTTTATATCTTTATGTTTGAGGCCTGAAATGTGGCAAAAGGTCGAAAAGTTCAAGGGGGCCGAATACTTTCGCAAGTCTGATGAGACCAGCCAGAAATCTATGCGGATTGTTGAGATCTATCCTTATTATTCCAAGTACATATGTTTTGGTTTGGGTGTTTATGTCTCCAGATGTCAGATGTCAAAGTCCAATCTATTACATATATTTCCTATATTTGAATTGTCTGCCTTTGGGAGGCCATCTATCCATACTTTCATCCATTACTGTATTAAAATCTCCACCCCATAAAACTTTAGCTGAAGGAATTACCATTAAGAGGTGATTAATTTTACATTCTACTGTTGAAAAAATGACTGTATTGTTTGGTCTATTATTGGATGCATAGATATTAACCAAAACAAACTGAGATTGGTCAATGTCTACAAGAAGAATTATCCATCTACCATCTGTATCTATTAGGTGCTTGATGACATGACCCTTAAACTTTCCCTGCAATATAGCGACACCTGCTGACCTGTTACTACCAAATGAAAACCACACATTTCTTCCCCATTGACTCCTCCAAACACATCCTGACACATCTGTTTCGGAAGCATGACTTTCTTGGATAAAATAAAAATCGGCACATTTACTCTGACAGTAAAGCTAATAGACCTAGATGTTTCAATCCCTTTAGTAGGAAACTCTTGACACTAGCCGTCGGTGTGGAGTGGTGAAAAGGAGGGTGAGGTATGTCATTGGGGTCATCAGGTGGGCACCCTGCTTCATCGACGTTTCGTTGATTGAAGCCCACAACGTCTCCAAAGGGCTCAACAGTGTACCTAGCGTCCTAGGTACACCCCCCTCTATGCCATACCCTCCTTTCTCCACAACTTTCTTAGCCGTCGCCTCTCTTTCACAAGTTGTTGGATTTCTTGCAGCCGACGGGACTTGGGAGCGGGAATGTAAATGTAAATGGACTGTTTTTATATAGCGCTTTTCTAGTCTTAACGACTACTCAGAGCACTTTAACATAGTACAGGAACCATTCACCATTCACACAGATTCATACACTGTGGCCGAGGCTGCCGTACAAGGTGCCACCTGCTCATCAGATAAACACTCACACACATTTACACTCCGATGGCGCAGCATCGGGGGCATCTCAGGGTTCAGTGTCTTGCCCAAGGACACTTCGGCATGGAACCTTCCAATTGGCAGGCAACCTCTCTACCACTTAGCTACAGCCGCGAAGCATGTCTTTCTTTCTGACTTGCTCCTTCACTCCACATTTCTCCTCTCCATAGCTGTAGATGAGGTCGCCCATCTTCTCCAGCTTCTTCTCGGCTGATCCTTTGATGTTACTTAGGATAAGGCTTAAATCTGTGTTAATGATTTCCCACTCCTTGCTGTTAGACTTTGGCCATTTCACGGCTTACATCCTTGCATGTTTTCTTTTTTGCGGTGGGCTGGTTGTTGTCTTGGACTGATGGTTCTGCCTGAAGCTTTCTCCTCGTTCCCTGGGGTGCTGATTCTCTGTGGACTTTGGGTTTCTTCCTGCCGCTGAGTTTCATTCAACTGATTCAACCTTCTTCTTGACAGAATCCGGTCAATGCGGGGCCCTGGGTTGGTGGTTTTCAGGCATTTCTTCCGTCCCTGATGTACCTTAAGACCATGGGTTGATGTTACTTTCGCCCATCCACACACGCAAGTCTGAAGAACATGTCCAGCTGCTGGTTTCTCAAGAGTCTTACTACTTCCTTCATTCGTTGTCATGTCCATTCCAAGGTTCATTACCAGGAGGTCAGTCTGTGAGTCTTCTTGCGCCCCTGCTCTCGCAGACTCCAGGGGTATTCTTCTTTTTGAACTTTTTGTAGCAAGATAAGGTGGCTCTTTTGCCCTAATAGGGTAACGGAGCCTGCTGCTATGGGTAGCTAGCCCATAACAGCCCCAGTGGGGGTTTATTTCCTCCTGTTATCTCCATGCTGTCACACGGTCTTTCCCTTGTCGTCAGCTGCACTTTCACAACAGTCACTGGCTTTTCTTCCAGAAGATCAGTAAAGCTAATAGAACTAGATGTTTCAATCCCTTTAGTAGGAAACTCTTGACACTAGCCGTCGGTGTGTAGTGGTGAAAAGGAGGGTGAGGTATGTCATTGGGGTCGTTTCATTGATTGAAGCCCACAACGTCTCCAGAGGGCTCAACAGTGTACCTAGCGTCCTAGGTACAATATAATATAGAATATAAATAGGTGCAATATAAGAATAAACATTTTCTCTTCAACTGGTTTCTAATACCCCTGGCATTGACAGATAAAACAGAAATAGACATTTCAGAACACGAACAGATAAAGAATAACTACTCTCTCTAGACTTTTAAGCTTTTTTGGTTAATTGCAGGAATCACTGCACAAGTGTTGTATATTGGTTGCCTTAACAGAACAATATAGGCTACACCATTATGACTGAATCTTACCCAGAATATTCAAGTTTACCTAGGAGTATATTATTATCACATACCTCCGTTTGCTTATTTAAATTCTTTGTCAGTCCATTTTAATCTCTTTCCCGTTAACAAACGCCTTATTTCCCACAAAGTAGGCCTTCTCTCCTCTCTTCCTCGCCGCCACCACGGCAGGCCATAGACGACTGCGGGTATCTCTGTCAGCTGTGGTCAGATCCTCTTTGAAGTGGAGCCGGTTGTTCTTCAGGTAGTCGTTCCTCTTGGATCTTTTCCATAACATATCCCTGGCTGTTCTGGACATGAACCTGATAATTATTGGTGGTACTGGTTGATTGGATCCTCCGTCTTTGGGTCTGCCGATTTTGTGGACATCTATTGCAGAAACAACCGTCTCGGCCTCAGTGACAGGTAGCACTGCCCGGCAGATATCCCATACTCGTGTTTGAATGTCATCCACTTTTTCAGGAACGCTGTGGGGACGGAGGTTATGGCGTCGGCTGTAGCGGTCGACCTCGTTGACTTTCATTCCATTTTGGTAACTTTTTTCTGAAGCTGCTTACAGGTTTCTTTAAGAGCCACGTTCTGTCTTTTCAAGTCCATAACTTCTTTATGGCAGAGATTTTTTAAGACCGTCAATTTGAACTGTGTTGTAGTGGACAGCCTTATCGTTTTGGTCTGCTCTTTGATTTATCTTCTCAATGACAGCTGTGATGATTGTGTTCTGTAGCTCAGAGAGTGACGGTTCACTGCCGGTTTGGCTGGGATGTGTTTTCTCTTTTTGAGCAGCATTACCTTTTGGCTTAAAAAAACGTTTTTTTTTTTTTTTTTTAATTTAAAAATTTTTATTTCTTTTTCTTTAATAATGGCAACCTCCATATCACAAGGTAATAAAACGGCATGCTAGTCAGAACCCGTGGTACAATGCGGATGTGAATAGGAAAATGCAACAGCGGGCCGTGGCTTTTAAATCTGGTAATGCCGCTGCTTATAAGCTGTCCAGATATTCTTTGGAGTGGTCCATAAAAGCTGCTAAACGAGCCTATGGAGCTAAGATAGAGGGTCATTTTATGGTGGGGGACCCACGACATATGTGGCAAGGGTTAAATTCTATCACCGCTTGGAAACCTAAAGGAGGATCTATCATTAATGTTGATCCATCCTTGCCAAACGAACTAAATTAGTTTTATTGTCGTTTTGAAATCGGAAATGTTGAACCTGTTGTTTTTCCTGCTTGTAATGAGCAGAGTTTTACCATCATTCAAGAGGATGTCCAGAGGGTTTTGGCCAGGACGAAGGTTAGGAAGGCACCTGGACCGGATTGTATTCCTCCCCGTGTCCTTAAACTGTGCTCCGAGCAACTTGCTCCTGTTCTGACAGATCTTTTCAACATGTCACTTGAGAAGTGCACTGTTCCAGCTAGCTTTAAAAGATCAATTATAATTCCAGTGACCAAGAAGACACCTGTGACGTGTCGAAATGACTATCGGCCAGTGGCCCTCACATCTGTCCTGAGTTGGTGTTGGAGTTTATCAGAGATCAAATCCCTGTGTCTGTGGACCCACTACAATTTGCATACAGGAAAAACAGAAGTGTTGAGGACGCCATTTCCTTTGCTTTAAACTCTGTCTATAAGCATCTAGATGTACATAAATCATATGCTAGAATGCTATTCATAGACTATAGTTCAGCTTTTAACTCAATGGTCCCAACAAAGCTCATTCATAAACTGAAATGTCTTGGACTTGATGATGCCATTTGTAAATGGGTTTTTTATTTTTTGACTTGTCGACCACAAAGGGTCAAAATCAATGGTTGTATCTCAGATGAGCTGTATGTTAGCGCTGGTTCACCGCAGGGGTGTATTCTGAGCCCCCTGCTGTTTTCATTGTATACTCATGACCTCGCAGCATCTCATGATAATAATGTGATAATCAAATATGCCGATGATACAACTATCATTGGGCTGATCAGTTCAAACGATGAATCTCATTATCGCGAGGAGGTGGAGAATGTTGTTCAATGGAGTAAAGAAAAGAACTTGCTTTTGAACACTTCAAAAATGTGTGAACTTGTTATTGATTTTTGTCATAATAGCAATCCGTTGCCTATTACTATCCATGATTCTGATGTGCAGATTATTGAGAAATGTAAATTTTTGTGTGTGACTCTTTCTCATGATTTGAATTGGAGCTCTAATACGACTAACATTGCTAAGAAAGCGAGACAGCGCCTTTTCTTTTTACGTAGGCTTTGAGAGTTTACTCAAAATACTAAGATTCTATTGAACTTTTACTATTGTGTAATTGAGAGTGTCCTAACCAGTTGTATTACTGTGTGGTTTGGTAATCTCACACAGCAGGGGCTTTCTTTGAGTTGCTTCCTTCAGGGAGAAGGTATCGTTCTGTCAAATGTTCTACTGATCGCCATTTAAACAGTTTCTTTCCACAAGCTGTGATTACTTTTAAAAAAAGCACCTTAAACTAGGCAATTTAAATTAATGTATGACTTTTTATTGAGGTTTTATGTGGCGTTGTTTGTCTGTTTTAATGTTGTGTTCTCTTATGTGTTGACCTTGCACTTTGAGCTACTTGCACATTTTTTCCAATGTGGGTTACACTGCAAATGGCTAATAAAGTGAATCTGAATCGGATCTTCCAGCCGCGGGAGTTCATCTTCACCCAAGTTGTCCATCGTTGGCATGTGGTAACGTTAGCTTAGCTTACAGCTAGAAACCGATAGCTCCACCTCTCGTAGTCTCAGATGCAGCAGTATATATTCACGGGAACTGTCCATTTGCTTCTCCAAAAACATGTAATAACTTCTTTTGGCAACAAAATGTAGCTACATTAATAGTTTGTGCAGTAATTCCCACACTTGTAGCTAACCCCTAAAATTATGACTACTCATGTCGCCATCTTGAGTCGACTTGTATAAAGGAAAGTTTGCCGCAATCTGTGGTATTAATGCATGTTATATGGGTAGGAACCTTTTAAGGGGATTTGTGTATAGGGGGGACATGTTTTGGAGAGGGAACATCAGGTTGAATGTGGCTACTCAATAAAGCGGTTACGCCAGATAACAGTGAATCACGCTCGTTATTTATCAATAACACGACATGGTGTCAGAAGTGCGGTTATTCTGAGCTGAAAACGGAGATAACTGTCTCTGGGAAAGAAAGAGGAAAAGGAGAGATCGGTGAGCAAGTTCAATGAGTGAAAGTGAAGACAAGGAAAGTGGGAACGGAGCTAGCACAATGGCTAACACACCCGGTGCTTCGTTTAGCATCCAGCCACCGGAGCCCTTTGATTTTTCCAAACAACACGAGTGGACAAAGTGGATACGCAGATTTGAGAGATTCCGCCAAGCAAGCAATTTAGCAGCAAGCTCAGAAGATAATCAGGTGAACACTTTGATATACTGTATGGGAAACGAAGCTGACGATGTGTTGAGAGGCTTGAAACTAAGCGATGCAGATCTGCGCTTGTACTCCAAAGTGCGGGATGGCTTTCAGTCGTTCTTCGTAGTGAAAAAGAAAGTTGTTTATGAATGTGCACGATTTAACATGCGCAAGCAAGAAGCAAATGAGACCTTAGATGCATTCGTTACTGCCCTGTATGCCTTAGCAGAGCACTGCAATTATGGGACGCTGCATGATGAGCTAATTAGAGACAGGATATTGGTCGGGCTGGCAGATACACGGCTCTCTGAACGTATGCAGATGGAAAAAGACCTGGAACTGGAAAAAGCCATTAACATGGCAAGACAATCCGAGGAGATCAAAAAGCAGCAAAACACACTGAGGAGCGAAGTCAGTGGTGTAAAGCAGGCGGATGCCAGCTCTGTGGACAGAGTGTTTAAAGGCAGACAGCACAAGGAAAAGGCTAAATTCAAATCTAAAAGCTGTGGAGCAATGCCACACAACGGTCAGAGCAAAACCCCAAAACGCTCTCAGTGCTACAAATGTGGAGGCACTGCTCACCCCAAGCAGGAGTGTCCTGCTAACAATGCTAAGTGCCGTTCTTGTGGGAAAATGGGTCACTACCAGCGCCTTGCAGGTAAAGCTGTGCATAGTATTGAAAAGGAAGAAGAGAGTGAAGGCTTCTTTCTCGGTTCTCGTTCCGTGTCATCTGATAATGATCCATGGACGGTTGATATAGGCATAATGAACAAGATTATCACATTCAAACTTGACTCCAGTGCAGATATCACTGATTTTTACAGACTGATTTTAATGACTTTTTTATGACGCACAACAGCCTGTTCTCCAGAAAGCAGAGAAACCTCTGTATGGAAGGAATCCACTGGACGTGGCAGGGTTCACCAAACTGCAGCTAAGGAGAGGAGCCAAGCAGACTATGGAGAAAGTCTATGTGGTCAAAAATCTGAGCACACCTTGCTCGGGAAGCCAGCCATTGTAGCCCTTGGTTTACTCATCCGTGTGGACAACATAGAGATGGAGACCATAAAGGCATGCTACCCTAAACTTTACAGTGGTCTGGGTGTGATACAACAACCGTATGCCATAAAGCTTAAACCAGGGGCGGTGCCATATTCTGTGAAAACCCCTAGGAGGATTCGTCTACCATTGGTAGGGAAAGTTAAAGAAGAGCTCCAGCGTATGGAAAGACTGGGCGTTATTAGCCGTGTCGAGGAGCCAACAGATTGGTGTGCCGGCATGGTGGTCGTGCCCAAGAAGAACAGGGAGTCTGTACGCTTGTGTGTGGACCTGACTGGCTTGAATGTCTACGTGGGCCGTGAAAAGTACATTCTGCCGTCGGTAGAACAGAGCCTTGGAATGCTTGCCGGAGCGAAAAGGTTCAGCAAACTGGATGCCAACATGGGGTTCTGGCAGATCCCGCTCACGGAAGAATCAGCCAGATTCATTACACCCATATGGAAGGTTTAATTTTAATCGTCTTCCTTTTGGTATCGCCTCAGTGCCTGAACACTTCCAATGCATGATGGCTGAGGTTACTGAGGGGCTGGAAGGAGTGGTCTGCCACATCGATGACATACTGGTGTGGGGGAAGGACCAGGAAGAGCATGATGCTCGACTCCATGCTGTGCTACGGAGGCTGGAGAAAGCAGGCATCACCCTGAATGTGGACAAATGTGTACTCTCCACGAGTGAGGTGGTCTTCTTGGGTCACATCATCACGTCTGAGGGCATTCGCCCTGACCCAAGGAAGACTGAGGCCATCATGAAGATGAGGGAGCCCGGAAACGTTGGCGATTTGAGGAGTTTTCTCGGCATGGTCAATCAGCTGGGAAAGTTCATTCCCCAACTGGCAGAAAAAGACAAACCACTCCATGACCTCCTCTCTAAAAAAAACTGTTGGGTCTGGGGTGTGGATCAAGCAACAGCGTTCAGCTCACTGAAGAGGGCCCTGTCTTCTCCTTCTGTCCTCGCTATGTATGACCCGAACAGAGACACTAAGGTGTCAGCCGATGCATCGTTGCATAGGCTGGGCAGTGTTCTTCTCCAGGAGTGGGAGGGAGAATGGAAGCCTGTGGCCTATGCATCACGGTCGCTTACTCCAACTGAGCAAAGATACGCACAACTGGAAAAGGAGGCCCTGGGCTTCACGTGGGCCTGTGAACGGTTCAGGGATTTCCACATAAGGAAACAGTTTTGCCTTGAAACCGATCACAGGCCCCTTCTCAGCCTACTTGGAGCCCAAGCACTGGATCTGCTGCTGCTGAGAATCCAGCGCTTCAGGATGAGGTTGATGCGTTACTGTAACTCCATGGTACATGTGCCTGGAAAGTCACTTTGGACGGCAGACACATTGTCACGCTCACCTGTGACATCGCACATGTCTACAGAAGAGCATAATCTAATGGAAAACACCAACATCTATATAGGCTATGTCATAGAAAGTCTACCTGTAAGTCTCACTTACATGGATAATCTTAAGGAGCACCTAAAGGCCGACAGTGTCTGCTCGCGTGTCATGACCCTGTGCACGGAAGGATGGCCGGCGCATGCGAAACAGGAACCTGTGCTAAAAAGCTACTGCCCAGAGCGAGCTACATTTACGGTGAAAGACGGCTTACTGCTGAAAGACACACGGCTCGTTATACCTGCTGCAATGCAGAACGACGTGCTAGCAAAACTGCATGAAGGACACCAGGGAGTGGAGTGGTTGCCTGGACTCAGTCAGCAAGTGAATGAAATGGTGCTCAACTGCAGAGCATGCATACAAGAGCGGAGAAATCACAGAGAGCCTCTCATGCCATCAGTGTGCCCAGAAAGACCATGGCAAAGGGTGGGGGCGGACCTGTTTTTCCTGGAGAGCAAAACATACCTGCTTGTCGTCGATTATTTTTCCAGGTACATTGAGATCGCACAGTTATCTCACACCAAGTCCACGGATGTTATTATTACCCTTCCCTCTCAGCTGGACCCTGTGCTGCCTGACGGAAATGCTTTCGCTTGCTCGTCGGGTGACAGAGAGAAGAGGAGGTCAGAAACTGAAAATTACAACAGGCATCATCGTGGCAAAGCTCTCAGTGCCCAGTCACCTGGAGAACGAGTATGGGTAACTGACACAAAGACACCAGGAACTGTGCTTCAGAAACACTCAAATCCAAGTCCTACTTAGTGGATCTACCTCAGGGAGTGGTGAGACGCAACCGCCATCACCTGATACCCTTACACACACCTACACGTGACAGAGGTTCTCCAACGTAAGTGTCAGAGCCAAATCCTGGGCAGGTCCCCTTGACAACTGCTGTGACACCTCAACTTTCACCTGCAGGAACTCCCACGCTCAGGACTAGATCGGGTAGAGCCATAGTTCCACTTGGACAACTCAAGCTGTGAACTATGAATCAAAACAAAGAGTGGAAAACAAAAGAGTTGACTTATGTTCTTGTTTCTGAGGTTCAGTTTTGAACACCTACTACAGAGTGATTCAGAAGTTCATAATATTTGTTGTAGAAATTACTCTGGTGTCAGTTTGCACTGTTTGACCCTGAAAGATGCAGACATGGACAGACCTTTCAAAGCAGAGGCAGAATAATCCTCTGAGGTCTGGCGAGACAAAGGCAGTCTACCCTTTGTTCTCTAGGAAGGGTAGATGTGGTATTAATGCATGTTATATGGGTAGGAACCTTTAAAGGGGATTTGTGTATAGGGCTGATATGTTTTGGAGAGGGAACGTCAGGTTGAATCATAGACAGTATATCATGGACCAACAGACCCCGTTGCTCTGGACGGAGACCAGTGAAGGATATTAGAAGAACTTTTCCGGTGAGCGCTGAGCGTTACTGCGCAGCCTCCAACTGAGAGAGACAACGTAAATCTGACGTGAGCAACCTGTCTGTTTCTTTTTCTCCCCCTTCTTGTGTACTTATTCTTTTTTTTGTTGTTCAACTATACAGGAATATAACAGCAGTTTCTTGTGTGTGCTAGGATGGACAGGTTGCTTCAACATTTTGGCAAGTTGTGCACAAGGCAATTGGCTTTCTCCATTTCTCTGACTTCATAGCCACCTCTTTCTGTTTTTTTCCTCGCTTTTTTGTTATTTAGCCAAGGGCGCTTTGAGCTTTTCAATTTCTCTGTAGAGCCTTCTCTTATTACTTTTTTTCTGGCGTTGACCTTTTTGTCTCTGCAAAAAACACAGTAAACACAATAACAGAACACAGTTAATAGGTAATTAATATGATATTTTGCATGGAACCACATAACTCCGTACCACTATACACTTGAAGGCCTAACCTTGAAGACCCTGCCACTGGTTCTGGTTCAGGGGATTAGGTTGGGGTTGCAGGGGGAGAGGGTATAGCCAGGGGCGGATTGGCCATCGGGAAAACCGGGAACAATCCCGAACGGCCGGTCCATTTCAGGCCGAACCGGCCCGTGGTCAATACGTTTTTTATTTTTTTTTCTGTCATACGCGACCGGCCTGGCCGGCCGTTCAGCTGCAGCGGAGCGCTGTGTCTGTGTCTGTGTGTGTGTGTGTGTGTTTCAGACCGGGCCAAACCAATACTTTCAGTCTTGAGGGGGATACGAGCGGCCCCTCCTAACTTGGACTGATCCTCGTTTTTCCTGACATCCGATTGGCTCAAACTTAAGGCGCCGAAAAAAGAGTTTACTTTCAGTCAGGTTTGGATTTGGTGATGTGAGGTACGTAGCAGGAGAGAGGAGGAGGAGCAGCAGGAGAGAGGAGGAGAGAGGAAGAGCAGGAAACAGACAGGTAGAGGGGCAGTGTGCAGGGCTGGGTAGGCAATCATATTAGGCATATCAATCAATCAGATATTTACATATATGATAAAATGCCAATAGTTCCACATACTAGATAATAACTTGACTGAAGCACAGATTGAACTAGAAAATGTTTTATTCTTAGTCATATTTATAACTGATGTTCTTCTCATACATATGTAGCTGCACAATCAGTAAGCAGAGGCAGGGTCCATCACAGGGGAAGCTGAGCCAGGGAGCCAAGCTGAGAAAGTAAGGACAAACACACACACACACACACACACACACACACACACACACACACACACACACACACACACACACACACACACACACACACACACACACAAATCTCTATTTTATGGGACTGCATTGTAGTTTTTGAGTATATGAGTGTGAGTATTTGTAACTATTTGATCACTCCAACAGACTGTGCACATGACATGCTGGTAGTTAGCAGTATATTGTGACTTATGTGTTGGAGATTAGGTTTTGCTGACCTGGTTGTGTTCAGTGCAGTGGTGACTTGCTTATACAACCTGAGGAGGCAGGTGTCATCCTAAAGTTTCTTGAAGGTCTTCAGCGTAATCTGATTCTCTTTATACCATAAAAACACTATTAGAATTAAAATAACTGCAAAAAATCCTTCACTCGCATAAAAGGCCTCTCCATCTTAAAGTCCCGGGCTGAATTTCAGTCCCAGTACGGCCCTGGGTATAGCTGTCCTGGCCTTTTCTCTGGCTTTCACATGTCTTTTATTTTCTCTCCATTGCTTTCTTTGAGCACGCTTTCTACGCTCAGAGAGGTCTTATATTCTTTTCTTTTTTCCTGTCTCTCTGTCATTTCTCTCTGTCTTTCTGCAGATATTTTGCTCTCCTCTCAGGGTCTGCATCTCTCTTTGCCCTGCTGCACTTAGCCATTTCCTAAGAAATATCTATACAGTACAATTTGCATAAGCGGGATAACTAACAATATCACAAAATATGCCCAGACATGATAGTGACCGCATGGCCATGTATTATCCCGCTGGCACTGCAGGAGGACTACGCCAGTGGAAGAATCAGGAGAGAAAGAGACTTCGATGACGATGCTAATATGCTAATTTAAATTCCCTAAAGCTCAGCTCTTGGATCTATGTACTGAATTGGGTCCAGTAGAGAGGGTAACACGCCGGAACCGTGCCATCCAAATACAGGTCCTCACCACTCTGGGGGCCACCGGCTGTTTCCTGAGGGAAATGCCAGACAGCAAGTTCAAGACAGGCCAAGATGGCTGCAGGTGGTAGAGGTGTGCTTGTGGCTCTCCAGGTATATGTATTTCTGGCAATTATTTTAAAACCAGATGGCCAGTGTTTGACACATTTTTCAAGTGTTAAAGTGGATCCTGATCCTTTACCAGCAAACTGATGCCAAATAGTCTGGTGGGAGATATATCCTTAAAGACTTCATTCATGCTGGCCGATCTAACAAACATTTTAAACCCCCAGCCGTAAAACTCCAGCGAAAAGATGCGCTGCTCAGCGTGATCTGTCTTTTATTATCTGGAGACATTCATCAATGCCCCGGCCCAGTTCATACAAATGGCTACAACTGCTGTTATTCCACGGAAATGATAGAATAAGGAACTTCTATCTGTGGAGTTACAGCCATGTGCAAACCCACACTCCCCTTGGCACGCTCCTTCAACAGCGTGTCAATATCGGATAACGAGCAAACTAACCTGGCTGGTAGTCACTGCTGTTCCGGTGCTGTGGGAGCCCAGTGTGGGGTTTGTTAGCGGGTCGGGAATCTGGAATGTCGGCATGTGAACTCAGGGGGCGACCGAAGGTGGCTGTGTGGAGCGGCGCTGCGCCAGCACGGTGGCTGGAAGCCAGCATGTTTCCAGAGCTGCCAGTGAATGGAGCAGCGGCGATGACAACAAACTACGGTCACGTTCCGACCACAGAAAGTAACGAAATTATGCCTTTTTATAACAATGCCACAAAATGATGAGACCCACGCCGTAAATGACTGTTTGATCAACATAGAAACTAATGAACTTGATATGACTGTCAACAGACACTACAGGAAATTGATAAATCCAGCAATCACAAAAAAACGGAAAAGAAAAGTGTTTCAGACAGTTAACAACTCTAGATTAATTTGGGACCCTAAAGCAAAGCCAAAAAATTAAAACAAAAATTTAAACATACGCAGCATCAAGTCAAAAAGTGACCAAGTCCAACATCTTCTTATTGAATCTAATCTTGATTTTCTTTGTCTGTCTGAAACCTGGCTACATGAATATTAACCCTCAGCAGTTCTATCAGTACCAGGTTATAATATCTATAGAAGGGACAGATTGGGCTCAAAGGGAGGGGGGGTTATGATCTATGCCAAAAATATTTTTAATTGTCATGAAATCCATGTAGCAAATGAAAATGGACTGGAATTTCTTGGTTTAAATGTAACTTTGTCGCCACAAATGTAATTTGTGCTTGTAGCTACTTATAGACCCCCTTCATCAAAAATTGATGATGTATTGAAAGAATGTAATTTTAAGAAAGAGGTAATTGTCATGGGTGACCTAAATATAAACTGGGAGGATAAACAAAATAGGAAAAATCTGAAAAAGGTTATGGATGGGATGGATTTCACACAGCTAATCCAAGGGCCCACAAGAATAACCAATTCCACCAGTACACAGATTGATTTAGTTTTTAGCAATAGACCTGAGAAAATCGTTCAATATGCTGACATGCATATGTCTGATCATAACTTGATTATAGTATCAAGGAAGCTAAATAACAATGATTTAAACCCTTGGTTGCAACAGAATCTTATAGAATTCCAAGGAATGAGCAAAATAATTTCCAAACCTCAATCCAACAGGTAAATTGGAATGAGCTGATATAGGGAATAATCTGGAATAAGATTGTCTAACATTTTCAAATAAAATACAGGACATTATCTTAAAATGTACACGTAAGATTAAACATAGGGCCAAAAATAATAGTCTCCCTTGGTTAAACATTTTTAAACTGACGAAAGAGCGTGATCTTGCTCTAAAAAAAGTAATTAAAACAAAATTCCATCACGACAAGTTCCATTACATCATGTTAAGAAACAAGGTAGTGAAGGAAATTAGCTGTAGCTGAAATATCACATAGTTTTTTAGTAGATCAGGACAGAGTGTATCCAGTAATTACAGTAGAACCTGCTTTTACCATAAAAAGTATTACAGAGTCAGGAATTATGAGAATCATTAGGTCACTCAAACCATCTAAGGCAAAAGATGTGTTTGGGATTGATACGACTATGCTCAAAGACCTTGGTTCAGTTCTAGTCCTATTATCCTATTATATCGATTATTAACCTCTCAATATCAACTGGACAGTTTCCAAATGTCTGGAAATCAGCAATTGTCACTCCAATTCTTAAATCGGGTGATTCAACTTCCTTAAGTAATTATAGGCCGATCAGTATTCTCCCGACAGCATCCAAAATTGCGGAGAAATGGGTAGCTGAGCAGATTGTTGTCCATCTAGAAAACAGTTCCACCCCTCTCCACCCAATGCAGTTTGGTTTTAGAGCCAAACACTCAACAGACATGGCTAATTGCCTTTTTTAGAGAAAATAAAATCATCTCTGGATATGGGTGGTGTGGTAGGTGCAGTATTTTTGGATCTTAGGAAAGCTTTTGATACTGTTAATCATAAAGTTCTGCTTGCCAAGTTATCCACATTAAATTTTTGTGATGGCGCAATGACATGGGTAGAATTTTATTTAACAAACAGGTCTCAGTCTGTTTCCATTGATAATCATAGATCAACATTGATGCATTTACCTACTGGTGTCCCGCAAGGATTCATTCTTGGTCCGCTCTTGTTCAGCATATATATTAACGACTATATATTAATTTCATCTGTTTGTCCTGAGGTTGAAACCATAATGTACGCAGATGATACTGTTTTATTTGTACATGGCAGATCCAAAGCAGATGTTGCAGATACGCTCACAAGATCCATGGCTAATGTTACAACATGGTTACAAGAGTGCTGCCTGCAACTAAATGTCTCTAAAACAGTTAGCATGTTCTTTTCTAAAACCAATAGATCGACAAGTGATCATCAAATAATGGTTGAGGGTGCAAAATTACAGGTTGTGAAGGAATTTAAGTATCTTGGGGTGCTAATTGACTCGAACCTCTCCTTAAGTCACAAAAATCAGTAAAACAATCAAGTTAAATGTTGCTAATTTTTGTTCCATCAGAAATCACATGTCTACAGAGGCTGCCAAAATGTTTTTACATTCTATGATTTTCACCCATCTGAATTATTGTTTGACAAGCTGGTCCCAGGCCAACAATGGTGCACTGAAACCACTTGAATCACTATACAAACAAGCCATAAAAACTTTAGACAAAAACACAAAGCTTTTCCATCACTGCTTAATTTTGAAGAAGTACCAGCTTTTAAGCTGGGAAGACCTAATAAAATATGTAACGTATGTTTGGTATATAAAGTCATTCATAACCTAGCTGCACCGCCACTTGTTGCCTATATCAACAGAAGATCAGATACTGTTCGAGTCACAAGAGGATCCTTAAGAGGAGACTGTGTTATTCTGATGCGGAAAAGTTCTTTTAGTCAGTCAGCCTGGTCCATCAGAGGGTCAAGAGAGTGGAACTCAATCCCAAACCACATCAGACAGTTAAACACATATACGTCTTTTGCTGGGCAGCTAAAACACTGGATGGTCAATACATATACATGTCAGCACTAACACTATTTATGATACTTATTATTATGTTAGTTTGAGTCAACATACATGAAAATTTTGTTTCTTCCTAGTTTAATACTCTTTTTAATGATCTTAATGGTTATGTCTGTTCTAATTTATGTGTATGTGTATGTATATGTGTATGTATGTATGTGTATGTGTATATGTATGTATGTGTGTATATATATATATATATGTATATATATATATATTATATTATATATATATATATATATATATATATATATTTTTTTACTTTATACCCTGTTGTTTTGCTTTGTTGTACATCCTTCTGCTTTTGTGTTGTGTCTTGTTTTTTGCTACGTTGTGTGTTGAGGGTCCGTGTACTTGGCGGCCAACGGATTTTCGTTTTGAAAGGAAAAAACAAAAACGAAAAACGGCCAGTTTCCCAATTACCATTAGTAAATAGGAAAACAAAAAACGGAAAACAACCCATTATTCGTTTTTTGTTTTGATATTAAAAAACGGAAAACGAAAAACTATCTCGTTATCCGATTGTCTTTGATGTGTTTGTAGATGGAACTCGGAAATTAAAATGTGTGTATAAATCTTATTTCTCATTCATTTTTTTCGTGACCCGGAAGCGATCGTAAGTAGTAAGCAGCTGCATACCCGTAAATCATTTGGACATCAGTGAGACCCATAGATATATAAATGAGACCATGGACAGTTAGAATGATACGGACGTAAAAATGTTTTAAACGAATATGCTAGTTTTATATTAGAAAACCGAAAGAATGGGATGTCTTGTGGGGATATAGCAGCTGCGTTGGGTTCACAGTTTGGAACGATACGGGGGTTTTCTGAGATGAGTGTGCGGAGGTGGTGTGCTCAGCAGGGACTTGTGGCGAAACACAAGTTGACTTTTATTATGAAGTGGTCACAGGAGATTAGCGCTGACCGCTCTCATTCATCAAAAATGAGTCTACACAACAAGACAACCATCATAGTCTAATAATAATAATAATGAAGCGAAAACATTTTCAAAATTTCTCATTTTCACATAAAAGGTCTCTAATGTTGTTTTGCGCCATTGCTTTGGCAAAGTATCTGTCAAACAAACTAAAATCGAAACCATGATATGGCTTTCCCTTATCAAATCGCAAAAGACTCCGATTTAATACAACAATATCTGTCAAACAAACTATAATAAGTATAAATAAGATATAAAATCAATATAAATGTGATTTTGGAGGTTAAAAAAGTAGCCTTTTGGCTTTTTTAACCCATAATTGTACCAGGGGTGCAAATAGCATACACTTCTAATTGTACCAGGGGTGCAAATAGCATACACTTCTAATTGCACCAGGGTACAAATAGCATACTGCTAATTGTACCAGGGGTGCAAATAGCCTCACCCTATATCAAAGCTGTCCCCGAGTGCCGTAATGCCTGCCGTTTTGGACGGTATTATTAATATAGGTAGTCTATAGATCAGGTTTATCTACACTGTGTGAGAACAGGCCAAAATTATAATTCAATTTGCAGTAATTCCCGAGAGTCTGAGAAGTTTTTTGCTTTTTCCCCACCAGTCGTCATGATTCAGCCTAAAGAACAACTGCCAGGGTCATAAACAAACTGACTTATTGGTAATCTGTGATTTAAAAAGGGAACATTGCTTACATATGTGCGTACGCACGGTTTTATAAATCTGATTTTTTTTTGCCGTATGCCATTTTTGGCTTTTGGGCGTACGTATACTTTTAGTAAGGATCCCACGCACAGTTTTATAAATGAGACCCCAGATCATTTTAACTAAAGTTCCATCCATCCATCCATCCATCCATCTATCCATCTTCATCCGCCTCCATGTGTCTCCTACATTGCCTACGTACATTGAAGTCTCCCAGCAAAACTATGGAGTCCCCCACTGGAGCCCATGCAGGATTCCATTCAAGGTCTCCAAGAAAGCCAAATACTCCAAGCCAAAACTGTCACATGAAGGTGCAATAAATGTTAAATCGGCACCATCACCACCCGATTAAAATAAACTTTAACCTGAATGTATTATTGTTGTAATGGGAAAATTACATTTAAGCACAATTCCTTATATTTTTATGTTTTATTTCTACTTTAATTCTCTCACAAATGCTGAAAGGGAGTTTATCTCATTTCCACATGTAGAAATATGTGTCCAGGGGTGTGTAGGACGCAAACAATTTAATAATAAAGTTAACTTAAAGGATTTATTAAACCAACTAATGAAATAAGGATGACGATTTAAACTGCCACGAACAACGCCACTGGCCACCAGCACCGGTTCCGGTCAGGCTTCCACAGGAACACACTTGCTCTGGTTTTATTATGAAATTGAATTATTTGCTCTGAAACTGTATTTGATGTTGTTTAATGTTGAAAAGAAATACCTCAATTAAACTAAGGGGCTTAACCTGGGCTATTTGTGTCTAATTATAAATGAAATAGGAAACTCATTCTTTATGTTGTCCTGCTTATGTAACACTTGAAACCTTAGTTCAAGTTAACTTGGATGGGTATAATAAATGTCCTATTGTGATGACAAATATTAATCTCAAAATCACCTCATCCCTGCTACTGAGTTTAAATATAATTGCCCAAATCTGGGGTGGGTTACATATCCATGGCACTGTGTACATTAAAATATACCCTCTCACTGTGTGTTTTCACTTAATCAAAGTTGTAGGATCATTTGGTCGCCTAAAAATGTCATGTTCAGTGTTATGCCAACCAAGCTAGCTAGTTACCGCCAGCGTTAGCTGGTAATTTAAGGATGATTTTCTGTACTGTCTTACATGCAAATGAATGGCAGCAGTACAGAGAGGTCTGTGTTAAATCTCCACTAGAAGACTCATTTTAGATGGGTTGATAATCTATCAATCAACCCTGCCTTCAGCATTTAGCTTAGTGCCAGTGCAACCATAAACAACACTGGCTTGGCTGATTTATCCTTCCCAGCTCCACCCTCTCATTAAAAATTGTCACACCAAAAAAACAAGATGGCGACGGCATGTTTGGTGCATATGTACAAACAGTCAGAGTTTTCCCCCCCACAACCCGTAGGCGTAGGGAGGCCGACCCTCTCGTCCACCGGGGTAAACTCCAACGTAGCGGTGCTCAGCCGGGGGCTTGTGAGTCAGATTGGGTGTTTTTTCCGCTACATATTAAGGCCTGTTTACAGTGTGTTTTAGCCGGGTTTTGGCCTGGAAGGCTCTATAGAAATCTGGCACCCTGTTGAACGAAGTTAAACTGAGAGAGCGTGCCGTTCACAGACACCAGAATGAACGAGTTCACAGTAACATTCATCAGGCAGTAATACAGTACGTTCAGTTCACTTTCGCCCAAAATATGAACGAGTTCATGAACTATCGTTCAATGAACGTGTTCAGGCACAACACTGGTAAAATAGGTTTTGATATTACCATCTTTTCATTGACCATAATTATGAAATGAAATTAAATGAAATTATAATAGCTAAAGTTTACCATTGTTATTTTCCTTACTTGCCTTCCCATTCAAAAGGTAGGCTCCATTTCACTCTACTGGATGGTGGCCAATCCTCTATACTTTAAAGCTATAATGTGTAGCTTCTGTCGCCCCCATGAGGAATTCTAAGTAATGACAACAAAAATGTTGGCAAGTTCACATGATACAAGCCTTCTGTGATCGTGCACAGCCTCCCCCCCCTCCTCCATACAGTTACTAGTAGCCAAGGAGGACACAGAGGATTAAAATAACATGATGGACTCTTCAGAAGAGGTCATTATCTTCACTCGAGTTTCTGCGCCCGAAAGTCGCTCGACGACACAATCTTCTGAACATAGCCATAGTGGAGTGTGGAGCTGATCTTATTTAGCTTTGTAGCAACTCATTTGGCAATGGCTTGAACGTAACGGATGTTCATTAATATCAGAAAGTTATGCACTAAAGCTAAAAATGTCTTTATACATGATTCTAGGTGCTCTGGATCAAAAGTAAATTTTTCAACATGGCCCCAGCGATCATCTTGGATTTGCCCCTCTGGTCCTTTAGGAGGGACCTGGGGGCTAAATGTTGTGCAAAGATTAATCAATTAATCAATTAGTTGTCAACTATTACATTGATCACCAACTATTTTGATAATCAATTAATCGGTTTGAGTTTGAGTACATTTTAAGAAAGAAAAGTTAAATTCCAGCTCCTTCATGTGAATATTTTCTAGTGTATTCGCTCCTCTGTGACAGTAAACTAAATATCTATGAGTTTCCAAAAAAACAAGAGATCTGAGGACCTCATCTTGGGCTTTGTCAAACATAGATTGACATTTTTCATTATTTTCTGACATTTTATAGACCAAATTACTTATAAATTAATTGGGAAAATAAACAGATGAATCAACATTGAAAAAATCTTTAGTTGCAGCCCTAGTCAATAACTTCTGAATCTCTGAACTCCACTGTCCTAGCTCTACAAGCTTTCCCTGACACAGCCTTAGACTGATTGAGACTGGAGGAAGATCTGGACCAGACACACCTCTCAACTTTGCAACTGCGCTCCCAAGGCAACCACATGAAGGCAGAGATGGTGGCTTTGTCATAG
This sequence comes from Perca fluviatilis, assembly GCF_010015445.1. Taxonomy (NCBI): domain Eukaryota; kingdom Metazoa; phylum Chordata; class Actinopteri; order Perciformes; family Percidae; genus Perca; species Perca fluviatilis. Next base: position 43,664,483 of record NC_053112.1, on the reverse strand, counting down.
TACCATTCAGTATGTGATGATTAATGAGTGTCTGCAAATTCAAACAATCCATCTGCTAGTTTAAAGCCAGCCACTGTTGCTTTGTTCAATAATTCCAGTTAATTCTGACTTACAGTCACTCACTGTTGAATTGCAAATGCCTGGAATAAATTCAGATATGCTTTTTTGATTGTTCTGCCTTTTAACTTGAAATTTGTGTACTAAATGCTTTGAATTTACTAGCATGCTGAAAATACTGTTGTAAATAACACGATTGGTATTTTCACAATAGCATCCCCATTTAAATAGCTTTATTCAACTATACTGTAGTTAAATAATAAGCCATAAAATTATATTTTTCGGTCCCTTATTGCTATTTGCAAATTATAGACTAATAGTAAAAACTAAAGGCAACATACAGTGTTTTACGCTGGACGTGGGAGGGGTGAGGGGGGAGACAGGTTTATCGTCCTGAACACTGCTGTCCTAATCCGTTCTTAGAGGATAGAGGCTTAGAGGGACCTCAGGTTAGGTTGGCCACTAGTATTGCCTCAGAGAGAATCCTCCAAACAACCAAGAGCTTCTATTCATGAACAGTTTTGATTCCTTCCTTATTCTAACGCACCTTCATGTCTGCGGCTCCTTCTCTGGCACTGACCACTCTCTTCCGGTCAAATCTCCAGGATTAATTGAAGGAGCTAATCATTTCCACTGGGCTAATTTGGAGGCCATTTTAATAGCTGTTATAGGCTTAGGCTAGACAACGCATTGTTGTGCGAGACCTGTGAGGTTGCCTTTTTTTTCTATTTATTTATTTATTTGTTTGTTAATTTTTTATTTGAACCTGCAGACTCCTCAAGATGAAGGACCGACTGGCGCAGCTGAAGGAGGTAACATTAGGCAGAATTATTTTGTTTAGTTATTTGTCATATTTACCCTGTGGAGCACCTGTTGCTAGCACAGACCCTATGGCCTATAGCCCCCATGATATTAATGTAACATTAAAATGTGTGGAAGCACTGTCGCTAGTCTGGAAAAGTCCAATGTTTCCAGTGACAGTTAAAGATCAGCTTGCTACCATTCCACATTTATTCAATGTAGCTTAAATCACCAAACAATTGCATATTTTACACAAACTAATTTTAATTTAATTTTTACTAATTTTATCTTATGAATATAAATAGCCTATTAATAGCCTAAATATAGGCTACTATTTTAAAGTAGATAGGCTTGTAGTCATAAAGCGCATGTCTCCTATAATATTCGGTAAAAGTTTTGTCTATTAGGCTAAGTAGGTAAAATACACTGTTTAGTTTCAGGTGTGAGAAAGGCAGTATAGCGCGTGTGAGGTAAGCATTCATTTAACGTTAACCTGCAGTTGGCCTCACGTCACAGTGGCACTCATGCACTGGCTGCAGATGAACTGCTTATTGCTTTCTTGAATTGTTTTACTGCTCAATCAGCTTTTATATATTTGAAAGATAGTGGAAATACCTGTAGTAAATATGCTGTAGTTACTCTGGGCTGTGTATTTCATCCTCAAGTTCAGTATTGACGCCGCCTATTATTTGCGTGTGTGTGTGTGTGTGTGTGTGTACGCGCGCGTGTGTTTTTACAGAAGAGTGATGGTGGAAGCGATGACATTGAGGTTCCTGTGGAAAATGAGGGTTTTATGGATGATTTCTTTACTCAGGTATTTGGTCAGTCTGTCTGTCTATTCCTCACATTTGTAAAATGGAATGTATAATGTATTTCTTACTTACTGGTGTGTGTGTGTGTGTGTGTGTGTGTGTGTGTGTGTGTGTGTGTGTGTGTGTGTGTGTGTGTGTGAGTGTGTTTGTGTGTCTTTCAGATTGAAGATATCCGTATCAGCATTGACAAGATAGACGAGAGCGTAACAGAAATCAAAAAACTCTACTCCACCATCTTGTCGGCCCCCACATCTGACCAGAGTAACAAACACACACACATATTCTTCTTCAGGTCTGTTACTTTCCATTACTTCTTTCTGTTTGTAATTTCCCTCTGCTTTCTTTCTCTCTCTCTGTGTCTCTCTATCTCTCTCTCTCTCTCTCTCTCTCTTTCAGAAACACAAGATGATGTTGAAGCACTCACCAATGAGATCAAGAAATCAGCCAATAACGCAAGAAACAAACTTAAGAGTCAGTATTTGTTCTTTTTACTTTCTTTTCCGGCACACTTTTTGTTTGTTGGTTAGTTAGTTTTATCTTTGACAGAAAGTCGTTCCCATTGAAAACAGCATAACATTTTTATAAACAATAGATGAATGGAAAAGTGTTTTTAAAGGCTGTGAAAAGTCCAGGAAATGTCACTCAATTCCATCATATTGTGGTGGTGGCAGCAGAGGTTTTTAATTCAATTCAATTAAATTGTATTAATAGTGTCAAATCATAACAGAAGTTATCCCATCGCGTAAAATATGGATGCTTGGTCAGGTGCCTTTGGCGTTGTTATTGATCTAAACGTGCTTTATTTAAATGGGCTGGGTTGGGACTATTGGCGTCACTTTTGACACAGTTAGGGACAGTTGGGTTCAGGAAAAGAAAACCGGACAGTTGGGTTTAAGAAACATGACACGTGGGACATGAACCCCAGTCTCCTGGGTGAAAGTCCTGTGTTGTTTAACCCATCCACCACCCCAACCAACCTCCCTATGCAGATTTTCGGGCTTTCATACAACTCTCTACCGTTGTCGCTCTTAATGCTACGTCATCTTCAAGCGCCGTGCTCTCGCCGGTGCGTTGTACACACACGCTGAGGGGTGCTTTTTGCGTCGTATCCGACGCTGACAGCCACTGCCCAAGCGTCTGTATTTTACAAGTTTGGAGTGAGAACAGGTTGTTTAGGACACTTTACAGACAGAGTAGGTCTAGAACACACTGTAATTTACAATTCCCCCCAAGAGCAAAAATGTTGGTGCGACAGTAGCGAGATAAAACTTCCTTTAAACAGGCAGAAACCTGACTCCCACCCTGACTCTCGGTGGTCTGCCGCTGCCGGTTGGGACACAGAGACACTGATACACATGTATGATTTCAGAATAATTATAGCAGATAGCATGATGCGCAGTGGCAGTTATATTAGGGCTGCACAATTTATCGAAATAGCAATATGGACTAGTGCAATATCCAAATCGCAGGGGAGGTGGGGGGCGCAATATTTGTTAGAGACATATATGTGTCAAACCATTCTGAATGAAGTATTGTGATGCTGCAGAGACGTCCCAGCCTACAAATCCTATCCTACAGACTAAAGAAAAAATCTTTTTTTGGTACAGATCCTCGCAACAATTTTTTTAATTTTAATATTTTTTAATAAAAATAAGAATAATGGTACAAAAATTATCATTATCCAATATCGTGAATCATATTGCAATCGCAATATCAGTAAAAAATAATTACAATTAGATATTTTCCTCATATCATGCAGCCCTAAATTATAGTAACTATAAAGATATTAGAACTATGACTAGAAGACAGATATGATTAGAGACAGATATCTGAAAACCTTTGCAAAAATATGTTTTTGTTTTAGGTGAATGCTTAACATGTATTATATAAGTAGCATTTTGATACTGCATTGTGAGTGTAAATGTCTACTTCTGCTCCCTGGAGAAGTAATTCATTTTCAATTTTCAATTTCATGCCTGAGTAGATAATAGTTTACTGATACTAGTATAGTCCATAAATATTTCTGTTGTGTCTCATCTTGTGTTACTTTTGAAGCCATATCTTCAATATCTGTGGACAATCTCTTTCACTTTTGTCTGTGTGTGCATAGGTATTGAGCGCCAGCTTGAGTCCAACACAGATGAGAGGACCTCAGCCGACCTCAGGATACGCAAATCACAGGTCAGACAATATTAGATAACAACATTAAATTACGTTTACTTGACCGACCAACCTTCTACAGTATATAGAACTGGGGCCCAAAGTTAAAAGGGGTTTGAGTTTGCACATTTCTTGAGCAGGTGGCAGTTCTCAGCCCTTCTCCCTTTGTAGAAGGCTGAGAAGCACCTGCAGCAAGACCTGAAAACTGCTTTATTTCTGTTTCTTTTCTCTTTGTGAATACAAGTCGATTTTTTGAGTGCTTGCTATCTGTGTTTGTGTGTAAACATTTAACAAACTAAAAAAGAGTTTAGGACACGTTAAGAATGACCTAAACAAGTACAAATTGTTTTTGGATTATGATTGTTTCAGTGGAGAGTTTTTTAATGTCCCATGATTGCTTGAATGTTGTTGTCCAAGAATTTGGAGGGAGCGCTCAATACCTTTACAGTGCTTTAAAAAGCCAGAACACAATTTTATCTCTCAACCTCCTTAAACCAAAAACATGTATCTGGTTAAAATTGTTTTCTTATTAATGGCATTCAGGGGAAACTCCAGTGCACATTATGATATGTGTTATGTGACTGTCATTACACATTTCCTCACCTTTTAAGTTAATTAACAAGGCATTCTCATTATACCAGCATGCTATCCTGGCCAAGAAGTTTGTAGAGGTGATGACAAAATACAACGAGGCTCAAGTGGACTTCAGAGATAAGAGCAAAGGACGAATCGCCCGACAGCTGGAAATCAGTATGTCATAATTGATCATTACTAGACCCAAACACAATCTGCAGATTGTGTTTTCTTCTTTTTTTTTTTTTTTTTTTACAGTTTTCAGCAGTGATGCAGAACGAAATTCTGCGGAATTTATCAGACAGTTTTTCAGCTAGGGGTGGAGATGTGTTAACATTCAGAGTTTTATTTTAAGTTTTTTTTAATTTGTTTGAAATCTGTGGAATTCTGTGTCTGCAGATTTTGTGTGGCCCTGATTATAACATGCTACAATCAGACAAACGGATGATAGCTTAGCTTACTTACTGTAAAGTAAACAAAAAAATTTTGGTGTTGAGTTGAGCAGAAATTTAATAATTTTGGACATGGCGTAATGGCTTTGTCAATAACTATTTACATTACATTAACACATTTTAGATCTACTCCACCTGTCACAGTCACACAATGTAACATATAGTGTTATGACTCCATTAAACATGACTTGGTCTTCTGATTACTTTCCTATAAAGCACATTTAATTTTTGTGTCAAGCATAATTGCATTATGTAAACTTGTAACATGGCGTCTTATGTCTATTACCGTATGCTTATAATCTCTATTGCAGCTTGTTGTTGTCAGACATAAAGGTTTTATGTCTGCTTTTAACATGATGATGACAGCCACTCACCATTTTCTACAGGTCATAGTTTGGAACAAGAGCATTAAACACGTATAGGATGTAGATGCCAGATATGATAAAGCCATTTCTGACCTGTTACAGTCAGGTTTGAATATGACTTTTGTAATTGATGAATCATCGAGACTCAAGTGAGGCTGAAGTTTTGTAATACCACTTACACTGAGATATGTATATTATAACAAACCTCATGAGGGCCACTTAACGTGGTACTGGCAGCAATATAGGTCTACTGATCACTTTTCACATCAGTAATATAAGTAGGGTAGAGATGATATGGCTGTTACACATTTTACAGACCCTGTGGAGTTTTTTAGTAACTTCAGTCAGGTTGAATCCACTTTAAACAAGCTGTTATCAGTGATTCATTTGATTTTACACAGGCATGTCTCAGGGCACTGGCTGGCAGTTGCTTTAATATGCCATTTTTCCTCTGTCAGTCTGTCTTTACCTTCTGTAATTAACCAGGCCTGTCAGCTGTTAACAGGTATTTATGTAACAATGTAATGTTGTATAACTGTCCTTTCTGTTCATCACAGCGGGGAAAGCAACGACTGACGAGGAACTGGACGAGATGCTGGAGGGAGGCAACTCAGCTGTCTTTACTGCCGGGGTAAGACTGACAGTGTGTGGATCTGTATGTAAATACATGCACTAAAGGGTGAACACTCTCGCCGCGGGAGAACGTTGTTTACATTATCCTATTTAAATTGATCAACAATAAAAATTCCATAACAGCTAGGGCAGTCATTCTTTTATTTTTTATGTTGCAGCAAAAAGCTTAGGGCTTCTGTCTTTTAAAATCATTATGTTGACACTTGTGATGACATCATCACGTCACATGACATCCGGTCCAAAACGGGCTGATAACTAGCGGTGGTGACCGTTATGGCCGCTGGAGGTCGTTGTTTACATGATCCTGTATGAAACAATTTCAAATAATTCATTTGGCATTAATTATTTTGCAGTAGAAAGCTAAGGTGTTTGTCTTTCGTGTCATTACGTTCTACGTTCGCGATGATGCTATCATGTTAAGGACGGCCGGTGCAAAGCCACAAAGACATTATTCTATTGCAGATGAAACTATCAAAACCCCTTTACAATCTGCTCATAAAAATGAGAATATCTCAAAAACTTTAATATGTGGTTGAATCAGCAGCTCTCTAACACAGTCTCAACAAAAATGGATGAAAAGCTTATCAACTTTTTGTATTCATAAGACTGTGCAAGTATTGTTTTTATTGATTCAACCCCTTGTTGAAATTGATATTTCATTAGATGTTTGAGTATGCACGTTTTTGCCTCATTGCCACAATTAAATAGTAACTTGTTCTCTAATTATCTGACCTTTTTTTCATCCTTTGATGTATTCTCATTCTTGCGCAGATGTCATTTTGTCTGTCTTTGTTTCCCCACACACCCCCTCCCTCCCCAGATCATGGACTCTAAGATCAACCAGCAGGCCCTGAATGAGATCGAGGCTCGTCACAAAGACATTATGAGGCTGGAAAGCAGCATCAAAGAGCTCCATGACATGTTTGTTGATATCGCCATGCTGGTTGAGAATCAGGTACACACACACACGCACACACACACACACACGCACAACAACGACTAATGATGGAGATTAATATATGGTTTTGAAACTTCAAAAGTCTGAAAAATGTCATTTGAACTAAGATTTCAAGACAAGTCTCTCGCTGTAATACAAATACTCTCTATGTAACAAATAAAGTTACATAGAGTAGCACATCTTTTACTTACTTACATATTTGGTCTTGCTAGCTTGAGCTCAGCTCAGCTTAAGTCACATTTTTTATTGCACGGTTTATCAGTCCTGGTGTGTGTATGTTTTGTCCATCTTAGATTGTAATGGAACAGCCGACACGAACACACACGCCTATTGACTCAATAATAAAGCCGTAAAATAGGCTATCTTTCAACTCAGGACATCGCCACTTCTCACAAATACAGATAGGATTGGAGATGAAAAGTTTAACTGACATGGAAACTTAACTAAAGAGGCGTTTTCATCCGAGAGACGCTGTGATTGGTGGATAGGATATGGAGCAGGGGACTGACAGCGACATAACCAATCACATTATGACAGACGCTGCAATTTTTTATTTTAAATGAATGTAACCTACTGGCAGTCTGGCACATGTGGGTGCTCAGTATTTTCCGCGGTATCCACGGTATCGGTGCCTTTAAATGGAACGAAGCAGCACTTTCTACCGTCACAAATGGCAAATAAAGGCTTCTGAAACAAACACTACCCAATCAGATATGTTTCAGCCGCAACGCAACCCAACATTGGAGAGAATTTAACAAATTGGCAGCCAAGATGACATCTTTTACTGTCGTTAGCATGTAGCTACTATAGTTAGCAGTGGACTCTAATAGAATATAGCAGCAATTTCTTCTCTAATCTTTTGCTACATTTATGCCTGGTGTCCACACTACTCTGGCGTTTCAGAGGCCCCTATATATATATATACAGCTGATCTGCAAAAGTCTGTATTTGCTCTGTTAAGAAGCAGAACCAAAACACATAACTTCACCCAACTATGTAATATACTGTATATTGTTTATTGATAATATAAATTGGAGTAACCACCTTGAATACACAACAACAATAATAATAATTATCCCATAACTGTGTAGGGTTCCAGTGTAACTAACTAGATGAGTCTGTGTTTTAGATGTAGAAAGATTGTATTAACACAGATTTTAAACCTCAGACGTCTTCTATAATATCATATTGTTATTAACAACCACGGGGAGCAGAGCATTCAGCCGCTCTGCTCCCCGTCTCTGGAATTCATCACCACCGCAACTCAGAAACATTGATTAATTCCCCCATTTCAAATTGCAACTCAAAACACATCCGTTTAAAACTGCCTATTCCACTTGATGTCAATTGCTCTGCCTCTTTCTGTTGTATTATTGCTGTTGTATTCTTTATTTTTTGCTGCTTTTAATGTCTTTTTTATCCCTGTACGGTGTCCTTGAGTGCCGAGAAAGGCGCCTTTAAATAAAATGTATTATTATTATTAACACAGAAAAGTCACCATGACTCATAACAGTAAGATGAGCAGCTGATCCCAGAGAGTGTGTCACTGCTGTACAAGAAAGACATGTCTCAGACAAGACAAGTCTCATGTTCTTCCAGCTCAGTCAGTCCTTCACGCTGTACGTTAGATTATTAAACTGCACACTTATTTGATAAAATGCAGATAAAGGTAGACACAAGCAGATGTCCACCTACACAACATGACACATGTCCACATAAATTGAAAGACAAAATACAGGAGTTGGAGCACTTTTTTGCTGCTGAAATGTATATACAGTCAATATAACAAACACTTCTTATTTGTCTGTCTTTCTTTGTTCTCTCCTCTCGCATTATGCTGTCTTGTCCTGCCCTCCCCAGGGTGGCATGATTGACAGAATTGAGAGCAACATGGATCAGTCAGTGGGCTTTGTAGAGAGGGCAGTGGCCGACACCAAAAAGGCAGCCAAATACCAGCAGGAGGCGCGCAGGGTAAGTTGAGACTGATTCAGCAGTAACATGAATGTAATAACCTAATGAAACATTTAAAAAGTTGTAACAATCGCACAAGTGATAGATTTTACTGTAGACATTTGTTTCCTCTGATTGTTTTTTCATACATAACATAAATGCATTGACTGGCTGTCAGGCAGGGCTGTCCTTGACAAAATTATTAGATGACTAACACGCATATGATTTTGTCGACTAATCAATTAGTAGATTTAATCGACAGACCTGTAAAACTGTTTCTCCACAGAGAATCGTGCTAAAAGCACCACTTTATATTTTTTGTTTACCAGAGATGTGCTCATCTCGGAAATAAGTCATTCAGCATTACAAAATGACTAATCAACTAAAGAGATCTTAGTTGACTTAGACCAAAACAACCGATTAGTCGACTAATCGACTAAGAGGGGGACAGCCCTAATTTACTGAGTGATGCACATAACATAAACATAACAATGACAACCATAAACCCATGATCAAGCCAGGAGTTGCATTCACCTATGATAGGTTAGTAGTTGAGACTAGAGAATTACTTCTGTGAAGGAGGCCACTTTGAAAGTGTTCATATTGTTGTTTTTTGTAGACTGTACATATTGTATAATTGTAGATATCCAAGCAAGTGTGGAATGAAACTTCCCAAATAGCTAATACATTATAGAATAAATGTTATATTTGATATTATATGACTCTAAACAAGAAATGTTCTATTGTATTTATGATTCTAATTTTAGCTAAATGACAAATTCTCAAAAGGAAATGAAACAACTAAGTTTGTTGTATAAACGAAAAAAGCGGGAGGAAGATCATCTGAATTGTAGAGGCATATTACTTATGACATTTCAATTTAAAGTCTGCCTTCTACTTCAGAACACACCACATCTTTTTTCAATCCAGTGGAATGTCTTGTGACAAAAAATAGATGACCCAATCAACAGAATACAGAATATTTATCAGGCTCTGGTGCGACCTGGCCTAGAACCCTCTGGATTAGGTCTTGACCCCCTCCATTTTGATAAATTTGATTTGTGTTCAGTTGCTCAGCTAACTCCAGCATTGGGGAATGTAATGTAACATCATCTTCCTTTCTATCTCTGTATCCTTTTCCCTCCTGTTCTCCAGAAACAAATGATGATCTTCTGCTGCTGTGTGATTTTGGCCTTGGTACTCGGTTCATTTGTCTACAGCTTCTTCAAATAGAAAACCAGAATGAGGCCACCCTGCAGCTAGGTCCACACAGTACAGGATGAGGCAGAGCAGAGCTACTCGCCGACGGTCACAAAATAGAGCCTGGGCTCTGTTTACTGTCATTTCAACTAATTCAAGATAAACATCAAAGCTGCAAATATTTTCATTTGTTCTCAGTTATTTCTGATAACTCAGTTATTTTAACCTTCTCTGGGTGCCCCACATTTAAATTCAGTTTCAATGCAGTGTCAGGATATTTCAAGTTATAGGCATGGACGATCTGGTCTAAGAAGATTACTTAATATTACTCCAAGGCATTTAGTTTATTTAATGTATCTGCTTCATACAGATTAAGATCAGCATTCATGGTCAGCTGCAGAACTTACTGAGAGCCATATGATGTTTGGGTTAAACAAAGCATTACTTAAATAATATATTAGATACACCTTTCAATGCCTACATTGCATTGCATCCAATGCCCCGACCACCACAAAATAACCTCAGAAACACCATAGTTAAACCAACAGACCAATAGTCCCAACAAAAACCTGAACATCATTGTGTTGATAAATATAAGATGTATTGTTGAGCTGTAACTAATGCAGCTGAAATCAGAATACCTTACAAAATGTAGAAACAAAATGTCCCATTTACAATAAGCAGTCACTTGTATGAATTGCCCTCTTAGCCCAATTTTGGGAAATATGTCTTCCTTCTTTGACTCTGACCTCAGAAAAAATACTGTTGCAGTAGTTATATGAATTTGTATGGTATTAAGTGCAGGAATTTTCAGTAAATGCTGGTGTATATGTAGGACTTTTCAGGAGTATTGAGTTTAGATTAGCTAGTGAGTGGCAAAGTAGAAAAATTACTAGAAAGAGTAGATATCTACATTCATATACCCTGAATATCTCAGTCTCCCTTATACTGAAATGGATGGATTCCTTAAAAAGCTATCAAACCTGAAAGAATTTCTTGAGTGAGCTTCAAGAGAGTTTTATTGCCCCATGGGCTATTATCTCAGATGATCCAAATATTTGAAAGGTAACTTCGTTTTTTTTTAACCTGGGCCCCATTTTTCTGTTTTTGTGTCTAAGTGACTGATGTTAGTCAAATTAGTCCAATATTAACCAAGAGAGACAAGCTACAATGTTATGTTATTAGGCAATTGTGCACCTTTAATTTACATCCACAAAAAGTGTGTGTTTTCAATTACCACTGATAATGTTGAAATAAACGCTTAATGTGGCTGGGTTAGCTCAGTTGGTAGAGCAGCCCCAAAAATATTCTAAAGAAAAATAAATAAACCCTTAATTCACCCATTTACATGTGAAAATACTCTGGGTCTATACACACTAAAAGTACTGTTTATTGTAATTGGGGTCTGGTGAGTTGAGTTGGCGATTTGAAAAAGGATTTTACTCTTTAAAAATGTTTTTATCTCTGTAGGGATCCTTTCCATAATCTTGTCAGACACCTATAATAACAACCTGCGCCTGTCAGTGGCAAAAACAGCCCTTTTCCTGGTTGGAAATTGACGATGGGCATTGCCCAAAATGATTACATTGCAGCCTGGTTCGCGGCTGCTGGTTACAGCTTTCCTGCTGAATACTGGACCAATTCCAAAGATTTCTGTTCACATTAGTTATCAGTTAGAAAATAGGGTCCAGGTTGTAAAATAAAATAAAAAACGAAATTACCCTTTAAAATGTACTGAATAGTAGGATCTGCCTTCACAAATACATTGAGACTGTTGTCATATCCAAGAAACAACTGAAAATGATTTATTAATGAGCAAGGAATGAATAACATAAAGTGAAAGTGAACCAACCTCAGACAGATATCCCTATAGCATGACTGCATGATTACCACACTGCCCATTATCACGGTGCATATCTTTGAAGTCAGTATCCTAAGTATTGAGGCAGCATTGTTGTTATTCTTTTGTACATTTCTCTGTTACTTGTGTTTTGATGTGGAATCTATACTACTGTGTCAATACTTATGCTATCGACTGCATTTAATGATACCTGCTGTGACACCATAGTGGGCCTTTATTCAAATCATTTTTCAATTTAATGGAGGAAAGTCACTTTCCATAAATAATTTACATATTGAAGTTTTGATGTTGAACTGATTAAAATATTATTGAAATTAGATGCTGTCTGATCTAAAAATAGGAGTAACCGCTAAAGGTGTTAGATTAGAAATGGAAATAAACACAGCCCTGCTTTATTTTATTACCTGACACTGCCTTGGGGGGGGTGTTCTGCTACAGGTCTTTGTTGTTTGTGTATTTACTACAAACATTGCTTTAATTTTTAATATATGTATGTCTGTTTTGCCCCTTCTTTTTTAAAGGACTATGACTGTATTTCCAAAGAGCTTGTTCTTGTTTCATGCCATGGTTTGACTCTGGTTGGTCTTTGACATTTGCATTCTTCCTTTTTGCTCTAGATCCACAAATGCAGTTGGCTACACTGCAGGTATGGGCTGACATTGACACTGCACTGCAGCCTACTCTTGTAATGTCAGCCTACTCTTAAACCATATTTGGCTCTTTTGCAATTTGAGACTAGATTTGATCACTGGCTCATGCGTAGATCAGCAACAGAAAGTGTCACATTTTAATGTTGGTTATTGAAATATTGTGTAGAATTATTTTTGTGAGCAATACAAGCAGTGGTGTTTTTTCGTACTCATCTTAGGTGGCAAGCTACAACTGCAGTACCTGCCAGAAATACTCTGTGGATGTCATACTTTATGTACCACTTTGTTTACTGTCTCATGCTGCCATCAAGTTCACCTTGAAAGATCCCTCTGATATCCAAAGATTTAACAAGACTTAAAATTTTAACAAACTGATGTTAGATTCTTTTCTTTGGGAATTGAACAGAAAAATTCTACTTTGTGCTGTCAAAATAAAATGGATGAAATGTATTTCCCAAGAATAAGATAACATAACATATGGGTAACCAATTATAACCTGGGTTGTTCATTGCACCTGTAAATGTGTTTTTGGACTTGAATGCAGAGTCTCCAGTTGTGGGTGTCCACCTGACAGTGGGAGGACGCCAATTTCTTTGCCAGATTTCCAGAAGGCTAGATGTAAACCTTACAAAAATACCGTAACATAATTACCTTGATAGTTAGAACTTATAATAATTAAAAAATAACATTCCTATTTGTCAAAAGGATGATTCGAGGGGGCAATAGGAAATTAGACAAGAGTAATAGTTAACCATGTTTCAGTACGCACATTGGCCATTCTATTCACTATTATTATTAGCTTGGGTGACAACCTGTAGTGTGATTTTGTGTCTTTCCTTTTCCTGCGTACATTATTTAAGCCTTGTCTCTGTAGCAATGTATTACAATGTATTCTATTGTTGTATTGTCTTTTGTAGTTTTGCCCACTGTTGACGATAATAAATTGAAACTGTTATTTATTTTGCTTATAAGTGATTATTTACGTTTTGATTAATTCGTACTGCGCATCACAGTTTAGCATGTTCCTCTCGCTCGCCGTATTCAAGCTGTACGTGTTTGAAAGACAAGTCACTGCCACCAATCACAAGAGCTATGCAACATTTCCCAGCCAATCGCCTAAAGCTCGTCTTCCATTTATGGACCGACAAGCACTTCCTCGTTGAGGTGAAGGCTACAAAACGTGTCCCGCCGATGCGAGCCTTTGGGAGTTAAAACGCTGGACACAGAAGACGTCACACATCTCGGATTACTGAAGGTGTATGCTAGTGGACGGACCTGTGTAAATATGGGGGTAAGCATTATAAATACGTTATTTTTTAGGTGAATTGGGGTTAGGGAGTGATGACTAGTTATGTTGGGTAATGGGGCGGTGGTCAGTGCGTTGTATCATCGCGTGATTGGCTTTTTCTTTTGACTGATTGTGTCTTTGTCCAATAATTAACATTATTGGGAAATATTAACCAATGAAGTATGAGGTCGTTTTCAAATTGTGCTGTTATTGGTAGCTTGCCAGCTCCTTCTCATGTCTATTGGTTATACCTGTCCAATCACAATTTGCAAATAGTTCTTGTGAATGACACTGCTGTAGTCCAATGAATGACTTGCCGGAATATCTGTGATTGGTCTAATGTACGTTTGTGGGCGGGATATAGTGATGTTTTGTGATGGGATGGAAAATGGCGGCTGTTCGGAAACCGCATTAACTTTATACCATAGGTTACTAGTAATAACCAGTGGCAGCAACCATGTACGCCTTTTTCTTGCATTGCATTTAGAAATATCTGAATGTTGCTCTTTCAATATGACTTAAGGTCATGTTGAGTTTTATATCTATATAAGCAGGACTCCTTCCAAAAGGCCAACATTAGCTGGACACGACTTGGAATGGTGAAGGCAAGGAACAAAGAGTATTCATACAGTCTTGATTTTACGCTAATGATAATTGTATGTACTTTTCCATTTTCATTTAGTGTAGTACTATAATTGGCCTTTTTAAATGAGTAGGGCTCTACATTAAGCTTTTAGCCGACGTCGTTTCACCAAACCTGTGTAAAGTCAGTGAGTGTAACGTTAATCTAGCTATCCAAAGATAACATAGCTATCGTATTGCGATCTCAATTAGCTAGTCCGGAGACTCAAATTAACCATTTCATTTGTTGTTGTTTGAACTTAAAATCGGTTAGTTTAAGTAAAGTTACCGTTGAAAACACGCGCCTTCCAAGTTCTTGTTTACTTTCCAATGGAGCCAAGGGGCGCTGCAGTAACGTCACAGTTGGTGGTTTTCTGATGGGTCTAAAACGTTAACCTTAATACTCAGCGGCGTTAAATAGCTACATGCATTATTGGACAGAGCTCGGTTTCCAGTTATAATGGATGATTCCAAGCCAAGGTACAGCAAAAGGCTGGTAAGTTTAAAGTGAATTTGGTCACGTTGCCTTTTTTCTTTTATCAACAGTGCTTTCATATGTTAATTCAACAACCAAATACAAGAAATGTGCTGTGTGTATGTGATTACAGGGTCGCGGAAAACTACCAGTGAGTGTCCGTTTCTTAACTCAGATTGCATTTCGTTGCCCTCTTTTATCCTTTTGCATTATGTCGATCACTATTATCGAAATACGGTACTGTCCGCCCTGTTTCCTTCTTCGAGTGTTATCGTTCCCTTCCGTCCGAGTGCATGAGTGCGTCTTTCGTTTTAATGGCTCTGTTCTTTCCCTGTCCTCTCTGTCTCCTCTGCTTAAAGGTACAATATGTAACACCAGAATTCTGATTTTAAATGTCAAAAAACGACCTTATTTCCTTTTTAGTTGCTTACCTAAATTTCGCGTCATATAACCTTTCACTGTGTAGTTACATGTGTAGTTACTCTAACTTCCGTCAGAAGATGATACGTTCAGGAGTAATTGTAAATCATACAATGTCACAGAAAAAAATACTTGCATTTTTTTGCCATACAGCATCATTTTGTGATTAATAACATCCCACTTTATATCCCAGTAATTCAACAGGGACCTTATTTATTTTGAAAGCTCAATATCGATACCAGCTTAACGTTACTACAATGTGCTAGTTGACAAGTAGCTAACATTGATGCTAATGCTTTGTGGGTAACATTTTGAGGTTACAACATTGTTCAACACGCTAATAAAGTTACTTTTAGTATGACTGTTTCGACCACAGTTAACAGGACTGGGCTAACCCACAAATAACTTCACTAGTAACGTTAACGCTAGCTGTATAGATAAGACGATTAATCTAATGCTAATTTAGTCAGCTAGCTAGCACACCCTGGTCTGTCTGCCTCACTCCCCCGGCGCAGAGAGACTCAGTTGGGATGACAGCTGACAACAGCCCCGGGACATATAGCTAGCTAGTTACCATTAGCCCCCAGTCAGCTGTCAGCCAGCTACTTTCATTACAGCAACCCCCCGGCCAGAACTTATCCCCAGTGCCTGGTGCTTACAACGCTAACGGCAGTTTAATTAAACGTCGGGAAACCGACCATATCAGACCCAGCTCTGAGTCGCAACAGCGGGCATCCATAACGTTAGCTAGCTACATCTCCGTAGCGCTACCGGTGTATGTGCCGAAAATCTCCTCACTGCCGAATTTTTCCCCCCGTTGCGTTCAGCTGTCTTTACGGTTAGCTAAATTAACCCGACAAAAGGTGGGTTAAGCACCAAAACGAAAAGTTAAGATTACTGAAAAGTGAAGGGGAGGTAATTCTGGGCAGCTGGGAGATGTTCTGCTGCTGCAAAACAGGCATCGAACATCCTCGCTGTCTCGGAGATTTCCCCGACAATCCCCACCCACACCCGTCTCTCAGCCTCGTTTAGTAGCTAGCTAGCGTTACAACAAACCCCGTCCAACCCGGTGTTGACACCATCCAAAAGGTGACATTGATATGTGAAATATTTTGTGTTTTAGCTGCTGGCTACGGTTAGCTTGCTGGCTCACTAGCTAACTGGTCAGCTACAAATGCAAATCTAATCAAGAAAAACGTAATTATGTTTGGGAAACTGCAGCTATTTTATTAGAATAACATGAATAAACGTAACGTGAATAAACTTGTATGGGTAAACTCGTCCGTGACCTGATGCATTCTAACCATTGACATAGATTCTAACCAGCAGCGAAGGTGTTTAACACTAAAAACTCCCATAATTCCACGCAACTTCCCAACGTCATCAAAAGTCCAGTTTTACCGTCCATTGTTTTGGTTGAGAGGCCCCTAGCTGAAGAAAGTTACATATTGTACGTTTAATCTCGTTCCACTTAAAAACAACTTTGTTAAACATCCAAACTCCTCTTGCGGAGAACAAGCTCTGAAAAGAAAATTACATTGGTGAGGTTTGTATTACTCAGTTAGTTTAGTTGTAATCCCATTTTGTGTGCTGAATCCACATTCGCGACGCGTTTTGTAACAATAACTGGTAAACAGTGCAGCGCTGTACATATTAGACGCAGCTAGTGCTGGGCGATATGACCAAAAATGTATGACTGTATATTTTAAATGGAACACATTCAACTCGGGTGTGACATAATTCCCAGCTCCGAGTTCCGAGTTAAATGGAAGTCACTAGAAGAATCATCTACTGTGGACATGCTTATTTTTGTCCCTTTTCCGGCAAAATGCTATGATGCATGTCAGAAACCGTATCAGAATCGGAATACTTTATTGATCCCCTCAGGAAAATTGTTCAGTTGCATTTGCTTACTGTCAAATTAAGGTAAGAGTAAGAAAATGGCGAGTCAATAAGTGTATAAAGTAACACAGCTACAGTGCAAGAAATAGAAATGTTAAGTAGAAGTAAAGTGAGAGTAAGCAGCGTTTTTAAGAAATTTTAAGCGTCAAAGACTTAATTTCTTGTATTCTGATATATTTTTAGACCCCAATTTATGGTTAAAACGTCAGGTAACAATTATATTATATAATCTAATGGAATATAATGCAGTTAGGGAAGGGGGCTTTCACATCCGGCAATCCGCGACCTGGGCCCACATCCCATATCTGACTACATTTCCAATCCCAGTCCATTTTGTTTAATATTAACAGGGCTTGAGGTAACTTTTTCCCAAGGAGCACGTTTTGGTCCTAAGTTGAAAAATTTAGGAGTGACTTACATTAGGGCTTTGACTGAGAACTTCGTTATTTGAATATCGTTCGAATATTTAAAAAAAAGATATTCGAACGAATATTAGCCAGCCCTTAATATTCGAACCTGTTATGGGCATTATTTTTTGTAAATGCGTTTGCTTGTAAACGTTGTTTTCAGTTCAGATTCCGAGGCTTTTTCACGCATTTCAAAATGTAACTACACGTTGCGGCGACGCCCGTCTCTCGGCCGTGGCTCGGTAGCGGTGCATTCCCCCCTAATTCTCAAAGAAAGCAGGCTGGCCCAGGGCCAGGCCAGCTCAGCGGCGTCTTTCTCCCGTCGCGTTCCGCTGTCTCTCCTACCTACACCGGCCCCGCACCCTGTCCCTTCTCCCCTTCCTACCTGCCAGTGCTGCTGCACATGAGGAGAGAGCACAGAGGGGGGGGCGGGGCTGCTCCTCAGTCACACAACAGAAGAGAGAGTGACTGTTTCGGCGGCCACAGGAGAGAAATGCATTGCGTGCTCGCTGGACAATACTGGCATCTCTTTTTTTATTTTACAGAAAGTCGCTGTCTTTTCTACAGAAAGTCGCCAGATTTGTCGCTGAAAAAAAAAAAGTCGCTAAGTTGGCAACACCGCCCACCCACACACACTGGCTCGACTCACACACCAGCACACGAGTATAAACATCAGACCACTTAGGGCCGTTACAGAGTCAACGCGAACAAGCAACGCGAACAAGCAACGCGAACAAGCAACGCGAACAAGCAACGCGAGCGACGCGCTCCTTTCATAGTCTAAACAGCGGACGCAAGTAGACCCAAGCGTCATGGGCGATGTGTGAAATGTAATACACCGCCCACGCAACAGGGGGTAGCAGAGTGCTCTGTTCGGTCGGCAGAGCCAGACCCTCCCGGAGAGTGGCTCTTGTCAAGGAGCAGCTGGTTGGCTGACTTCTTTTTATCAGATCCTGGCGTGTTTCCCTGCCAGTACAGTATGCTACGATTGGGTAGCACTGACCAATACATTGATAAAAGGTCGCTTAAACATGGTTTAGCAGGTTTTAAAAATGTATAGATACATTTGGGTCTCTCTCTCGCCTCTTGAGGAGGGCACACAGCATAGACCACACACACACACACACACACACACACACACACACACACACACACACACACACACACACACACACACCACACACACACACACGCGTTGATACATAATGAAAAATGTGATTCAGTAGTCCTGTGTTTGACGATGAAATTGCAGCATGTTCATGTTGATTCAATATTTTTACATACATATACGTACCTCACACACACAGACGCACGTATATTGGTAGCCGCACATATCATGAACTGCAGATTTTGAGCACTTTTGGAGAGACACGCGCACACAGACACACACACGTATACGTGCGCGCGCGCCGGTTTAACTCTCGTAACGGCTTTCTGACGGCTATGGTGAAAGCTCCGAACTTCCTGTCGAAAGCATACTGTTTGTGTTTAATCCAGGGTCTGACTTTTAATTTAATTTTTTTTTTTTTTATTAAATGAAGGCATTTAATGGTCAAAATATTATTAATAAATATTCGAATATTAATATACAAACGAACTTCGAATATGATTTTTGGACAAAATTCAAAGCCCTAACTTACATTGGGTAACTGCTATTACTGTTGTAGCTAATTTGAACAATAATTCAATTGTTATGAGGGTAATATTTCTACTTTGAAATGCATTCTATTGATCAATAAATGATCGGTAATGATGAATATATGAGGGTAACGGACCACCACAGTCGCAACCGCAATTTATTTCAGAGTTAACCTTCATAGTGTAAAATGTGACACTACGTGAATGGGGCACAGCAGAAAGACGGCGCAGGACGACAGCCTGACTCTGCAAACGGAGATCCCATTGGCACTAGCTTCACAGCGGGGTGTTCAGGTGCAGTCAAAACAATGCAGCTTAGCTGGCTTATCGGCGCCAGCGGCATGTGTAAAATATCAGCTGTGGATGAGAGGGAGGCTGGCTGCTGAAAACCGGATGTTTTGGCGCTCAGATATTCTTTGGTGCTGGCTAAAACCTCTTTGAGGGGCGCCACAACTTTCTCTATGCAGGACAAACCCTGGTTAGGTTATAAAGTAGGATTAGGTTGAAAAGGTTGTTGCTAAAACAATGGATTGTACCTAAATAAGGTACAGTATGAATATAAGTAGCTGCAGTGAATAAATAAGAGATTGCCCATGTAACTGATAAATTATTGTTAGGGTAATTATTGTATATAATTGTCCAAGAATATTTTGAGATGTGATGTGGAAATACGTGTTGTGAGTCAAGTTTTGACACTTTAAGCGTGTAAAACTCTTATATAGTTAGATGGCCACAGGCAGGAACGACCTCCTAGGCGCTGTGTGGTGAATCGTGGGTGTAGGAGTCTGTCGCTGAAGGTTTTCGGAACTCGGAAATTCCGTCTTCCCAGTACAAATGGAATGCACCACTAGAGCAAGCTGACTGAGGGGAGTAGAGTTTTTAAGTTTATATCTATGAATTTTAGTAGTAAAAATATAGAGTGAATGTACAGCAGAGTTTACAGTTTTGTGCACTGTATTGTATTGACATCCAAGTAGATAACAACCAGCATATCTTGCAAACAAACAAGACTTTGACCCATAAAATGTGTGTTTGTGTCCCGGGAGTACTACTTAAAGGGACCAGTGTTTTTAACCCAAACCATAATCTTTTTTTTTTTTTTTTTTTTTCTCCTCTTAACTAGTCGTTTTGGTGTCTCAAATTAACCGTCAAAGCTGCATGACAGTCTTTTCATGTACACTTAACTGCAACGGCCGCTGTCACGACCGCCACCTCACAGTGATCAGTAACTGCCTAACAGTCACTTTTCATCGGCTAAACTTACTACTTCGGTGTAGTCTTTAGTGAAGCCAAAATGTGTCCAAACGATAAACGCTGTTTTTCTTTGGCACAAGCTCCTCCTGTTGCTCAGTTGACTCAGTGTTTGATTTCTCCTCCATGTTGCTTCCATGCTACAGACTGGACCGGGCGGACTCTCATGACTACACACGCTGTAGTATGTTTATTAAGGGGAAAGTACATTAATACACACCGTGGTAACCCTGTCTTTCTGCTTGAGCAGCACTGGTTGAAGCCTGATAATATTATAAACAACTTAATAACCTAACTAATTACACTGGTTAGACTGTTCAGCTCTGTTTCAGACTGATACCTCCGGTTCAGGCTGGTCCTTCTCCTCAACACGTGCCTTTTTTCAGTCGCGGAAAATACTTTTCAATACTCATCTGGATTGAAGCAGCAAACATTTAGCGTAAGAGTAAAAAAATTACATAACGTTATTTATAATAACTTTATTTGATTCACAGCTGCTACATGTAGTGTTTTGACCTCGACAACCCAACTGCATTTTACCGCAAACTTGCTTTCTAAAGCAGGCGTAATCGCTTGTTTGCTAAGAGTCGGGTCAGTGATTGTGATTGTGTAAAGGTGTTCGCGAGATAGATACCAACCTTTCGTGAATTTCGCCAGCCGTCTTCTCTCCTTGATGGAGACAAATGCTGTGTGCACAGTGGGCTCGATGGTGTTTTAAGCCTCCAACGTCTCCTTCCAGGCAGCTAACCCTCACCTTAACCCTAACTATAACCATTGCCGCGCTGCCTGGAAGGCAACATTGGGGGCTAAAAACACTGGAGGAGGAGGAGTGTGTATCTTTACTGATCTCCCGATTTGATTAAGATTATCATGTCTTCAATTCGATCACGAGATATCATCACTCAAATAACTTTTTCTATTAAAGCCATGTAAGATATTTAATTCATAGCTTTTCAAGCTTCAAAAACAAAACATTTTGCAGTGCTCAAATACTAAATAAATTGGATACATAAAACTACAGCACTGAGCACATGGCACTCCCTGAATGTGCAAACCTTAACAAAATATGTAAACAGAAATGTTGTTAGGCCTACATTAAATTGTAAACCGAAATAATCGATTATGAGCCTGCCGATAATCGATGCAGCATCGTGTGTGTGTGTGTGTGTGTGTGTGTGTGTGTGTGTGTGTGTGTGTGTGTGTGTGTGTGTGTGTGTGTGTGTGTGTGTGTGTGTGTGTGTGTGTGTGTGTGTGTGTGTGTGTGTGTGTGTGTGTGTGTGTGTGTGTGTGTGTGTGTGTGTGTGTGTGTGTGTGTGTGTGTGTGTGTGTGTGTGTGTGTGTGTGTGTGTGTGTGTGTGTGTGTGACAAGTGACTGAGGAGAGCAGGGAAAGGAAATGCAGCGGAACGTGTTTTAAATAGTGTTTAAAAAAACTCCACACATTAGTCTGTGTGGGAAACACGGTTATACGTAGATAATTGATGATCTGGCTTCAATTCACCACCCCACCATCTGAGTTGCCGATTTCTCCAGTCTCCATAATGTAAATTAAATTTGAATTTTGTATTGGTAAGAAGACCTGATATCTTACTGAATTCAAACTGGCAAGCTTGCACTGAAGTACACATGGGGACAGTAGAAAACACTATTAACCTGAGATTATTGCGTGGTTGAGGTGGGAGAGATTATAGAGCACAGGGGGGTTGGGAGGCTGATCCTGGGATTATCCCTGGATCAGCTGTCATGACAACCCTACAGCAGTATTGTCTCCAACAATTAGAGGCAGTGTTATGATATTTTGTTTGTGTGGATGGAAAACACATCAGGTACTTATTTCACATAAGTACCTGATGTGTTTTCCATTCATCTTTGTGTCCTGGGGTTATTTTCATGCATTTAGTGCTTGTGGGCCTTTTTCCATTTCCCCTCATGTTGCTATTTAAAGGTCCTATGACCTGCTGCTTTTTGGATGCTTTTATATAGACCTTAGTGGTCCCCTAATACTGTGTGTCTCTTTCCCAAAATTCTGCCTTGGTGCAGAATTACAGCCACTAGAGCCAGTCCCACAATGAGCTTTCCTTACGGTAGAGTTCCACACAACGAAACACCTCGCGAATTTCGGCCAACGAAAGTTTGCCTCGGCGTGGTTGCGAAAACGACAAGCAAGTCCGCAACATCTTTTTAAATGTCCCGGGCTGTCAGAAGACATGGTGGTAAAAATGCACAGCAGCAAACCGTCGGTAAAATGTTGGCTCATAAATGCTCTTGTAACCTGGCTATATAGCCTAGCTGCCTTGCTATGCTTACAATGAAATGCAATGTCCGAACATGCAAGCGGTTGACCTGTCGGCTAGCTGAATCATTTTGAGTGTTTAAACTATCTACAGTGGTCTATTTGGTGGTGTGTTTGCCCTGTTTAAGTTTGTGTGACATATAAACAACAATCCGTGTTGCTACAAGTGTCAATGTTCGCCAACAAAACATGTAATCAAGCAAATGCACAAGTAGCCTAGCTAGCTAGCTGCCTGGCTAGGCTACAATGAAATCCAATGTCCGAACATGCTAGCGGT
Source organism: Perca fluviatilis (assembly GCF_010015445.1). Lineage (NCBI taxonomy): Eukaryota > Metazoa > Chordata > Actinopteri > Perciformes > Percidae > Perca > Perca fluviatilis. The sequence goes on along the minus strand of NC_053112.1, from coordinate 43,641,441 downwards.
CGGCTAGCTGAAAAGTTTGAGTGTTTAAACTAACATATACAGTGATCTATTTAGTGGTGTATGTGCCCTAACTAAGTTTGTGCGTCATATAAAACACAATTTGTGTTGATAGAAGTACCAATGTTCGTGTAGAAACCTTTTAATCACATAAAAATGTTCATGATACGGCGCTGATAACCTCCGCCATGTTTGTCAGACTTTTTTTGTAACTCCCGCCTCCAAACACAAACACACGGACCTGATTGGTTCTCGAGTGGTCCTCATTTGAATAAAGTTAAACTTTCGTCAACTTTATTTCGCTCCCCTCGGCGATTCGCTCTCATCTCGCTCAATCAGGGCGAATTTCGTCTCCATTCAACCTCAATGAGATCAAAGCGAAATTTCGCTGTGTGGAAACCTACCGTTAGTATGTGCCATTTCTATGTCTGTAGCTTTAAATGCTATTGAGGAGGAGAGAGTGGGGGGGCAAGGTGGAAGGTGGGGGTGTGGCCTTTATCAACTACCACTTTGCTTGTTTGCAAGCCATGACATCTCTCTCTTTCTCATGGGTGGGCCAAATTCTCTGGGCGTGCAAAGCAGAGAAAGGGAGGTAACCTTGCTCCTTATGACTTCATAAGGAGGAGATTCCAGATCGGCCTTTTCTAGCTTTCATTTTCGCAAAGGCAGAGCAGGATACCCAGGGCTCGGTTCACACCTATCGCCATTTCTAGCCACTGGGCGACCATGGGCAGGCTGGGGGAACGCATATTAATGTTAAAAAACCTCAAAGTGAAATTGTCATGCCATGGGACCTTTTTTAAAGGAGACGTATGCTCATTTTCAGGTCCATACTTGTATCTTGGGTTTCTACTAGAAATTGATGCACTGATAGGCCTACACAAGCTGAAATGGTTTAAAAAAGTGGAACAGTGTTTATTATATTACAAAAATATAGGCAATAGGCTTGTAAAAACTTTTGAAAACTGGCTACTGAAACACTGGCCCGCTGTAGGGTCTCCGGTAAGAACTAGGGATGCACCGATCCAATATTAAGATCGGCTATCGGTCCCGATATTGACAAAATAGCTGGATCGGAAAAATGTACAGATCCACGGGGCGATCCAGTTTTGTTAGTTTTTTTTTCCCTCTGTTGCGCGTGTGTCGCATGCTGGAAGAGTTGCGTGTACAAATAAATAAGAATTCAATACATTCCATCTATGTTATTTTGTCTTAGTTAGGAAAGTAATGTTTAGTTAGGAAAGTCTGGTGCCTTTAGTCTCTCCCACATGGTGGAAGGAAGGTATAAGGTGGAAGGTATACAGTGTATTATTAATTCAACAATGGTATCGACCGATACGCAAAGCCCTGGCATCGGTATCGGGACTGAAAAAGTCGGATCGGTACATCCCTAGTAAGAACTTGAACCAGAGATGTCTGACTTTGAGATCCAGGAAGATTTATTTACAAGTCGAACATGAAGTTAACTATGAAGTTGGATTTGATTCCAGTGTTTCCCACACATAGAATATTGTGTGGCGGTGCGCCTCACTATCAACACCGGCCGCCGCACATTTGCGTTTCGTTATTAATTTAATTTTTTTTTTAAATGCTAGTTAAAATACGTTCTGCATTTCCTTACCCTGCTCTCCTCCGTCTCTCTGTCACTTGTGTCTTGCTCACACATACACACACGCGCAGCTCCTCCCACCATGCAGTGTATTTTTTTTATTTTACTTTTTTAAGCCTTCAATGTCGCAGCGCGGCAATGGTTATGTTTTAAGGGGTGATAAAATGAAAAAACGATTTTACACTTTCATAGTTGAATAACAACAGTTCAGTGGGTAAATGGGACATGTATAAAGCTCAAAATCCAATTGACACCCCTTTACTATGAAAATCTCATTTTGAAACTGCCGCTGAAAACGGGCGAATCTCAACAAAGCTAGTTGCTTGCGTAAGCATCTCAGGACCTGTACCTTTGTCACGCCCATGGGTGTATTAAGAGAACAGTCACGCCCCAACATTTACATAGGCTACACAACTGACCTGAGATCAGGTAGTCTTCTGAATCTAGGTCGCGCAGATCTCTGCTATTCCATTACAAAATTCACTTCTGAAACTTTTTTTTATGCGAGAAATCAACTATGTAAAGCTCAAATATGGGCCGCTTTACGAAAATGGATGGCTAATTGCAAATTTTGTCCGACTGTGTGTCGGAGTTCAGCGGCAGGTGCTGCCTGTGTTGTTGCCTGGCCTGCCTTCCTTCACAGACCCCAGCCTGCTGTGAGCTCGATTGAGCTCCGTTGGGCTTGCAGCCCACAGCACTCCATACCTGCGCAAAGTCACCCTTTTTTGGGCTAATAGACTACCAAACGCCGCTGCTCTGACAGAGCTCCAGGGCCTGCAACTCCCCTCTTCCTGCTAGCTAAATGCCCGGTTTGTTTTTTGATTGCTTTGTACGCCAGCAATCTCTTACCACAGGTTCCAGTTAATCTTTTAATGTGTGTAATTATAATGTGTTGAGTTATTTAAACGAACGATTGGGGAAATAAACGCTGCTTGTCCGCGAGTCTCATTGATAGAGCCTGTGGCTGGATGTAGCTCTATCAATGAGAGCTAGCTAGCCTCCTCTTAGAATTCCTCTGAAATTCACAAATATTCATTAACTTGAAATTGTTGTTAGCTTTACAAAACATTTAGGTAGATGTTGTATAAGTGGCATGACGAAATTTAAAACTGTAAATCTACTCGAATTACGACCAAAAATGAAGCTAACTATCCGTGACTTGTAGCTACACATAGCTAGGATTGAAGGGACAGGCGCAGCTAACGAAAACCCTAATCTTCACAAATATTCATTAACTTGAAATCGGACACAGTTGTTAGCTTTATAAGACCTTTTAGGTAGATCTTGTATAAGTGGCGAGACATGTGTGTAACATGTGGTAAGAGATTGCTGATGTAACAAGCTCGCTGACCGCGCTCTCACTCTCACACACGGGTCATTTAGCTAGCTAGCTGGAAGAGGGGAGGTGCAGGCCCTGGAGCTCTGTCAGGGCAGTGGCGTTTGGTAGGCCATTAGCCCAAAAAAACGCTGACTTCGCGCGGGTATGGAGTAGGGATGCACCGAATATTCGGCCACCGAAACAATACGGCCGAAAATGTTGTGATGACGCAAACCGAAAACGCGACCTGCACGTGTGTCAGTACCCGATCCGTTCCACCTGCAAAGCGTCTCCTAAGCAAAGAGGTTGAGACGGACCACGGAGTGAAAACAATGAAAAGTACGCTCTTAGAGTCTGTCAGCACACGTTTCAGTGAGATCTGTTCGGATCCTCTGCACTTCATCGCGACTATACTTGATCCGCGTTATAAAGACCATTACTTGGATGCGGAAATAAAGCAGGGCGACGAGAAATGATCCAGGCCGCGATGGATGCGGAGAACCCGCGTGGAGACGGGAGCGAAGGGCGCCCAAGCGCAGGAGATCAGAGCGCGCGAAAAAAGACTTGTCTCGCTGCACCAGATGAGGGGCATGCACCCTCGTTGTCTGATATGTTCAGTGAAATCCTGCAAGAAAGTGCCTCAATTAATAATAATAATAATAATAATAATAACAATAGGTAAGCTATTCTGTTCTTAGGCTACTGTATACTGTATGTGACTATCAGATTGTAGCCATATTTCTGCTAGATATTTTTTTAATTAAACTTTAATATTAATTTATACAATTGCAATGCCTTGATTTTAGTAAAGTTAGTACACAGTCATAGCCATAAATGCAATGGTACTAATAATTGGCTTAATTTCTTTCGGTGTTTCGGTTTCGGTTTTCGGTCTTGGTTTCCTCTTTTTTCGGTTTTCGGTTTCGGCCAAGAATTTTCATTTCGGTGCATCACTAGTATGGAGTGCTGTGGGCTGCCAGCCGTGACGGAGCTCCAAGTACCTCATAGCAGGCCGGGGTCTGTGAAGGAAGGCAGGCCGGCCGGGCGGCGAGGCAGCAACACAGGCAGCACTGGCCGCTGAACTCCGACACACAGTCTTACCAAATTTGCAATTAGCCATCAATTTTCGTAAAACGGCCCATATTTGAGCTTTATATAGTTGATTTCTCGCTTAAAAATGTCTCAGAAGAGAATTTAATAACGAAATAGCCCGACAAACAATGTATAACTTTGCAGTGTCTGAAATATGAGACCTGCTGTCGAGTCTCCCATGTGTTTCTATGTAGTTTGCTCAAACCAATCAGCGCGCAGCTCATTCTGAATATTCATGAGCATACCATATTTGGAAGAAAAGCTCTTGTTCCAAATGGAGCCATATTCACAGGGTAGTTAAGGGCCTAATAAAATAGCATTCGGGCAATTTTCAGTCCCAACCAATGTTACATACCCCATTAGGAGACCTTAAGGAACAGTGTAAACTACCCTATATAATCATTCTATCACCCCTTTAAGGTTACGGTGAGCTGCCTGTAAGGCGACGTTGGAGGCTTAAAACACAATCGATCCCACTGTGCACACAGCGTCTGTCTCCCAACTCTCCAAGGAGAGAAGACGGCTGGCGAAATTCACAAGTTCATGAAAGTTTGGCATCTATCTCGTGAACACTAGGGGTGGTATGGTTCATGAAAAAACATCCGAACCGCTCGGTCCACTTGTCTCGGTTTGGAGCGTGCGCGTGCCGCACGGTTCGACGCATGCGCAATGTAGCCTCGTGCCTGTCAGGTGCCCATATGTGACCTCAGACAGCTGTGTTTTCCTTTTGCGCAAAAGAAGAGGTGTGGACAAGTTGCCAACAAAACGTACAGCGAAAGACCGTGCAATTTCAGGCCGTCCTGCCAACCTGTATTCGTTTTAACATCAATGTACGCTGTAACATTTTTTCACTCTCGGTAAAGCGGCTGAAGTTTAGATCCTGTCGGGTCTCTGCAGCGGACAGGGCTGCTCAGTTCTCCCTGCGACTGACGCGCGTGCACACACACAAACACACGGTGGATGCAGGAAAAAACGGAGATGAGACGTATACAGGAGGACCTGACAGCTATGCTCGTTATTGTAACTGCAGTGATAGGTCCAATAAGTACTTTATCAAACCGTATGACTGTGTGTCCCAGCCGAGGCCAGGATAGGAAATTAACTAACAATGTAAACCTTTTATGTTTAACTTATTCTGACTTATTCAAAAGATGGAGCTTTAAGAGTTCCTCTTTTTCTTTTAAAGGATACATTTTTCTAAGAGCTACACTGAAGTTGGCAGTTTGATAAATGCAAGTTATTTCAATTGATATTCTGTATTATTTCAATCTTCATGTGCTAAAAAGGCACATAAGTTCCTGTAGATGGCAATACACAGTCTTCTTTTTTGCCAAATAAATGTAAATCATGTTGAAATCATCAGTGTCTTCCCTCTTGCTGTATCAAAATCTCACCTAGCTTTCCTCAGAGATGGTCCCAATAATGTGCTTAAAGTCAAGTCAAATTCAGTTTGTGCATGATTACATGATAGAACAATATAATTATTTAATACTGTATCCTACATTGTGGATAATTAAGCTATATATCATATGTTGAAGTATATTTCTGGAGTGTTACTGTACGTATACACCGCCGCTGACTTGAGCTTCTAAAGATACCGGAAGTCATTCATTTTCAATGTCAAATCTGTTGGAGTCGCGTTTTGAGCGTCAATCAGAAAGTTGAACTTTGGTCAACTTTATGGTAATGAGCTATGACGCGGTTCAGCGGCAAACGCCAGCAACCAATCGGAATATAGACGTCCTTCGCGCTGGCTGATCCCAGAGAAACATACGATGTAAACTTTTGTTCCTACCAAAACATTAGTTCCGTGAAAATGGAGGAAAAGCTCATAATCGCCGTTGCTGGGTTCCCCTATCATTTATGATATGACGTTTTTTGCGTATAGGGACCAGTAAACGTTACCTGCCGTCACATGGTCTCTAAACAGTCCGGTCACGGTGAAGTCCTGCACGGATCAACAGCTGCCGGCTGCTTGCTCTGCCTGCATTCTGCTGCGGTTCAGCGGCTAACGAGCAAGCTAACTACTAACAGACACCGCTGCGACCAACAAACAATACAAATTCTGTCCTTATATATGTAATTTATAAAAGGTTTCTAGTGTCAGTGTATTGGCCATGCAGTGGCTGCTTGTGCTTTGTCTTCAATCGTGTGTTGAACATGATCGAAGAATGCTGCTACATGAGAGCGGCCAAAGCGTCAAACAGCTTCTCCGTACTTTTTGACAAGCATCCTTGACAGGGCGGCCAGAGCTTCTTTGCAGCTCAAGTCGGCGGCGGTGTGTATGTACAGTAAAAGATTAAAAGAAAAAATGACAAGATCCGTACAGTACCGAAAACCTTGATACGAACCGAACCGTGAGTTTTGTGAACCATACCACCCCTAGTGAACACCTTTACACAATCACAAACACCTACCCGACCCATAGCAAAGAAGCGATTGTGCCTGCTTCAGAAAGTTAACTAGTCGCAAGTTTGTGGTAAAATGCAGTTGGGTTGTCGAGATCAAAACACTACATGTAGCAGCTGTGAATCAAATAAACGTATTATAAATAAATACACAAATATGTTGTGTAATTTTTTTTACTCCCCGACTGAAAAACGCACGCGTTGAGTGTTCATCCTATCCTCAATTTCATCTTTTCGTTAATAAAAAATGCTTTAAACGCTACTTCAATTTTAATCAGGGCAGCAATCAGTCCGAAGTGTCACGTCTTATTGTTATAACCTCTTGCAGTAGTCCTGCAAGGTGGGCTGAAACCACCTCACGGCTATGTGCTTGCTTTTATTTACTCGTGTGCTTTGATGTAAACTATAACATAATGCTAAAACAAACAAACCTGGGATAGTAAGTCTATCATCTATGTTACAAAAGCAACGATAAATTATTGCAACTTGAACAAATGTTGAGTAATGTGTCTGTAACGCTCTGTTTTTGCACCGGTTTCTTTAAGATTCAGTTCCGGTCCTCATTTGATTGTCTCCTCCTTCAACCGTTTGTCCTTTTCTCTGTCACCTATGCCTCATATTATATTTTCACCCATCTGCCCTTCCCTCCATCTTCCTAGCGGGCTGGTACCCGACGACGTTACCATGACGACGGCATCTCAGATGAGGAAATTGATGGAAGGAGGATGTTTGATCTGGAGGAGAAAGTCCACAGTCAGAGGTTCAGCTCTAACCGGGTCTTGCGCATGGAAGGAAAAGGTAGGTGGACACAGTCAGTGAGGTCCACATTTTTTGAATGTTTATCTGATAAGCAGGTGGCACCTTGTATGGCAACCTCGGCCACAGTGTATGAATGTGTGAGTAAATGGTGAATGGTTCCTGTACTATATTAAAGCGCAACAAAAATGTAGTGATTTCCTAAAGACTAGAAAAGCACTATACATACAGTCCATTTACATGTAATGCAGCCATTAAAACCAGGGAAAAGACAATGCGTCTTATCAATATTACGATATTTAAAATATCTAGTCTCATATATCGTCGATTTATAATATCGATATATTGCCCAGCCCTACTTGTATAACCTCATCCCTGTTATGTACAATTAATTCAATTCAATTCAATTTTCAATTCAATTTTATTTATAGTATCAAATCATAACATAAGTTATCTCGAGACACTTTACAGATAGAGTAGGTCTAGACCACACTCTATAATTAAGTAATGGACATAATTTTTTCCAGGACAACTTGGCTTTCAGGATATGTATGCTGCAGGGATATCACATGAATGCATACATTTTTATATGACTATAAAGACAAAAAACAAAACTTAAAAGTCATACCCTTTTATCCAAAAAGTGATGTGCCACTTCCAATACACCTCTTACAATATTATACTATAAATGAGAATCTACTATTGATTATATTTATACTGTTATATCATTTTTTCAGCTCATTCTTTCCACTTTTAGTATTAAAATAATAAAATGGATGAAAAGAGGTCTCTGTCACATTTTGTTGTTTATGTTTTTTGTATTTCTTAGACTTGACATTTGAGTTCATCCAGAGAGGCGGCCTGAGGGACCCAATCGTCTTTGAGAAGCCTGATGGACTGGGACTCAAGTAGGCATCCTTTTTTTTTTCTTTTTCTTTTTCTTACTCCTTTATTCTCCTCATCTTACTACCGCATTGTTTTTATCAAGTATTTTGATAACTTGCTTGTTCATTCTTCTTTATTGGTTAAACATTGTCATGATTTGTAACCTAACAAATGAGACTTCCCATATGTTGAGTAACCACTTTTTGTTCTGTAGGATGCCCGATCCTGACTTCAGTGTCAATGATGTCAAGATGTTTGTTGGTAAGAATCAGAAATTGTTTTAATTAATTAATTAATTTATTATTATTTTTTTTATTAATGAATTAGATGCTTGCTATGAGTCTCAGGTTTAGTACTGTCAAAATGTCATTGAATAAAGACAAACTAATGATTATTACATATTTAATTAATGTATAAAATAATTTACTGATGAATAATGTAGTCTAGTCAGAATGTGAAAGTCTGAAACCGCTACACTGGGCGGTGATTACGGGGCGTGTTCCAACCGAACCAGGAAAGAAAATGCCTCTGCATTCATTGGATAGACTTACAACCAATCAGAGCAACAGAACTCAATTGTCAACAGAACTCAACACCGTGTATCGTCTCCATAGCAACCACTCTGGTGAATATAATTGGTCCAAGCACTGAACCTTGTGGAACACCATGACTAACTTTAGCGTGCCTGGAAGATTCATCGTTAATATTGACAAACTGCGATTGGTGTAGGATTCTCGTAGGGTACAGATTTGATCATTGGCAAATTATCAAAAGATGTTTTATCTATATTAATAAAGTTATGAATATGGTTATTAATAACTTTATCAAATCGACAAACAATCAAAACTGGGCACCACCCTGCTTGTCAGGGACCAATAATCAAACTGTGGAACAGTCTCATTTCTGTAAAAATCCTTTAAAAGGAATTAAAGGAAGAGGTGATTTCGAGCGCGACCCGTTCGACCAGCAGTTATCACAACAAATACACAAATAATCACCAGCAAATGCTAATTAAGTATAATCGAATTTATTAACGTCACAATTATCAATAGCCAATCAATAATCCTTCAATAATAAAACGTATATACATTTTACAATATCACAACCAAACAAAGCAAAAACAAAAGCAGCATGTCTTGTAGACGTGTGTGTGTGTGTGTGTGTGTGTGTGTGTGTGTGTGTGTGTGTGTGTGTGTGTGTGTGTGTGTGTGTGTGTGTGTGTGTGTGTGTGTGTGTGTGTGTGTGTGTGTGTGTGTGTGTGTGTGTGTGTGTGTGTGTGTGTGTGTGTGTGTGTGTAAAAAGGGAGGGGCGGTGTCAAAATGTAGTTCTAGTACAAAAACAACTCCAAAAATAGCTACTCCTGTGAGCTGCACAAAACCATTTAGCCTCAAGAGGGCAGTAGTGGTGCTGAGTGCACGGAGAGGAAGAAGCCAAGGTGGGGTTTGCTAGGCAACGCGCACCTTTATACCATATGCTAAATCACCTATAAGCTCTATTCAAAACCCACGTGGTTAAATTAGCAGTGTTAGCTCGGGAGCTACGTGGTTAGCTTATATGTCCGTGTGTGGGTTAGTAAAAAGGAACAGAATAAAGGAGGAAAGGAAAAGAAACACTCTGATCTTAGTTAACGATAATGGCCAGCTCCCTCAGCCACCCAGGTCTGGACCCCACGTGTAGTTAGGACAGACTGAGACTTTTGATTTACCGAGGGAAACGGCCACTATAACCACTCTAGTAGCTAACAGCTGATTCACCGCGATTATCTCGCGGACAGTAACTAACTCCGTGAAAGGAGCAGTTTAGCAGGTAGCGTTTACGGTTTTAACCCAGCTACTTAACACAACAGAATCAAACGGTATAATGATCTGTTATACAATTCACAGCAACAGATTAGTAACCAGATATGGCCAATACATGATTACAATCAGATCACATTAATGGCAAAGCGGTAGCGAACCCTTTTCTCATTAATAACAAACCAAAACGCCCTAGTTCTAACATCTGCCCAGAACTGTGTAAAGCCTTACTGTGCGTTGTTTGTCAGTTAAATCTCGCCAGAGTTTAACGATCCGTTTCGTTCCAGAGCAGTGGACGAGACGTGATCCGTGTTGACAAGCAAGAAACAGAACGCTGTCCTTTTCTTGAATCCAGGCTGATTAAACCCGCTGCAGATAGAGGGAATACCCGGCCGGTATTTCCTCGGATCCCCTTTGTATATCAGACCGATATAAAATTGTCCCAGCTCAACTCGACCAGCGAGGTGATGCTGGCTAGCTAGCTAGTCCGGACTAGAGTGCTTCCTGTAGTGAACTGGGTCACCGTGGAAAAAGCGAAGAAACACACAGTGCCGACAGCTTTTATCCTACCTCCGCCTCCTAGTGGCGGGGTGGTGCATTCAAAGACCCGACAGCCAATGGGAAAGCGCAACCTTCTCACAGGTGTGAAGCAGTTCTTTTTCTCACCACCAGTCTGCCGTGCCCTCCACGTGTTTGAATGTAGAATCTCCATCTTAGGGACTCTGCTTCCAAATAGCAGCCTGTAGGAATTTAGTGAAACTGGCTTTGGGGTTCACATGTAGGCCAAGATCCTTTGTCTGTGCAGTCAACTCAATCTGAGCCAAATCACTGTTTAACCAGCTTCTTGGTCCCCAACATTGGTTTGATAAATAGGACTCAAACAAGCTTAGTGCAGTTCCTTTTTAGTGCTAATTAAATGTTCCAGTCTCTGTAACAGGAGGCCATGGTCAATAGTGACGAATGCAGCCCTAAGATCTAATAAGACAAGTACTGAGACACGTTTTTTGCCTGAAACCGTTAAAATGTAATTTGTAATTTTCACTAGTGCCGTCTCTGTGCTATGATGCATTCTAAATCCTGACTGAAAATCCTCAAAGTATTATGTAGAAAGTTGCATCGGGTCTTGGCGTGGCCATAGTGGGATTCGTAATATCGTCGTTTCAATGAACGTTGCCTGGAAGATGAAAAATACAAATTATGGATTAAACGGGGACAAACCGTACGAGTTGCCTCTTGTAAAGTCTGCAAAAAAGACGTGCAGCTTTTCACAATGGGCGAGTCTGCGCTCTTGAGTCACATGAAGTAAGTTTCAAGTAAGCCAAGTCAGCGCCTATTTGTTTACGCTAGTAACTTCTAGCTAAGAATTCGCAGGCTAAGTGACTGAGAGTACTTGGTGTGATAATGTAATGTTAGTCAGTCCCTCCAGAAAAATGCGATTATGCGATCGCATAATTCAATGCATAATCAGCCAAAGTCCGCATATTAATTGCGGGGGCCGCATTTTTTTCAAATATGCCGCACTTTCGCCGCATAAATTGACGATTTTCGCGCAAAATATGCGTTGCTTGCATGATTTCATAATCCCTGCATTTTCGTAACATCCAAAGCCAAATGTTTAGTTCAGTGAGTAAGCAAGCAGCAGGGAGAGTTATAGGGAATGAAATGGTGCCAGTATGTTTGCGAGAGATGTAACCCTGCAACTATCCTAGTTAATAAAAATGCAGCCAGTAAGGATACAGACATTTCATACACTAGACGTTTATAACGTGGACCTGCAGATGAGCATTCAACCTCTGTTGGACCCGTTCAGAGACTCCTGGCTGCAGTGTAGTACATACTTAACTGATAAACCTATTTTTTGCTTGATAAAGTCCTAAATTTACATTGATCATCAAAATTGTCTTTGATCAATTTTCTGTCGGTCAACAAAGCACTTAAATTGTATATTACAGAAAAGATTAGGTATATTAGGTATTAAATTGGTAAATTTATATATTAAACAATAACCTCAACTGTATCCTGTCTGCTGCTTTTTTTTATATATTTATTTTTATTAAAGGAATATTTCACCGCTGGAAAGCTGAATATATCTTTAAATTGGGTCACTTATGTAGTAGAAATGTGAAAAAAAAATTGAAATTGGTGCCTTCTAGGCCGAGAAAAGCCAGAAAATGTGTTTTGGTCTTATATGGATGAAAAACACCAAATCCCAGAATGCACCTGCTTCGTTGCTTTGAGTCCACTCCCAAGCCACGCCTACCGCTTGACAGACCGACAGAGGCATTCAACTCAACTCAAGCGTGTTTTATTGTCATTTCAACCATATACACGAAACGTTTCATCGTGACTCAAGTGGTGTTACACATTTAACATATATAAAAACGACATTATATAAAAACAACATACGAAACAGGCTACATTTAGTACACACACTTTATAGGCTCCGTAAAGTTCAGCTAACGCATACTAGCATTAGCGCTTGGTGGGCTGTAAACACAGAGCATAAACACAGCCGTGAATTAGTGTGTAATGTAGAATGGTCGGCATTTAACAGTCACAAACTCCACCAGCAGTTAGCAGTTAAATGGATACAAATCACCACATTTCTGCACCACTCGGTGTTAACACAGCCCACCTCTTTTACCTGGCGACAGAGCATCTCTAGCTCGGAGGGCTAGCAGGCCTGGTAGCTGGACAGTCCGGTACACTATTCAGGCATGTTTCCACAACAAAAACACAACAGTCTCTGAACTCACGTTGGGAGTGTCGTTGAAGTTGGATGTAGTCCAGTTTGTGGTCTAAATGAGCAGACACTTGCAAGCAGGATCCGTAAAGTTCAGCTAACGCATACTAGCATTGGTGTAGCTAAACACGGAGTATAAACACAGGCGTGAATTAGCGTGGAATGTCGAATGGTCGGCATTTACAGTCACAAGCTCCACCAGCAGTTAGCAGTAGCTAGTTGGATTTTATTTCTACACCAGTCCACCTCCACGGGCCGGCGAGAGCATCCTGGTAGCTGGATAGTCCCGGTTCCGGTACACTGTTGTTCAGGCATGTTTCCACAACAACATAAACACAGCAGGAGTTTCGTTGAAGGAGGATGTAGTCCAGCTTGTTGTTTAATGAGCAGACCCTTGCAAGCAGGATGGCTGGGACAGGTTGACAGCTAGCGTTAGCTTTCCACCTAGCCGATGAGGATGTCCCCTAGCCGGCTAGCGGCATTGAGCGACACCGCTGGTCTCCGTGCAGGCGAAGCTCACGTAGTGTGCCGAGTATTGCGTCTGTAATAACGTTTCCTCCATATTCTCCGATCTGTACCGATGTATCCCGGTGGTACACACGTCCGGTAGTTTGAATGCAGATAATTGTTGTAAATGTTTTCTTCTGAAAACCGAAAGCCTGTTTAGCGAAGATTCAAGATGGCTGACAGTCGTTTTCATTCGGAATACCTCGGCCAGACTCGGCAGTCCAACCCCCTGTGGGCGTGTTGAAAACATACGGAAGTAGATCCTACTACTGGCTGTAGTCTTTGCCTCTGGCCCAAAAATCTTCCAATGACGCAAAAATCGTCATTTTACGTCATCGGAAGATTTTTTCCAGGCCCCAAATGCAGAAATCTCTCGTCTCAGGGGGACATGAGGGAGGGAGGCACGGTCATTCAGAAATACTATCGGGTTTCTACTGATACAAAGCTGAATGCTAAATCGGTGAAGTATCCCTTTAAGTTTTCTGCAGACATATAAAGGGTGTTATAACAGATGTAAGATGCAACAAGTTGTCTGAAAGAAAAGAAAAATCATTAGAACAGTTCCACACAGCAATATAGACCCACACCCATCACCCCCCCCAAGGCCACCTGTAGCACTCACAAGTAAAAAAAATAAATTATAATAATCATAATAATAAAACGGTAAACAGAAGAAGAAAAGTCACCCCCCTCCCCACAGAAGTCTAATCAGGAGGTCTTGACCTCACGATAAGGCCTTCAATAGTAGTCAGTATAGGGCTCCAAGTTTTATGAAATGATCTCAGCGAACCTTTAAGAGTGTCTAATTTTTTTCAAGGTGGATGCATTGCATTACCTCTCTTATCCAATCGTCATGTGATGGAGGAGAAGCATGCTTCCATTTAAGGAGGATGGCACGCCTGGCCAGCAAAGTAGTCAAGGCAATGACGCAGTGCACTGTAGCTGGTATACATGTGATTGGGGAAAGGCCAAACATGACACTCAAGGAATTAGGGACAATAGTGTAATTGAGGGCCTGTGAGAGAGTTCATAAAATGTCTGACCAGTAATCTGATGTCTGCTGCTGTTTTGACCAGATTATTTTGGCTTGCTGTGACTAACGATTGACAACAAAAAACCACTCAGGTAGCAGACGTATGATAGATGTGATGGACGTGAGCACTCAGAAGGGAACAGAGATGTCCATGGCCCAGTGGACGCGTTACTACGAGACCCCTCCATCTCAGAGAGAGAAGCTCTATAATGTCATCAGCCTGGAGTTCAGCCACACCAAGCTGGAGAACCTGGTCAGGAGACCTACCACTGTACGTACACACACTTTATGAAAGTCAAGGCAATTGTTTTTTTATTTTATTTTATTTTTTATATAGAACATTTTAGCAAGGCAATTCAAAGCGCTTTACATAAAACATTAAAAGGAAATTAAATAACAGTCAAAAAAGTAGACCATAAAAACATGCTCAAATAGAATAAGACCTACGAAATACAAGAGTAAAAGTTAGTGCAATGTAATACATTTAAAATTACTTGATTTAATAGAAGGCAGCGGCAAAATGTCTTCCACCTTGATTTAAAAAACTGAGATGAAGCTGACCTGCAGTCTTCTGGGAGTTTGATACAGACATGCGGTGCATAAAAACTGAATGCTGCTACTCCATGTTTAGTTCTGACTCGGGGGACAGAAAGCAGAACTAACCCAGAACACCTGAGAGGTCTGGGTGGTTCATAATGTAGCAGCAGGTCAGAAATAAACCATTCAGTGCTTTATAAACAAACTGTAGTATTTTGAAATCAATTTACTGAGAGACAGGAAGTCAGTACAGACCTCAGAACCAGAGTGAGGTGATCCAATTTCTTTTTTCATATGGCGTTTTTCCATTACATGGTACCTACTCGACTCTTGTAATGGAAAACCAAAAAAGAGTAGAGTAGAGTCGAGGCGAGTCGAGCAGGTACCATGTAATGGAAAAGCGCCATTAGTGAGGACACGAGCAGCAGCTTTCTGAATTAGCTTCAGCTGTTTGTTTGTGTTTTTTTTTTGTTTTTTTTTAAAGAGACCCCTTTACAGTAGTCAAGTCTACTAAAGAAATGCATGGATAACCAAAATCCTGCTGAGACCTGAATTCTTCAACCCTTGATATATTCTATTATTTGTGAATTTAGATTTTGGGGCATTTTTGGTCTTAAAGTGCCCATATTATGCTCATTGGTTCATAATTGTATTTATAAGTTATATCAGAATAGGTTTACATGGTTTAATTTTCAGAAAACACCATATTTTTGTTGTACTGCAGTTCCTCTTTTCACCCTGTGTGTTGAACTCTCTGTTTTAGCTACAGAGTGAGGCATCTCCCTTCTGTTCCATCTTGTTGGGACTCGCACATGTGCAGTATCTAGGTCTAGGGTCTAGGACCTAAGGACTACTAGCCAGTCAGAAGCAGAGTATGAGGGCGTGCTACACTAGCAGCTAGGCGAGCATTATAACGTGTGTTACAAAGTGACGAGTGTTTGTCTCTGAAGTAAAGGCTGGACTACAATAGAGCTGTTTGGAGCAGTTTGTGAACAGTGTTTTCTGTGGGAGATGGTAAGTACCTTTGGAGTGGACTTTGGGCTTTTTCACTTTGTAAACCTAGAACATGCACAAAGAGATAACACAATAAAGGAAAGGGGGGAAAAAGCATAATATGAGTACTTTAATTCAATAGGACAGCTGAAGACAGGAAAGGGGTGAGAGAGGGGGAATGACATGCAGCAAAGGGCTGCGGGTCGGACTTGGGCCCTGGCCGCTGCGTACATGAGCTGTGCGCTTAACCACGTGAGCTACCATGGTGTCCCAAACCTCGACATATTGTTAAAGTGATAGTAAGCTGACTTTTTAATTTTCTTAATGTGGCTGTTGAAATTCTGGTCTGAGTCCATGACTACAACAAGATTTCTGGTTTGTCTGTTGTATTAACATTGCTAATTGAAGTTAAGCACTGACTCCTAATTGTTCCTGTTTGGCTCTAAAAACAACTACCATGGTTTTGTTTAATTGAAGAAAGTTCTGGCACATCTAATCGTTAATTTGTTCAGTGCACTTCCTGCCCTTGTTTTAGACCATAGTCCCCTGGTGATATGGTTATTTAAATTTGTGTGTCGTCTGCATAATTCTGGTAACTTATTTAGTTGTTTTCCAAAGTTTGAGCCAATGGAGGCATGTAGATGTTAAACAGAAGAGGCCCCAGAATGGAGTGTGTCATATTTGGCCACTCAGATACATTACCGATATATGAATTGCCTATAGACACAAAGTAGTCCCTGTTCTTTAAGTACGATTTAAACCAGTTTTGTAATGTGCCAGAAAGTCCAACTTAATTTCACAATCGGTCTAGTAATGTGTTATGGTCAACTGTGTCAAATGCAAAACTGAGATCAAGCAATACTTTGACTGAAACGTTTCCACTCTGTATTTAAGTGGATTTCATTGAAGACCTTAACTAGAGCGGTCTCAGTTCTGTGGTTGGGTTTAAAAAAAAAACTGACTGGAAGACATCAAAGAAGTTGTTTAGTGACAAGAAGTTGTTAAGTGGTTGAAAAACGGCTCTGGGAAAACACCTGATAGAAGAGATGTTCAC
Organism: Perca fluviatilis; assembly: GCF_010015445.1. Taxonomy (NCBI): domain Eukaryota; kingdom Metazoa; phylum Chordata; class Actinopteri; order Perciformes; family Percidae; genus Perca; species Perca fluviatilis. The sequence continues at coordinate 43,624,713 of NC_053112.1, read as the reverse complement.
AATTTGTAGAATCTCTGATGCCAAACAATTTTTGAAACATTTTTGAAAAATTGTGTAGCTCACCTGGTTGAGCCTGTGCCCCATGTACCAAGGATCATGCCTAACTGCAATAGCAACTACAGTGATTCGGCCTCTGTGCTCTTAAAACAGTAGTATGTTGTAGCTGATGTCGGTCTTGTTTTGTCGTGTGCGTGTGCGTGTGCGTGTGCGTGTGTAGGTTGACCTAATAGACTGGGTGGACAACATGTGGCCTCGTCACCTGAAAGAGAGACAGAGAGACTCAACCAACTCTATCAATGACATGCAATACCCCAAAGTACAGAAGTAAGTCTCCAATGTTCACTTTTATCTGGAGTCAAATCTTACTAATTACTTTTTGAATTGAACCAATCTGGATGAATGAATTGAATTTCTAAATTTGGAGATGAACTTTGTTATAAAATAATGTAAAATAATGAATTGATATTTGAACATAAACATTGCTGATTTTTGTGTGTCTCTGCAGATACTGTCTGATGAGTGTCGAGGGCTGCTACACAGACTTTCACATTGACTTTGGCGGGACCTCAGTGTGGTACCACATACTCAGAGGAAGCAAGGTGGGGCCAGAGGGTGTTCAGCCAATGTTTGGAAAGCACCATCTCCTCTGTTACAGCCTCATAGTTTCTGATTCAGACTCCTTTTTTAAAGGGGTGGATGTTTAACTGAAAACAAGAATGCTGTTCTTATGTGTTGTAGAACCAGTTATTTAAAAATGTACAGTCCAGACTTTGAGGGGATGTTTTAAATTATTTCTGTTTTACTCAGTGAACAACTTGAAAGTGACCACGTGCTGTTAACTGGTGCAGTGAGCGGCCTGTGGTTTGAATTGCAGTTGTGTGTGTTTTCAGGTGTTCTGGCTGATCCCTCCCACCCCTCAGAACCTGGAGCTATATGAGAACTGGGTGCTGTCGGGAAAACAGGGAGACATTTTCCTCGGAGACCGAGCATCTGAATGCCAGAGGATTGAACTGAAGCAGGGCTGCACCTTCATCATACCCTCTGGTATACTATTAACTCACTTACGCACACTATATGTTAAAGCATTCCAATGATGTGAGAGAAATGGAACACTATTTTGTGTGTCTGTGTGTGTCTGTGTGTTCTACTCAGGTTGGATTCATGCCGTCTACACCCCTGTGGACTCTATGGTGTTTGGAGGAAACTTTCTGCACAGCTTCAACATCCCTATGCAACTTAACATCTGTAATATAGAAGACAGAACGCGGGTAGGAGAAAAAACTCGTCCATAAGGTGTTAATGACAGGAAGTGATGGATTGTGAAACGGTAAAGTGCCTGTTTTACCACCACTCTAGGTTCCATTGAAGTTTCGTTACCCCTTCTTCTACGAGATGTGCTGGTACGTGTTGGAGCGCTACGTCTTCAGCCTGACAAAGACCTCCTACCTCACACCAGAGTTTCAGAAACACACGCTGGGCATTGGTATGAACACGGGCAAACATTCGGGGTATATGTATGTAGAGTACTTTTTCATGATGGTTTTTTTGTGTAATTTGGTTGTAAATAGAAGATGTAACTTATTTCTTCTGTCAGGTCTGAAGAAGCCGGCAGGCCCAGATCCAGCCAGTGAACAGGTGAAGGAGGAGGAGGATGATACTGGGGGCAGTGATGAAGACTCTTCAGAGCAGCAATCTGACAAGCCTGCAGTTAAAATTCATTTGACTGCCCTTGAACTGGAGGGAATGTGGAATCTCCTCGGTAAACTGGAGGCTCTGCCCTCCAACAAAAAGTGTGTCCCAGCGGGCATACACAATGCCCCGGCACTCATTACACATATCAAGGTGTGTGTGCGTGTGTGTGCGTGCGTGCATGTGTGTGCGTCTGTGCTTGCTTTCTATCCCACCACTCTTTTCTCTACTGTCCTGCAGGCTCTATTGAAGGAACATGCCAGTGACAATCCCAAACTGTCCTACACAGGAAAACCCATCGTCAAGTGGCCAAAGCGAGTAAGCATCCTTAACTTTTTAGACACGCACCACATTAGTAATGATTCTAATTAGTGCTGACCTATTAATCATATATTTTCATTCTCGCAATATGAACATCCGCGATAAACACATGGCAAAACACTGCCCAAACCGCAACGAATACGTAAAATCCTTTTATTTAGGGAGGGTTCCGAAAACCAGTATTAAATGGGTCCCAGGGCTAAAACTGTAGTATTTATCATCCCGCTGAAGCCTCTCTCCTGCTCTGGGTCGGGCTAAGCTCCTCCACACACACACCAACACAGAGGAATTCAGCCGACAGCAGATTAGATGGGCTGCAGTAAAGTGAAGTTGAAGACCACTATGCAAGTCAGTGTAATAAAACCATAATCTAGACTATTTGTCGAATCTGAGTTTTCAGTTGCACTAGAACAACTTTTTAAAGTACACATGTTCCACCAAAATAAGTTCCTTCCCAAGGCTATTTTGTTAAGGCACCGTCATTGTGTCTGACTGCCCAAGACGATTGTGAAATGAAGAAAATGCCAATAAATCACAGCACGTTTTTCTCCCATCCCAGAATGTTTTGTAGACAACTGTTTGGGCTGTATCGAAAAGTTTGAAGCTTCATTCAAGCATTGACGTTCAAATTCTGAATCAACGTTTGAATAGATGGATTGTTTGTTTATTAGCCACACAACCAAGGCTGGTGGATTTCGTTTTCGGTACATTATATCATTCTCTGCAGCACAAATGCATAAATGGACAACAGCAGACAATTGGGTAATGCATGTTAGTAGTATTTGAGGAGGGGGCTAGAGGGAGGATTTCAGAACCCTGTTGGCTAAGGTAAAAAAACTGTTTGTTTGTTAATGCTAATAAATTAAATTACCTCAATGTTTCCTTTTAGGATTTTTTTTTTTTTTTTTTATAGCAGTGGGGGCAGGTCTGTCCGAACAACAACCCGCCACACAATGAGGCATATTTTCAGTTGTGATTGAACTGTAGTTTTTGAGGAACTATAGGGCACATCTACAACAGGTCTACACTAAGAACGGACCCACCGTTTTTGGTGGAGCTGTTTGTTTAATAGTCGACTCGGAAGAAAGCGACAGTTTTGACAATAAACCACATCAAGGCAACAGTATGTGGAGTTAAACTGGACAGGCCCAATAACCTCTGAATAGTTCTACTTGTTGTTAAATTGCAATGTTAGCGGCAGCCAACGGGGGGTGCATTATGTCGGCAGGATCATTGTAAATGGCAACCGCGACTACATTTTTTTGTGCAGCCCTATTTCTGATATCGTGGTGGCAGAAATTTTGCCATGGTGGGCCGCCACTACAAAATCAACATAGAGGAAACACTGGACCTGCCTCTGAAGAACAAGCTGCGCTGAGCTGAGCTGCCGCCTGCTCTCACTCTGCAACGAGTGAAGAATGAGTTTCCTCATAAATCCCTCGACTTCCCTTAAAATGAGAAATGAAGGAAAGGATTACTCACTCCAATCCCTACAGTTTATACAAGATACATGTATTATCAGCAAATGCATATGAAAAAAAAATGTCATGACCAACATTGGTGTAAAAATGCCCTTTTCTGCCTGCATAATCATTTATGAAATATGCTACATATTTGAATACAGTGTTTGTAACAAATGCTGATTGTTGTATGTAGTGATGCACCGAAATGAAAATTCTTGGCCGAAACTGAAAACCGAAAAAAGATGAAACCAAGACCGAAAACCGAAACACCGAAAGAAATTAAGCCAATTATTAGTACCATTGCATTTATGGCTATGACTGTGTACTAACTTTACTAAAATCAAGGCATTGCAATTGTATAAATTAATATTAAAGTTTAATTAAAAAAAATATCTAGCAGAGATATGGCTACAATACATACAGTATACAGTAGCCGAAGAACAGAATAGCTTACTAGTTGTTGTTGTTATTATTATTATTATTATTATTTGAGGCATTTTCTTGCAGGATTTCACTGAACATATCAGACAGCGAGGGTGCATGCCCCTCATCTGGTGCAGAGAGACAAGTCTTTTTTTCTGAGCTCTGATCTCCTCCTGCACTGGGCGCTGCTCCGTGCGCGCTCCGTCTCCACGCAGGTTCTCCGCATCCATCGCGGCCTGGATCATTTCTCGTGCGCCCGGCTTTATTTCCGCATCCAAGTAATGGTCTTTATAACGCGGATCAAGTACAGTCACGATGAAGTGCAGAGGATCCGAATAGATCTCACTGAAACGTGTGCTGATAGACTCTAAGAGCGTACTTTTCATTGTTTTCACTCCGTGGTCCGTCTCAACCTCTTTGCTTAGGAGACGCTTTGCAGGTGGATCGGGTACTGACACACGTGCAGGTCGCGGTTTCGGTTTGCGTAATCAAAACATTTTTGGCCATATTGTTTCGGTGATAGAACTATTTCCAAAGATTTTCGGTGGCCGAATATTCGTTGCATCCCTAGTTGTATGTGTGTTTTTTTTTTTCTATTTTGCCATTGTTCCCTCTTTACATTTCTGCTCCTCTCCACCAGCCCTCATGGTACCAGCCGCCACCTCCTCCACCACCTCCTCCTCGTCCTAAATTGGCCACCATTCCCATCATCCCACGACCACAGAAACCAGCCTCCTCCATGTCTGTGCTGAGACGGCGCAGGGTCAGGTAACAAAGCGTGTGTGAAACACATTTTGTCATTGCAAATAAAGATTGACTTGAATGTTTGATTCCCTTTAACTGGTTTTCAGTAGGGCTGGGTGAAATATCAATATTTTATCCTATATCGATTAAGGCTGAGCAATTTTATCGATTCGTTACAACACTGATGCAATGCATTTTGCTAGTGGTTATCTTAACTGCATATTTCTCCAGTGATGAAAGAAATGTCATAGCCATTTTAATTTGTATTTCAAGTACTTAAGTAAAAATGCTGATTCTCCAAAGTTCAGTTAAAAAATCTCTAGAATAATATGCAAATTAATCGTTAGATTAATTGACTAATCCAAAAAATAATTGTTAGATTAATCAATGACAAAAATAATTGTTAGGGACAGCCCTAGTTGCATTACATGACATATTACTTCTGTAAAGCCATGCCTGTGTTTGGATTTCTCCTTTCAGGCTATGTTTAGACGGAAATGATCTGAAGAGAAAACACAAAAGTGGTGTTGCGTTCTCACTTTTTATTCCACGTTTAGACAAGAGTTTTGGGGGGGAAATCTGCGTGCATATGGTGAAAGCATAAAAGTGTGAAATTGATGCAGCCAGGCTAGGTGGCACTGCCACACAACACCACCAAGTCCGCCTACGTAAAACCTTGCTTTTACTTCTCTCCTTAGTATTGCGGAACCAAAACATGTTGAAGCGAACAACAAAAGCTTGGAAAGACGAGGAGATGGAGTTGCATGTTTAGGGCTGCAGCTATCAATTCTTTTTGTAATCGATTAATCTAGCACTTTATCGATCGATTAATCGGATAATTTTTTTGTGTGTGTTTTTAAACAACCACAACTAGGGAAAAAAGCAACATTTGTTTTGCCTACATTGCTTACAGTATCTCTCAAAAAACTAAACCTATTAAGTGCATTTAAGTGCCACATTTTTTTTTTCAAATGATATCAACCTCAAACTAAGGCATACATTAAACCTACAAACATTACATTAAAGTTGCAGCAACTTTTAGAAACTACAAGTTTCAACCTGAGACTGATCTGTATACAGCAGGCCTATATGTAAATATTAGTTATACCTCAACCTATTTTCATTTATATATTTGATTATAATGTCACCACAGCTCTGTTACCCTTACTTAGATTGCTGGATCAGCTGTAGAGATCGTCCCATACTAGCCTTTGACCAACTTCATTATCTAATTCGAACTAATATTAAAAGCCCTTAGCCCCAATATTCAAACCCTGTTATAGGCGCATTATTTTTGTAAATCGTCGCTTTTTGTAAATGTTGTTTTGAGTTCAGATCCGAGCGTTTTTCATGCATTTCAAAATGAAACTACATCGCGCGGGGACGTTCCCGTCTCGGCCGGGAATCGTGCATTCCCCCTAATTCTCGAAGAAGCAGGCTGGCCCAAGGGCCAGCTCAGCGGGCGTCTTTCTCCCGTCCACCGTTGTCTCCTACCACACTACGCCCCTGCACCTGTCCCTTTTCCCCCCCTTCCCGCCTGCTCAGTGCTGCTGGTGGGGAAAAAAAAAAGAAAGAGAGAGAAGAGAAGGGAGGGAAGAGAAAGGTGACAGAGGGAGGGAAGAGAAAGGTGGATGTTTCGGCGGCTAGGGGAGGGAGAAAGGAGATCGCTTTTGTCGTCACGCCCTACAGAAGAAAAAAATAAGGTACCGCTGGACAATACTGGCGGCTCTTTTTTTTATTTTACAGAAAGTCACTGTCTTTTCTACAGAAAGTCGCCAGATTTGTCGCTAGTCGCTTTTGTGAAAAAAAAGAGAAAAAAAAAAGTCACTAAGTTGGCAACACCGCCCACCCGTCCACACACACTGGCTCGACGCACACACCAGCACACGAGTATAAACATCAGACCACTTACGTAGGCTACGGTGAAAGCTCCGGACTTCCTGTCGAAAGCACACCGTTTGTGTTTAATCCAGGGTCTGACTTTTAATTATTTATTTTTTTAAACTGAAGGCATTTAATGGTCCAAATATTATTAATAAATATTCAAATATATTCAAATATTAATATTAATATACAAACGAACTTCGAATATGATTTTTGGGCAAAAGTCAAAGCCCTAGTCCATACGACTGTGATTTGCAGTAGACACACTGTACAGAGTTTTAGTTTTAATTATGTTTGAACTGATTCCAAACTTTGGACACTTTCTGTCGTTTTCTCCAGCCTGTCTCTCATTAGCCCCTCACTATTTACGCTCTGGCATGTGTCGCCAGCAGCAGACTGAGCAGCGTCTGTGCGACAGTAATAATGCTCCGTGCGGAAACACCGTCCGTCAGTGATACAACGTTGGTAACACTGATTTAACGAAGCTTCGAGGCAAGTCATTTTGCATCGAGGATTTTTTGTAATCAAATTATTCGAGGAATCATTTCAGCCCTACATGTTTGTCTGATTATGACCGGCACAGTCGACCGTGATAAGCCACAGTACAGCACCCACGGGAGCACTACCAGTATCCTGCGCCTCGCAGCCCTTCAGCCACTGCTTGAGAGCGAGAGGCAGCGGGCAGAGGAGGCTGAAGCAGACCCTCCTCTGCCTGCTGGCCGCTGCCACTCGCGCTCTCTTTCTCTTCATCCACAACGTTGTAGCCTACTCTGGCACGAATGAATAGCCTACACATGGTCATCGAACTATAACAATCTACATTGTCGAAATCATTTAAATATTGCAGAGAGCCATTATATTGAAAATCTTTTAGATAACAGGAGCCTATAATTTCTGTAGCCTACTCTGTAACAACAGACTACCTGGATGTCTTTTTCTTGTCTCTCTCCACACCGCTGTCTTCAGACCTTTGCGTTTTTACCCTTTAGACCAGGGCTGTCAAACTGAACTTCAGTGAGGGCCACACGGGAAAATGAGAATTCCATCAAGAGCCAGATGTAGAGTTTATTAAGTCAAATATATTTGACCGTATTGACGTGGTAATGTACTAACAAAAATGCAATGTTTAATCCATAAAATGAACAAAAATATATTGTTTTTTGTAGTGGCAGCCCACCATGGCAAAATTTCTGCCACCACGGTATCAGGAATAGGGCTGTACAAAAAATTTAGTTGCGGTTGCCTTTTAAATGATCCTATTTGGTTCTTAAGTCTTCATATTTGGGACATGTACATAAGAAATGTAATTCTGTTTCGATGTCCTGGTGGCAGTATGTAAAGTGTAATGTCCTCCTTTCTTTTTTTTTTATTTTAATCAATCTGTTATTGTTGTTACAAACAAGTTAAGGAGCTTTCATGGAGAGGCCTATTTATTTATTTTCGATAATTATTATTTACATGTGTGGCAGCTGTATTTTTGTACTGGAAAGGAAACCCTGTCTCTGCTTTTTATTTTGATCACAATCTGTTTTAATAAAAGTGCTTTTGGGGTGGCAGTAGGTCAAGTCCGTAGAGAGTTAGGTAGAAACCGGAGGGTTGCTGGTTCAAGTTCCCGTATGGACCAAAGTACAATGAAAAGTATAAGTTAAAAAAATATTTAAATTAAATTAGGCTTGTCTCAATTTAGCCCAGCAATTACTGGTTGTTATTACCATTTTAAGTCTTTTATAATTAACTAGTGCAGTGCCCATTCAAAATGTGCCTGTATTCATAGTTTTATTTAAAAATAAAAAAACTTTAAAAAATAAAAATTCTATTTGAGTACTTCTTCTTCTACCACTGCCAATACCAACATTCCCAATTAGAGAAATGGTGTAAAGTAAAGCAAGACCCTGTTTGCCTGGGCCCCAAAATCACTAAATCCACCCCTGAAAAACACCCCACGTTGCAGCTATGTGGTCAGAAACACTATGAAATGCACACGGCGAAGTGTTAATTTTGGCAGTTTTTAAGATTTAGTCTTAGTCCTTAGACAAAAATGCTTATTAGTTTTAGGCATCTTAAGTAATTTTATCCTTCAGTTTTAGTTGATGAACTCTCAAACTGTTTTAGTCAATGAAAAGTCATTACACTTTAGTTTACTTTTAGTCCAAATGTTTGCTCTCTGAATTTTGTTAGCTATTTTTTTAATTTACTTCCATTTACTGTTTGTGACATTTTTGAACGGGTTACGTTTCCAAACTGCACCAAATTCAACACACGTCATTGGGTCCCCAGCAATACACCCGCCAAGTGTGAAGTAGATCAGATGAACCGTTCTTGATATTCGAATGGCAGACACACTCACTCAGAGATTCCTCACTTTATACTTAAATGTAATTGTACAAGTGTATCATTTAGCGGTCTTCAGTTTTACATTTGCGGTTATGATTTCCTTCCCTGCAGGTGTAAGCGCTGTGAAGCCTGTATGAGACCAGAATGTGGAGACTGTAACTTCTGCAGAGACATGAAGAAGTTTGGAGGACCAGGGAAACTGAAGCAGACCTGTGTGCTTCGACAGTGTCTCTCTGTAAGTAACTTCTTTTTTTTTAAATTAATTTAAACATAGTGGATATGTGTTATTTTTTTTAATTTTTTATTTATTTATTTTGTTATATAACTTCAACTCTGTCCCTTCCAGCCGGGCCTTCCTCTGTCTGCGGTATGTGAGATCTGCAAGGAGCCCAATCAGGAGGAAACTGGAGACCCCTCCCTCACTTTGATGGAATGTTCCAACTGTGCGCAGATAGTCCATCCGGCCTGCCTCACGGTACGATGCGCACACACACAGTTGGGCTGCAAAATGTGTCCCTATTTACTGTCTGCCATTTTATTTGAGTTTCTGAATTCTGAGTGTAACATTTATGCTCCATACATTACCCTTAAAAGTGTCCATGGGACGTACACTTCTTTCTGCTGACAGGGCAGTGATATCCGCTTATTAATTTTCTATCAGCTTTTTTTTTCTGCTCCAAACTATCATTATTATATCAGCCTCTTATACACACATGTGAACTAACCATAGACACTCTACTGTCCTGCTGTTGTTATACGTTAACTAACCACAGACACTCAACTGACCCGCTGTTATTACACACATGTGAACTAACCACAGACACTCTACTGTCCTGCTGTTATTACATTCTGTCCTTAACATTATCCTATCTAAACATTATGGAGTGAACCACATTTTGTTCCCAGGCTGGAGTTTTAGTTGTTTGCGTTCTTCCCATTTTCATTTATTTCTTTTCATCTTCCTCTATTTTATCCATCATTTTACTTATAATATGTCTGCATCTGCCTCTGCAGGTTCAGGGTGAAGGAGTGATGAATAAAGACCTGCCCAGTTGCTGGGAGTGTCCAAAGTGTGTCCAAGGGATCACTGACCCAGAGGTACACAATGTCTTAACACACACACACACACACACACACACACACACACACACACACACACACACACACACACACACACACACACACACACAGTCTCAGGGTTTCCTACTTCCTGTATGTACATATATTGAGTACACTGCTGCACACAGACTTGAGTCTCTTTTCAAAGACTTGGGTCTCTCTCAAAATCTTGCACTCAGTCTATTAACCTGCCGTTTACACAAACAACACACTTGGTTGCAGACGTGTGTCAAAGCTAATGGGTATTGTGTGTTTCCTGTCTTTGTGTTTCATAATTGTTTTTGTTTTTTTTGGTTGCTTTATTTTATGTTTTCTTTTAAATTAATTTAACTCCGTCAGTCATCAGGCAGCGATGAACCGTTGGCTGCCGGCCACCAGCAGCACATCCGTCCCCATGGCCCCCTGGTCCTTAGACTGGGCCCCGGGCCCTCTGCTACCATAGGGGGTCCTGTGGGCACCCAGCAGGATGGGGAGGTGGTCCGCTGTGGTTTCTTCCCTCCTCCTTCTCTTCCTTCCTGCTCTTCCTCCTCCTCAGCGTCACTTCTATTGGTGGCGGCTCCTCTGCCTTCTCAGCCAATCAGCTCGAGACTGGTGAGAGGTGCCGCCTACTTCCTACTCTATACATTCACCCGTCTGTCAAGTGCACCCCGCCCCTTCTTTCCATTCCACCCTTTCAAAAGAACAGACACAACTCTTGATATAAATTTTACTATTCATGATATTGTTACTGACAGAGAGTGATTTCCTGTTTAAGATTTCTGATTTCATAGTTTATACAAGAGTAGTGCCTCTTCCCTCAGGCTGTTTTTGTTTTGGAGCTGCCTTTAGCTGAAATGGTTTTTATGCTGTTTTCCCTTCTCATACTTTATAAATTATTTTTCTCATGGCTCATCATAGTAGACAAAGTGAAGCCTGGTTTTAAATAAAGAGAATAAGTTCTTTGATTTGTCAAAACCACCCTTTTCTCCAGGTTTGGGTAATTTTCTGACTGACACTGCATATGTACTAATAGGCTTCGTGCACATTTTTACAGTCAATTTATTCACTTTAAATAAGTGGTTTCCAGTACCTTTTTATAAATGTATTATGTTTGCTCCTAAAGGGAAAATTTGTGTCCAATCAGTACTGGTGGTTTATGTAGTCTATTGGAAGAAATGCATTCCTCAGTGCGTGCTATATTGACTAAGAAAGCAAGTTGTCCTGCGTGGCAGCCGTGCCTACATGTACCCGGAAGCATTGCGTGCAAGCGGTGAGTTTGCGAAGCTCTCTTAGCTTTGTAGTAAACACAGTTAACTCACAAAATGTCAAGAAATTAAATATTCTTACACCTTACCAGAAAAATACAACCACACACCTTCTAATTTCAAGTTTGTCCTTTTCACCAAACTATGACCAGATTAGTAATGTATGCATTTCCCCCACAGTCTCTCTCTGCTATCCCAACTGGTCATTTTGCAGATGGAAACGTAGCTAGTTTGCAATACAAGAGAAAAAGAACAAGGAAGTTTGTGAACAACATAGCGCCCCCCAGCTAGCAAACCTGAAGTAACACAATGGGCCCTATCTTGCACCCAGTGCAATTGCCTTTGTACACCGACGCATGTATCGTTCCTATTTTGCATCCGACACACAGCGGACTTTTCCCTCCACAGATGCACGTTGGTAAATTAGGGAATAAACTTGCGCTCCCGGGGGCGGTTCAGCAAAAAGAGGAGGCGTGTTCAGGCGCAAATGTTCCCTGGTGCTATTTTGCAGTTTCAGAAAACAATTCTGCCACAGCCCAGGAAAAACCTGGTCTAAAATCAGTGGCGCGTTATTCAGATGCTATTTTAGGGGCGCATGCTTGGCCATAATGTAGCATGTGCACAACGTGCATACACTTTGCTTCTCTCATCTACACGGACGCAGCAGTTCCCATTTTTGCAAACCATACATAATTACAAGGAAAAATATTACTGAGAATGTGCTTCATGTGTTTGGATAGGTCAGGAGGCACTTTACAGTACAGTCCTCAAAAATTCGCAGCATTCTTTGCGGCTGGTTGTTATACACAACATTTCCATGAATCATGGATGTGTTGATGACATAAATGAGGAAATATTAGAGGACTTAAGGAGACGTGATGTTGAACTACGGCGGGATTGGACACTTGAGGGTCCGGGAGTGGCAATACGAGATGCGCTCATGGTGGAGCAGGTGGACCGAGCTGGAGTGGAGGGAGGAGGAAGGGGCACAACAGGAGCAGGTGGTGCATTTGGAGGCCTGCGCACCATGGCTGCAGCAATCCTTTCCAGACTTAAGGAGATGGGGTACGAGAGGCCGCAGCAACATCGCCACCCGGTCAAGACTGGCATTTATTACTTCGTCACATCCCGGACAGCGCCCGCTGGCGTACGCCAGGCAAATCCGCCGTTATAATAGCAATCTGCAATGGAACAAGCACGCCTGCTCTTAAAGGGAATGTGAGATGACACTCTGGTTTATTGCACGTTACGCCCAAACCACACCTAGCTACTTCAGACCAACCCATTTTAGATTTGCATTGGGCGCACAACTTATTTATCCCGCCGGTATAATGGCAACAGCGTCCGAGATCCGCCCACAAAACTACTTGCGTTTCGCGTTTGATAGTTGCGTTTCAGATCGTTAAAATAGGGCCCTCTGTAGTTCTTCTGTACACCAGTGACCGTGACGTCACTTGAGCACATTTTGAAGCCAGCTGAGACAGAACGCTGAAAAGAACTGCAGGCTTTTTTCAAACCATATCCCTTACCCACATATAGACATAAGGTTGAAAATCTGTGAATTTTCCGTTAAGATTGATGTTTAAGTTTTTGTTTTTTTTTGTTTTTTTTCTTCTTCACTGCAGTAACTGACGGTCTTGAATGACTTTCTGTCAATTGGTAACGGGGAAAGGGTGTTGAGAAATAGTTGTTGATTGAGTTGTTTGAGTTGGTGATTGTCTTTCTTCTCAAATATCAAAATATAGATAAAAGCAGCTTTTCTCTGACTACAGCCATGTTCCTCAGCAGAAAGTCTAAAACAATCTCATACTGACCTCATCAATGTTGTAACAAATTCTTGTTTCAGATGTTAATGGTGTTTCAGATGTTGAAGGCATGTGTCAGTCTGGTGCCACACACACACAATCAACATGTTTAAATATCAATAACAGAAATGATAGGAATATTCTCTTTATTGTGCCATTGTAGCTCTGTTATACGTATGTTCAAGCTGTACAACATGTCTAAACCGTTCACTAAAAAGATTTTGTTTGAGGGTCTATGTTATTTCTTGGTAAAAAGTACTTGAATGTGTCAAAAGTTGAAATGATGACTGTCAAATTTGGATGTTATGCATAGAAATATTGGACTTTTGAAATTACAGTACAATTCAGAACACTTGAATAGTCTAATCATTTGTTGCGCTTTTTGAATTCATAACTTGTAATTAGTATTGGAGAGGTTTCACATTGAAATGAGATCAAACAGTGTAAGATTTATAGACTTTTACCTTAACCATAGTACCTCTACTAATGCCATATATTAATTTAGTGGTGAATGGTTACGAATAGTTAACACCGAAGATACTCTGTACAAGATTATCAGTTTTTGTTTTTTGGGGGTTGGTTTGGTACATTGTCTAAGCATGATCCTGTACTCTAAGGTGGTCTGATATTTTTTTTTAAAAAACACTAGTGGCAGCAAAAGAAGCACTACATTACTTCATGTTCTTTCTCTTCAGCTTGTTTCGTGATGTTCTATTCCTCAACTATATTTAATGTTTATGTAACTATACTTTGACTGAGTGTGAGTAGATGATAGGAGTATCAGTTCTGGGTAAACTCGTTATTTCTTCGTCCTTTTTTGATTAACAACAAAACGTATTTTGCCATGGCTTTAAAGTCTTTCCTGATAAGCCTTCAGAGGCTTTTTTTCTTCCTTGCCAGCAATGAACATATTGGCAAAACATGTTTTTACCCCTTCAGATTACAGATAGTTTGCACAATCTTGGTTATTGAACAACATAATGGCAGCTTCTGTCCAAATTGCCATTAATGTAAAGCACAACACTGCCAACTAAATCTGAAAGAAGCCTACTGTGAGCTAATGGAGATTATTTGTCCGTTTTAAGTCACTTCTGATATTGACATTTTTTCCTTTTTTCTCTAGCAGTCTAAAGGAGACAAAGGTGAAGGCCTTCCAGTGGTGGGTTTATTTTTAAATAATCTCTTAATTCAAGGTCTAACAATTTCTGTTTTTAAAATGGTTTGTTTTTCACTATATTTCATACTGTCCTCAGTTTCTTTGTCATTATGTGTCTCCTTCCTTTTATGTTTTTGTTATTCTTTCTACATTCAATTCTTACCACCTTTTCCTTTTTTTCCCTGCATATCCAGAAGCGGAAATCTTCCTCCCTGTTGGATGCTCGTATGGCTAAGATTTATCGACGACAGAGACACAGCCGCGATGGAGACGACTCTGCCAGTGATGAGGATGATGATGAAGGTTTGTCTGTGTTAAAAGATTAACCTGAAGCACATTTCCGCTGCCTACTGCCCACCCACCAGTTAATTGTTTTGACTGGTATTCACCAACAAAATTTATTTGAAATCTGAAAACAAAGTACTTGAATTTCATCGTCCAGATATCTTTTGTTGTGATGTGATCACCTTGTTCTGACCTGAATGCCTGTCCCATCCATACATCCATCTCTGCAGCCTGTCAGAGAAGAAAGGGGGCACTCCATGCCCGAGGGGGGGGCCACTCTTCCAGGAGGGGGTTTGGTGCCAACAGGAGAGGCCTGCTGAGAGGAGGCTCGGCCCACAGAGGAAGCAGAGGAGGGCTCATGACTCCCGGCTCTTCCTCTGCCCTCAAGCTAAAGCGAGGGATGGGCATGAGGGAGGGAGGACGGAGGGGACGAGGGGTGAGGCTGAGGGGAGGCTCCAGGATGCAGCGAAGAGGGGACGACTCCGAGGAGTCAGACGATGACGACGACGACGATGACGAAGAAGACGACGACGACGAGGACAGTGAAGACGGAGACAAAGAACGAGCGCATCGTCGATGTAGGAGGAGGCGCAGGACGGATGATGATGAGGATGAAGATGAGGACAGTGATGGGCAGGACTTTGACCCTGAAGAGGATGAGATGGACACGCTGGAAGATGAAGAGGAGGAGGAAGAGGAGGAGGTAGAGGAGGAGGGGCGCTGGGATTCAGATCCAGAACCCCCAGTCCTCCTGGTGTCTGATCTGAATGATGACCTGCTGAGTGGCTCCTATCTCACTGTCACTCTGCAGCGCCCCCACAAGGCCAAGAGACACTCTGGTAAGACTTCAAATTCTACAGCTACAGTATAATCGGTTTAGATTAGTGTGTGTTCACTTTCCATAACTGAACTGTAAAGTAAAAATGAATAAGTTAAAACTCCCAACAATGACATGTTGTCGCTGCTCAGGCTCAATTGTTCCAAAGCTAGAAGCAGCCATGGGTCTGAGGACAGCTACTGGGGGTGCTGGTGGTCAGCAGGGCTTCATCCAGAGAAAGACCGCTCTGTCCAAACCTTCACGACTCAAGAGCGCGGACACCACAGCTGACGGCGTTACCCCAAGAGGGCCTGGCAGGTACAGCTCAACACATTGTCAAAGTTTATCATAGACCCATATCACCAAGCATTCCTTAGGGCTGTACATATAATAAAACCAGCAATCAGCAACATTAGCAAACGCATATAAAGTAAGAAACTACTAACTAAAGCGTGATTTATGGTTCTGTGGAGGCTCCACGCAGAGCTTTCGCCGTAGTCTATGTAAGTGGCCAGAAGTTTATACTTGTGCGTTGGTGTGTGCGTTGATCGCTCTAAGAAAATAGCAGGGCCGGCCTGTGTGTGCACGTGGTAGAGCGGGTGACTGCAATTAGCTTCGGACAGAGTAGTGAATCTAGAGTCATAGTGAGAAAAACAAAGTGTCTTCCCTGTTCTTTCTGACCAAGGTGGGAAATCTGTGGCAGGAAAAGTTAACCCTCTCCTTGATTTCATGTTGTTTATGGAGAAGGAGAACCAGGAAATTCAACCCTACCATGCCACGGCCGAGCGACGTGCATCCCCACGACTTGTAGTTGCATAGGGTCCAGCGTGTGATGCATGCCTCCATTCCTCCACGTACCTACGTACGTAGCCACGGCGTGGATTTAACGCAGAAGCATAAATCACGCTTTAGCATTAAAAGCGGAATATTTGACGTCTACAATATACGCGGAGGACGGTTACCTCCGCTGTAGTCTAAACCTGTGACTGGTTAGAGCTGCAACTGCTTTCTAAGCTTTCCCCACTAACTAAAGCACTCTGACTTTACTTTTAATGGCTATTTACCCAACATTTCCAAAAATACATTCACTGTAAACTGAGAACCTTGACAAACAACCTGTGACCATGAGGATATTGTGTGATGCTTTTGGTGATGGGCATATATAATGTTGCTTTCCTCAGACATTAACATTCCCAACTTGCATGTAACAATGTTGGCACACAGTCTACTGCCATATCCTTTTATTTCTTGGGAAATTAATACTCCCAAACTGTGACTTTGTTCAACATACCAATGTAAGTAGAATGATTTAGACGGACAACCGCTGACATCATTAACCCAAACGCCATTTGATGTTTTTTAACTTATAGGCCACGTCTGCGGGGTAACCATGGCGCTAGAGGTCACTCAGCGACTTCTTCAGAGGAAGATGAAATTGCTGCTCCTCCTGCACCCTCCTCCCTGTCTCCTCCGTCCCTGCTGTCTCTGCCGTCTTTTAAGGACGTGGGCAACGAGAGAGGAGGGGAGAAGGAGGTGTGGGTGTCTGTGTTCAGGTACTTGAACAGAGCTGAGCTGCTGGCCTGCATGATCGTCTGTAAGGCCTGGTACAAGTGGTACGTCACACTCTTTTATTTTACAAAGAGAACACTCATCAACATACAGTATTGTCCTTAGCTGGTGAACAAGAAGCAGAGCTCTGACACAGCTTGTGAATAAAACCAATCCTGTCTCACTGTCCTGTGCAGGAGCTGTGACAAGCGTCTGTGGAGCCACGTGGATGTGAGCCGGTGCAGCCCGCTCAGTAACCAGGCCCTGGCAGGCATCATTAAACGCCAGCCCACCTCTCTGGACCTGTCCTGGACCCCCCTGGCCAAGAGACAGCTCAACTGTCTGCTCACCAGGCTCCCAGGTACAAACCCACACTAACACTCACACACACACAGATCCCCTGTCCCTACATGTGTCATTACTAGGGGTGTGACAAGATGAGACACGATATTGGGTTCACCATAGTCTTCCTGTCAGAGATTTGACAGACTTATTTCCATAGTAGGGCTGCAACAACGAATCGATAAAATTTGATTATTAAAAAAGTTGGCAACCAATTTCATTATCGATTCGTTGTGTCGCGCAACTATTACGCCACTCAGTCGCGGAGATAACTCAAAAATTTAGTTGAGCGCGGAGCGTAAGAAAAGAAAAAAGAGCAGAGCGGGGGTAGAGGAAATGCGGAGAGAGACCGGAGAGACCCGTAACGTTGTTCTGAAACACACGGCGGAGGCAGAGAAATCAGTACGACCTAAGTCATCCAAGGTGTGGGAGCATTTCACACTAAATAAATCAAAAACGTGTTAATTGCAAGATAAGCAAAAGCGACACGGCATGGTTGAAGTGAGGAATGTAACGTCCCTCCAGTAGCTCTTCTGGTGCTGGTGTGGTGTTTACTCGTTATCCAGCTGACTAGCATGACAAGCTAGCGTTAGCTTGTTAATAACGGTAGTAAAGCAGGACTAAAGACACGGTTTTATTCACTCTCCTTTTTTGGCCCATTCATTTTTTTTAATCTGTTGTCATGTATATATTCTGTGCTTTGTCCCATATCAGTTATTGTTGACAAATATATTGTGTGTGTTGTATAAATGAACTTAACCTGCACTTACTACAATGATGGTAATAAGGAAGGTCTGGCCCCCTCCACACATACACTCCTTTTATAGGAGAAATGGTCAGGGGTTGTTTGCTTTAAATCAATCACAATCGTCTAAGCTCCGGTCGCAAAAAAGGGGGATCTGTAACTTAGTTTCAGGAAGGAACTTTTACTTAGAACTTTTGGTCGAACATTTGCACCCCGCTTAATAAATCTCCACGTACAATATTAAATGAAGTTAACTGTTTACACAATACAGTAACGTGAGCTATTTAAATTTTTCAGCGTGTAAGTGGGCATTCGCTAATCCGCTAATTTCGAGGTAAAAGCCAGACTGTCATGGTAGCTGCTGGTCTGCACTTGTGAACTGATATCACAAGACAACCTTAACGCGAAATATCGTCATGTTTTAGATCTCGTCACACATCTACTCATTACACCCCCTCTCTCTGTCTTTGCATCTTCAGGTCTGAGGGAGTTGAGGGTGACTGGTCTGTCCTGGTCCTGTCTGTCAGCGATGGTCTCTCCCACTCTGCCCTACCTGCGGCTGCTGGACCTGCGCTGGTGTGAAGGCATAAAAGATGCCCAGATTAAAGAGACCATCACCCCGCCTGGTCAGTAGCAGCAGAAATGAGCAGCCTCAAAGCTCAGTGACTGTACACTTGGGGCTTTTGGTGTTGCGTGGAATGCAGCTCCTCACTTGCGAACTGGTATTTTCCTGGAGTGCACAGAGGTTATTTCCTCGCCTGTATCGGTTTGGTGTCTTGGTGCCTGGCTGTGCGCCCCTGTGGGAGGGGAGACGTGGTTGAAGGTGTGGGGAAGCCAGTCCAGTAACGTTCTGTAATGGTGCGAACGATTTTGGAAAATAATCGGAAAAAATTTATTGCGATTTGTTTTTGTTTGTTTTTCACGGATATTGCAATTTAATATGCAATTATTTGTCTTCTGTATTATTCAAGAAAGACAAGCAATACATAATTGTATAGTATGAACAACACAATATTAGATAAATTAAACAAACTGTTCTTTCCTGGAGGCCAGGCATGTATGTGATGATGAAATTAGGTGATGCATGGATTTATATGAATGACCTCTTTTATTGAACTACTTCAGTCACAGTAGTAGAGATGCACCGATTACAACTTTCTAGGCCGATTCCGATTTTCTTTGAGTTAGGCCAGCCGATACCGATTTTAGCCGATTCCAATTTCATTTTTTCTAACCACTTTACAGCACACACAAATATTTATTTTTCTATATTTTCTTTAATAGAACATTTTACATAGAACATTTTTTGAATAGATAATCGATCGCTATAAAATAGAACTATAGAAATTACTCGTGGTGTGGGAAATTCACACACATCTAAAGTACAATGTTAGAACCATTTCCTTCTTTTCACATCCAATATCCAACATAGCCTTGCAGTATAAAGATATTTCTCAAAACGCATACACACGCAGGTCTGTTTGAACGTCAACAGTAATGTTACCTGAAAACATAAACGTCACCACTCATTTTACACACAGTTTAGCAACAAACTAAACGCTGGGGGAAGAGGCTTTACCACACTTAGGTTTATTACAGTAAATAATAATCTAAATACTACTATGTAAACATGTGGATTGCACCGGAGCAAGTGGAACGCGAAGTTTATCGACTACTGTGATATGTCAATGACCTCAACAAGCTAGTTGGCACATGTTTTCAGTACACGACCAGGGATGTTATCAGGCCCAGCAGCTTTACTCGTATTCATTCTAAACAGGATTTTTCTTCACATCCGCTGTGAATACTGAGAGTGACTGGTCCTCGTAGGGCAGACTTAACAGCTGAAAGTGATGCGTACTTACAATACGAAGTGATTCGACAGTTTCTACTGTAAATCAACAGGTGTGTTAGAGACTGGCTCACACAGTTCCCTGATAAAGCTTAGATCAATCAAAACTTCTCTCTGATAATAACTCCCTCAGAACTATCTGATCCTGCCAGTCCCACCCCGGTGTCTCCATCCAAACCACTGGGTAACCAGGGCAACAGCTGCATGCTTGAACTTCTTTTGGTTACACTTTACTTGAAGGTATCTACATAAGAGTGACATGACACTGTCATGAACGTGTCATAAACATTATAAACAAGTCATAAACGTTTAGGACATAACACTTCTTTTATTAAGTCTCATTCAGTTTTTGTCATGACAAGTTAGGCTTAGGGTTCATGTGTCATGACAGTGTCATGTCACTCCAATGTAGATAGATACCTTCAAGTAAAGTGTTACCCTTCTTTTTAGTTCATTTAATTCCCAGATTGTTGTTAATCTGGGAATGCATGTATTGCATGTAAGACAGTCAAATCTGACTGAATTAAACATAAATAAAAATATTTCAGAGATAATAGAAATACAGCATGTGTAAAAGAGGCCGCCCTTTCATTTCATTTATGGCACTGTGGTGGTATTTAAAGATACAATTTAAAGTGATGGTTCGGAGTAATTTCACCCTAGGGTCCTTTGCACCATGACCTCGAGCCAAACACCCCCCCAGAAGCTTTTTTCACCTGGGTCGAACATTGGACGAGTTAGCGTAGCGTTATCAGCTGAATAGCTTAGCGCAGGGGCTAATGGATCCGAAGTGTCTCTTAACATTACCCCACTAATAATGCCCGAAATTATACCAAACGTCTACAGTAGTACAAATAGGTTATGTACTCATAAAACGATGGATTGGAAAGTTTGTAAGTAGGCCTACACCAGTTTATGAACACTTGCCTGCTGGCTTCTGCTCTCTGCTGCTGCTGCTGTTACTACCGGGCAGTAAGAGTGCTTAGGGCCGTCTACAAATTACAACACCGAAAAAATATTTATTAATTTAATGATTAAATAAGGTAATGTCTCCAAACTTACCTCAATTATAACTTGTCTCCTGCTAGTTATACTACAGCACTTACTTTAAAAAATAAGTTAAATTAATAAATATTTTTGTTGCATCTCTTTTCGGTGATGTAATTTGTAGATGTCCCTAAGCACTCGTCTTACAGCAGCAACAACAGCAGAGAGCAGAAGCCAGCAGGCAAGTGTTATTTACATAACCTTCTGGTGTACTTACAAACTTTCCAATCCATCGTTTTATGAGTGCATAACCTATTTGTACTACTTGTAGACGTTTGGTATCATTTCGGGCATTATTAGTGGGGTAATGTTAAGAGACACTTCGGATCCATTAGCCCCTGCGCTAAGCTATTCAGCGGCTAACGCTACTCTACGCTAACTCGTCCAATGTTCGACCCAGATGAAAAAAGCTTCTGGGTGAGTGTTTGGCTCGAGGTCATGGTGCAAAGGACCCTAGGGTGAATTACTCCGAACCATCACTTTAAAGAAGATTTACAGATAGTTATTGAATGGATCATTGTGATGACAAATACAATTGTGCACATTACACACAGAAAACATGAAGACCGTAGGATCTTCAACATTTCCAGAAAGTAATTGCAACTTGGTGAAGAGACACCATCTGCTCTTGGCAGTATACCTGTGTCTGAGCTGTGAAATTCCAAACAGTAAGCTTCCTCTGAGAAAAAACTCTCCACAGGACTGCGTCATGGCGGGGAGGGCCTTGTGGTTGAAGGGGATGAAAGTAGTGAATGCTGGACATGTTGGACAGCCTCTACCATGCAGAATATAATGTATTCTTTCTGATCTCCACACGTTTTAAAGTGCACCAGTCAAGCACAGCCCCCAAATTTCCAAAAGTGCGTAGTTGGCATGAGAATCTGCACCATGCCTCTGGGATGCAATCTCCATATTTTGACCATTTCAATCACCTCTGTCTGTTCCTGTAGGTTCAGAGTCGTCCCGCAGCAGACTGAGGAACATGGTGACACTGCGTCTGTCTGGTCTGGACGTCAGTGAGTCCACTCTGAGGCTGCTTCAGCGCCATATGCCCCAGCTGGAAAGACTGGACCTGGCTCACTGCAAAGACATAACCGACTCGTGTATCGCCCTGCTGGCAGCAGCCGGGACTCACAGCCGCAACAGTCTCACCGAACTCACACTGGCCGGTGGGTATTTGAGCACGGGGCCTTTCATCTAGCAGGTTCTTTGACAGGAGTTAAAACGTATTATCATTCTTCTTTTATGATGCCTAGCTCACCACTCCTTAGGTTTAAAAGTCCTTATAAAGGACTATGACTTACAAGTTCATACTATCAGTATCAAGTGCTTGATGATTCTTTTTATCAATTTTATGTTCTAAATGTGATGTATTTACACAGCTTATTCAGTCTGCTGAACTGTCTGAAATATTAAGTTTATGATATGAATAAGGATGTGCCGATCAAGTTTTTCTGGCCCTTATCTCAATCAGAGTCATTTATATCTGCTGCTCATTCTTCAGCCCCTTCAGCAGACACACCCCCAGCTTCTCAGAGCAGAGACCTGCCTACTTTCAGGAGTGGATGCGCCGACAGCTTTGTTGTCATTACTTAGAATTCCTCACTGGGGCGACAGAAACTACGCACTATAGCTTTAACTGGGAGAGGACAACTACTGAAAACTCCTGAAATTGCAATCCGCTTGAGAGAAATGACTCTGTTGGATTTGTTGAAACTACCAAATCACACGCTCCACTTGCGGTTGTAAAGCGATGTTGTACAGTGATGGTTCTTTTTAGAGCTGTAATCGGGACTTAAAAGTTCGGCCTGACAAGGCCCGAGCCCGACAAGTTCATTTTGATTGACAGCTTTTTAAAAGCCCGAACCTGTTTACAGCCCGACATTATTCAAATGTGCGCACGCACACAGCTCTTTTGCCTTTTGTCATGAATGAGTCATTTATACATTTTTAACATAATGTATTCATGACTAACGTAGGCTATAGGCCACTTGGAAGTTGGAACAAAGAAATAAAATACTCTTAAGTCCTCCAGAGGCCAGCCTCCGTTTCACCTCCTCAGCATCCATTTTCGTGCTAATTGAAACGCATCGCCTTACCGCTTATTTACCGTGCAAGCCTGAGCCCGTGTAAAATGATAGAATTTAAGACTGAACCTGGTTCGGGCAAAGATCTTCAGCTCTAGTTCTTCTGCCTCATCAGCAGAGTACAGACACCAGCTGCAGAGAGCACTTTAACCAAAGTTTTGTTTTGGATGAGAGCAGGTCCTGATGTCTGTGTCTGTGTGTCCAGGTTGTAGTGAGCTGACAGACGGCTGTCTGTCCTACCTGAAGCGACTTTCCTCTCTGACTCTGCTGGACCTCAGAGGCTGTAAGGGCATCAGCAGACGTGCCTGTGACGCCTTCATCTCTGACCTGTCCCATGTTGCCCTCTACTGTATGATGGAGGAGAAGCTCATCCAGCGCCTGGATTAACATGAACACTCTGTTACAGCACACACAGTTACATGGCCAGCTGTAAGAGAATAAAACACCTTTTGTGTAGGTTCTTCAAAACATGAAGCGCACCAAACCTGGAGTTGGCCATCAGAAACATTAAACTTGAACAAACTGGCAGCTGTGGCTCCATAGCTCCTAAAAATTCTTTTTTTTTTTCTTTTTTAACAGTAGATGAAACTAAGCGAGCCATTTCTCCTTGCCTCTAGTCTTTTGTGCTAACCTAGGCTAAATACTCAAACTTGAAATTGATATCAATGTTCGCATTTGGTAAGACTACAAAGAAGCATTTTTTTCAAAATGTCAGATTTCTCGAATCACTGACTGAATTGACTCCAAAGATTCACATTTAAAGTGCTCATATTATGCTTATTTTCAGGTTCATAATAGTATTTAGAGGTTGTACCAGAATGGGTTTAGATGGTTTAATTTTCAGAAAATGCCATATTTTTGATGTACTGCAGATTGCTGCAGCTCCTCTTTTCACCCTGTGTGTTGAGCTCTCTGTTTTAGCTACAGAGTGAGGCATCTCACTTCTGTTCCATCTTGTTGGGACTCGCACATGTGCAGTATCTAGGTCTAGGGTCTAGGACCTAAGGACTACTAGCCAGTCAGAAGCAGAGTATGAGGGCGTGCTACACTAGCAGCTAGGCGAGCATTATAACGTGTTACAAAGTGACGCATATTTGTCTCTGGACTACAATAGAGCTGTTTGGAGCAGTTTGTGAACAGTGTTTTCTGTTGGAGATGGTAAGTCCCTTTGGGCTTTTTCACTTTGTAAACCTATAACATGCACAAAAAAGATATGTAACGCAAAGGAAAGGGAAAAGGCCAAAAAGCATAATATGAGCACTTTAACTTAACCAGAAGTCTGGTTAAATATGAAACCATCTTAGTGTGTATAGACTGATGCAGGATGGAGCACTGCTTGAAAGAGATCTCTTGTTATTGGGAGTTTAAAAAAATGAATGTTCCCTAAGCCTGAACAAATACAATGTATTATGGAGTGGTATTCTGTGTGTAAAGTGAATTCCATGTGTATATGTTTATTTTGTTTCATCCATGTTAAGAACAATTGCCTTTGTAAATTTTTTTCTAACCATGTGAAAACAAAATATGAATGGTTAAACTTTCTAGTCGTAGCATTTGTTCACGAGCTAAAATGATACGTTTCCCCCATAAGAAATAATTATTTGGACTGCTGTGGTAATCGTTATTTAGCCGTAATTTTACTTTCTCTCAAAATCAGAGTGTGAACACGTCTGATCTTGGAAACTAAGCCGAGCTGGACCTGGCCAGTGCTGTACGCTGTTTCACTTTAGTTTGTGGACAGCAGAGGGCGCTGCTTCAGCAAACATCTGACAGACCTCACTTATCCAGAGCATTGTCACACTCAACAGATTCTTCTGCACAAGATGTCTCTACCAAAACCAGTTTAAGGAACATACAAGACTTATTTCAAATCAATCAAAAACATTTCTCATATACACCCTGAATCCATTCACTGGGATGGTGTTAACAGACAGTACAGACCCCAGCGCCATTAAAAAGACCCAGTCTTGAACTAGACTGGTCATTTCAAAGTCAACACTCAACATCACTATTAAACCTGTATGAATGTTAACCTCTCAAACACAAACAGTATGTCAACACATTTTGGATATACAAGTTTTTCTGGCTGACTGGATAAAAGCTTCTTGGTCTTGTTCACAGTGGGATTGAATTTGTTTCATTTTCACATGAGGGTACAGTATAGAGGAGCGGTTGTTAGCACTGCACTTTTAAACACTTTTTGGGCACATGTTCTGTCATGGCTGAAATCACACCCATAATGTCTGCATGTAAGAACAGTGACAACATGTTTGTGATTGGAAGAATTGATCCTTTATCAACAGTTTACTCGTTTTTAAAAATTCTTACAAAGACAGATGTTCCAATCTCAACTTTTATTACAAACCAAAAATTAATTTAGGGTTAGGGCTATGAAGAAGTGTGTGTGTGTGTGTGTGTGTGTGTGTGTGTGTGTGTGTGTGTGTGTGTGTGTGTGTGTGTGTGTGTGTGTGTGTGTGTGTGTGTGTGTGTGTGTGTGTGTGTGTGTGTGTGTGTGTGTTAAAACTGGCTGGGTGTGTGTTTCTGTCTGTCTAATAGCTCTTGGTGGTCTCATATGCATCTGGGAAAGGGAGGCTGACTTGTCCACTTCCAGCAACCAGAGGCAGGATTCCAGCGTTAGGAACAACGTTCCATGACAAAGTTAGCGTGATGTTCTTATTGGCCCTGGAGACAAGACAGACATGACATTGAGTTAGCCAATGTACAAACATATACAAACATAAACCTCAGATTTTGAAATGGTATTCACAAGCTTTAATGAGTATGTGTAAACTGCTATAATGTGTTCTGTGTCTCTGGAGGAGCTGTGTATGAGATAATATCTCCGATGATGTCCAAAGGTTATGTCATCAGGGTTGCCCCAGCTTGGGCAACAAGTCTGTGTGACAAATTGAAGGTGTGGGGTGAAATATGTGGACATTTGTCAAACAGGGAGGCTCTACTGAAAGATACCATTGAGTTGCATTATAGGAAATGTAGGATCCAGTATTTACAAAAAGTAAAGACATGTCAGCCTCTGCAGCTTAGATTACGTCCATTCTTTTTTGATTTAGTCTCTTCTCAGTGCCACAATTTGATGGAACACTAAATTGCTGTATTAGTCTGTATTTAATCTGGCAGTTTTTATGTTTATACAATGACTGACCAAATCTCCAAATGATCTACAGTATGATGTTTGTTAGAATTGAATAGCCTCATGGATGTATTGTCAGATTTCTGAAGACTGTCAAGTCTGGTAAGGATACATCATCCTGGGGCAACATTGAACGGCAATTTGTCTGTCAATCCAAGCAGTTAAAATATTATTTTTATTAACCATCAGGGCACATCGTCATGTAAATTTGAAAGTGTGATTAACAGAAGGCTTTCCGGATAAGTTTAATTACACTTCTTAGCATTTGTGTCCTGAAGATTGAGAAAAAGTAAAGGGAAAGTTGTAAGATCTTTAAAAAAGAAAAAGAAAAGCCTCTGAAGCAGCATCTAGACGATCACCAGACAGTTGAACTCTGCTCTGATACCAAGGCATGTGGTCCTGGAGGTAAACTACTGGAAGTGTTGTCTCATGT
Source organism: Perca fluviatilis (assembly GCF_010015445.1). NCBI lineage: Eukaryota > Metazoa > Chordata > Actinopteri > Perciformes > Percidae > Perca > Perca fluviatilis. Next base: position 43,598,224 of record NC_053112.1, on the reverse strand, counting down.
TGACTGCTTTGAAAAATACCAGAATGTTGCGTTTTGCACAGACACTTTGGATATTCAAAAACACAGTCGGAGAACAGCTGCAAGCTCTCAAAGCTTTTCGGTTTCCTGACATCCTACATGATCAATGCCGAGGACTTGCTGCCGGCCATTAGAAATGAAAACACCTAGTGGTTTTCTCTAAATGGCTGTCAACTCTACAACTACATAGGACAATATTAAGGCAACGTGGCATGTTGTTGACTAGAACTGCAGCAGGCCAGGTGACGACCTTAGGGCTCCTGCACACTGCCTGCGTGGCGTGAGCGTGGCGTTTCTGTTGCGTGTCAGTTGCGTGTCGGCTACCTGGATTTTTCGATGTTTTTGCACACCAGAAACGTGTCTGACGCGGCGCTGCTGCTGCCCATTGATAAAATTAAATAATAGCGTTCTTCAACTTTATTTTGTCAATATTTTTGTGTTTGTACATTTCTTTGCACATATTTCGATATATATTTTTATTTCAATTCCCTTTCCTGAGATAATAAAGTCCATGTTATTGTTTTATCAGACTCCAATTGAAATACAATTTCAAAAGGAGTTCAACAGATTTTCAGTAATCACCTGGTTCAGGTGATTACTTGACATTATAGTATTTTCATGTTGTAGCTGGTCGAGTTGATGCTAATTTATAATTCAGTGTGCTAATGTGCCGCTATGGCAGCGTGCATCAGAACAATGACTATTATTCTTCACACTTAATATTTCTTATTCTCCATCTTCTGCTAATTTTTTTGTCCCGCTACTAGTCTCGAGCGTTACCAACACATGCGCAAAATAACACATCAAAACGTGCCGAATGCCTTTTTATAACCTGCTCGGTGTTGTATATATTTGACACCACAAACATAAAAAAAACACATCAATGCGTTTGGTTTTCTCTGGTGATAATACATAATACTTGAGAGGTATAATAATCATTAATTGAACATGTTTGACCTGTCTAAGATACTGTCTACCCCTACCTCCTCAGTGGATTTAAGGTAGCTCAGCACAGGTGTTACTAATGATATTAACTATATACCTGTGTTGACGATGGCCTTTGCTCAACCATTAGACCATCAGGTGGCCTATGAACCTCAATGATACAGCTTACTTAGTACTGGTAATAATAGCACTGGGATGTGCTCCAAGTAGTCGGCACACTGTCAAAACGTCTTGCGATTAAACCAACATGATTTCTGATTACCCTAACCCTTTGATTAGCCCTTAACCATAACATTTCATCTAGCACCACTGTTGTGTGTGTGTGTGTCTCACCTGAGTCCATTCCCGTCATCAAAGAAGAAGTATTTGGACTTCATGTCTCTGAGGTTCAGTTTGGTGTTTTCACCTCGTAGGACAATCTTATCCCACAGCACCACCTGGTTCAGAGACTGACACACACACACACACACACACACACACACACACACACACACACACACACACACACACACACACACACACACACACACACACACACACACACACACACACACACACACACACACACACACACACACACACACGAACAAAAACATGGACGTTAGGACTTTCAAAAAGATAGAATATGTGGCAGAGCTATTCTGGATTGCTTTATATTGTATAGGTGTACCTAATAAAGATTGTACATTTTGGGAATGTTGGCACTTTTACCTACAGTACAATTTTACACTGGATATTGTGGAATAATATTAAAGATTTATATAATATTCGTCCTTGTGTGTGTGTGTGTGTGTTCACTACAACTTACATTGCTCTTTGTGCTGTACTCAGCAGACAGATAGAGAAACAGCTGTTTAACGTTCCAGTCAAAAACTGGCTGCAAATGTAAGAAAACATTAAGGAACAAGAGAACAGATATTTATTTATGTTAATATGGACCACAGGGATCATATTAACAATAGGATTAAAGTGGTGGATTAACAGGTGCACTGATTTAGACAGGTTGCAGTTGAGTTTGAGGGCATTTTAATGCTTGGATCAGCAAAAATGAAATCTCCACTTTATTGGAGTGGTGGCAGAAATCTCTCAGATAAACTGCTTTAAATTGTTTGAGTTTTTTGTCTCCATGTCCACAGATTTTCAACACACAGTAAATATCTGTATACAGTATGAACAAACAGGGCAGTGTGTCAGTGATCCAGGAATATCAAGGTGAATATAATAAGTTTATTATAACATTTTGAGTCTTCGTAATATCAAAAAATAAATGGATAGTGCACCATGAAAATAGCTCATTACTCCTCATCATTCTTTGTGTTACTTCAATAGAAAGTTATGTTCTTTTATGCTTTAGTTTTGGAACTACAGTTCCCATCATGCTTTGGGTGATGTAAACAGTTCACTGCTGCCATGGATTCAGTGGGTTACGCTGTAGGCTACAACTTGAGCCCTGATGTGTTTAGCCTATATCTATTTATATATCATGTTAAATGCTGAATGGTGAGTCAGCAGCTCCTGTCTGCAGTGAACATGAATGTACACATTTGTTGAAATAGACAGTGCTCCTATTAAAAAGGACTATCTCAACCCAGGGAAGATTTAAAGAATACCTTTTACTTCAGGACATTCTTTCACATGCATTTATTTAAGATTTTCTGTTCCAAATAGGTGAAAAAAACTGGCCCTTGTCAAATACAAAACTGTAACCTGAAACTTTTAATACCTGAAAGCTTTTGCAACCTGTGTAAGTCATGGGGCCCATTTTAACGATTTAAGCGCACGGTGAGTCCAAATCCACTTTTGCTAGCTAAACGGTGGAAAAAAGGAACCGTGCGCCGGGCGCATGGTTAAAAAGGGTTGTACTTAGTGTCTTAATTAATCATAGGTGTGTTTTGGGCGTATCATGCAAAAAAAACAATCAGTGTGTCATCTCCCATTCCCTTTAAAAGCCAGGCGCGTTTGGACCTTGGCACATTGCTATTATGATGGAGGATTTGCTGAGCAGGGAGGAGAGAAGAAACTGATCTGCTCGTGCGTGAAGTTAAAGTGCGCAGGCAGATCATATCATAATACTGTTTCACATTGTAAAAAGGATCTTACTCTTTAACAGAAAGGTCCATCTCCTTAGAAATCCTTTCCATACTGTTGTCAGACACTTAGAATATTAATCTGAGTCTGTCAGTGGCCAAACGAGCACTTTTATGAACGTAAATACAAGCTGGACAATTGCCCTATAAACTTACATTTTAGCTTGTTTCGCCGCTGCCGACTAAAGCGTTCTTGTTTAATACAGGACCAATTTCAAAGATTGTTGTTCCCATCAGTCACTTAGACACAAAAAACAAGCGCTAAACTGCCCCACAGAGTGGCCGACACTGGCTGCTGCTGCTGGCTGTAACTAAAATAAGATTTATTTCTTGCTCTTACATGTACTGTTCACTACGGTAAATGTCATTTTGAGTAACAGTATTCTAAAGGATATCAGCTGAGAGGTCAAAGGTGATGAAACCCAGATCACTGCGCTCTCTTGGTCCTGTGAAGTCATCAACATTCTTCCTGTCAAACAGAGAGAGAGAAGAGAGATGAAGGAAGTGAAGTGATGGAGAAACCAGGAAGAGTGAGAGATCTGAGGGAAAACATGCCTCCAACCTCAAGTGTAAGTTAAAACTACAAGAAGAATGACGGAATGCAACTGTTGGTGAATACATTTAGAATAGAATGTAACTGAGGGTGAGTGATTTGGGAGATGCTAAAATGAAAGAAACTGATGACATTAGTTGTAACTTGTGTCACGTCTACACTTGTTATATGCACTTTGTAATTTAGTTACTTAGTCGTTTAGCTTGAATTAGTTTCAACATCCTTATATGTACACATGCAGTTCATCTGTTACCATGAATTGCAGTTTTGTTTATTTTAACAGCTACATCCTTAGAGTACTGATTAGAGCTGCAAAGATGAATCAATTAGTTGTCCCCTATTGAATTAACGCCAATTATTTTTGATAATCGATTAATTGGCTTGAGTAATTTTTTTAACGGAAAAGAAATACTCTGATTCCAGCTTCTTAAATGTGAATATTTTATAGTTCTTCACTACTATGAAAGTAAACTTAATATCTTTGAGTTGTGGACAACACAAGACATTTGAGACATTTATAGACCAAAAAACTAACTGATTAATCGACAGAATAATCAACAATGAAAATAATCGGTAGTTGCAGTTCTGAGTTACCTTTTGGTTAATGTTTTTTATTAGTCACAAGCCATTTTAGATTAAGATTATTGTACTGTTGTCCGTTTTACAATGACTGACCTGATCTGCTTCCATTCTGGAAAAAAAAAAAGGAAACTTTTCTGATTGCAGATTTTCTGATCACAAAACAAATTGTTAATTTAGTTTAATAGTTTTGTACGGCTGAGTGGAAAATGTCTGATACAGGTGTCAACAGGATACCTCACATTTAGTACCTATATATATGAATGAATTCATTTTACCAAATAAGCTTTTGATTTTAAATTGTTGTTTTTTCTTTTACTTTTTACATGCATCCAGATGTAATGTCTTCACACAAACTGGCATACAAGTTTGCCTAAATGCAATATTGTGTAAAATGGACAATTCAGTGATCTAATTCAGGATCAAGCATTAGAATATACAGTATTACTGTATAAACATATACGTGTATCATCCATACTAGTTACCTGTTATGGCATGATATATTGTCTGCACCTTACTGTTATCTAGTTTTTTTTAACCTACTTTTTTGTTATCTATTTGCACTTTTCCAACTTTGTTTTGCTGCACAGCACTTTCCCTCGGGATAAAAAAAGCTTAAGAATTTAGTGACAACTCTCAGTACTTGACAATTTGCTGGAATGATGTATCTGCACATACAGTATATATGTGATGAATCCATTAGCGGATCTGAAAGCAGTTCACATAACTGCTTGATTACTACAAACACGTCTGGCGTATAAGACTTTTCTATATTAGCAGTTTTAAAACGATACAGACTGCTAAAACTGTAGTCAGGTATACAATTCAAAGTCCCACAACCAGAGAGTTTAAGCACAGTAGATTTCAAACTGGGAAGATTGACCAGCAGAAGGCCCCCCTCCTGCAAGCTCTTCCTCTTTATACACCAGTAGCACCTAAACGCACCTAGCACCAGTAACGTTAGTCTTTGAACTGCTGCTTGTTCTTGTGCATTAAAACGTTAAGAGCGCATTACATGTTACTACAATACAGTCTAGCACGTTAAGTTAATGCTAACAGCTGTTACACATGATGATCGACAAATAATCTTACAGCATGACTTTAGAGACGTGGATGTCAGCAGGAACTCTTCTGTCTTTGAACGCTGTCGTGACGAAACAGCCAAAAGTTAAGGCCGCCATGACGCTCAGGGAGAAGGCGAACAAAGAGTTAGCTCTCGACAGAACCGTATTCATCTTTAAATAGCACGAGAATAATGACAATTACAGTATTTCAACAAGAGACGTATAGCACAAGATGTGCGCGGTTGCTAGCTACTGTGTACAGAAAGGAAACGTCAAGTTTCTCAGAATTAATACGTACTTCCCGTTCATGCGTTTCAGAATAAAACGTTTTTAAAGCAATGCAAGATACAAGGAATGATTTTGTATGAAGATACACTCTTTTGAAAACTAGATTTTAGTTGTGTACATTCACACAGTCCAAGAAAGAATCGCTCCTTAACTAACGTTTGTAACAGGCTGATAAAAAATATATAACGCAATTCTCAGTCTGTTAAGGTTCTCAGTCATCCAGGTCATAGTTGTGGTCTTGTTGTTGCTACGTCTAAGGGTTTAAACATTGACATATATAAAAGGGTTTAAAGGGCAACTGGACTTGGTTTATAGGTGCTCCGAAAACGTTTCGTCTCTCATCCGAGAGATTTCTCAAACACCAATTTTAGACAAGCAGATCGAAAGAGTCTGCTGTAATGGAAAATGTATATTAAACTCATTAGTGTAAGTGTTGTCCTTAAAGGTTGTTTTACTCTTCGGCATACTTCCGATTTTGTGTTATATGACGCAACAGCAAACTTGACGTAACAGAAAATAAATTTAAATGCGAGCGATGAGTAAGCGGAAGAAACCTCGGAAACAGCAGGCTACATTCTTTTTTTCCCAATAACTTTATTCATAACAAATTCAAGAACAATATCGGTTATGTGGTGTGTACTGTATGTACATGTATTTTCTCTTTATACACACTCAGCACAATTCTAACGTACAGTTATGTATGCAGTCACAAAATAAAAACTGACGAAGGGCAAAGGTAAGGCTAGACTTTTATTTACAATAAGACATAGGCTACTGAATACAAAATACATGGTATAGTAAACATGTAAGAAATATGAGATGCATAGTAAATGTAATCTAGCATAGATAAAATAATTTGATTACATGTATATTATTTGAGATTTTCCCATTGCTATTATGACATGTATAAGGCAATATCATTTTTCTTGCTGCGGTAAATTTAAAAATGTTTTTAAAGTGTGTCTAACAATAATTTATAATTAATGTGTTCAATTATTATTAATGGATTATTATGTCAACAGATTTTTTAGGTTTAGAACCTATATGTTAACCCTAGCCGCTAGGATATTAATTAACGTGTTAGTAATCAAATAATCAAACATGTTTTCAAAATATTTAATTCAAAATATAATTTTGTAGAGTTGAATCATCTTTTCATCAATAGCCTACATCAGTTCATCCAACAGTACATAAATTCATCTATCAATTCACCATCGTCAACCAATTTCTTGGCTTTTTTTGAAATGGTGTCTGTTCATCAACGTGGTCATCATCAAAAATATTTCAAAACATAGGCAATCAACTCATTACAGTAAATGTGTAAAAGAAATCCATCTAAACATTACAAAACAAAACAACATTAATCAATGTCATCAACATTGTTTTGAAAGAGCATCATATATAACTAGAAAATGCATTTCCTGCTGAAAATTAGTGTGAATGCTGAATAGCTAAATTGCTAAAGCTAAACTGGATTAATAGCTTAAATCTGTAAGAAGTTGAAGTAGTGAGAATAGTTGGAAACGTGGGAATTGTTTTAATTGGTATGAATTTCATTGACAAGTTGAATAACACCACTAATGTAAAAAAGATGTGGAATAATTAAAGTTTTTTTTTGAAAAGCTAATGCTAAAGCTAAACTGGATTGCTGGTTAAAATGTGTAAGAAGAAGGTGAAATTGTAATAAATGTGGAAAAGTGATAATTGTTTTAATTAATATATCTTTAAAAGTTAAATAATAGCCATATTGTATGAAAGTTGTAGGTGCTATAACAGTGGCACAGCTGTGGCAAGCGAACGACATTCCTGTCTGTAGTTGCAATATGACTGTCTGGCGAAAATGCTGGGTCATGCTTACTATCAGTGGCCATGTTTGTAAACACAGAGGAGATCGCTTCGTTCTATTTCGTATAGGCATCGCCCTCTAAGAGCTGTTGCTATTGGGTTTAGGCGCATGCATAGTCGTGAAGATTTCTTTCGTGCCCTTGTGCCCTGCACGGGCCTCTCTTACGTCTGCAGTTACTGTATATTACAGCTGCGAGACCAGAGATCTGAACAGCGGTGTCCGCCTGTGTACCAATTGACGGACCGGCTACATTCTGCCCCCAGATCTCCACCCGAGCTGCGAGGCGTGCCTCGGTCCCATTCGCCGGGCTGGCAACCCGCCGGCCGCCAGCAGTTCTGCGCCCGCTTACCGACGGAGGAACTGAAGCGGCAGGCGATGGCAGCCAGGCGGACAGGTAAAGTAAGGGTACCACCAGCGGCGACACCCAGACATCCCAGAAGGGGATCTCTTTGGCGGGCAAGAGTCCGCTGTCTTGGATCCCCCCAGAGATGGTTCTCTAGCCGGCTCTCCCTCCTCCCCATTGGGAGAACTGGAGCTCGAAACAGAAGAAGATTACGGAGCCCCACTACTGCAGCTGTCTCCGTCCCAGAAGGGGAGCACCGCATCAGCGGCTTTCTCCTCCGCATCAGGCGGGCTCCCTGCCCACCGCTGAGGTTTTTGTTCTTGACCTGTGTGAATGCTGAGTAAGTATTCTCCAAACCCGGGAGACGGACGGCACCAATGTCTCGCTATGCACCGTTCACCAGGGTCCAAGGCGACACGGAAATGGAGGTTCCAGCGATCCTGCCACTGCGGCAAAGCCTTGCCTCCATCTTGCTTCCGAAGGCCACTTTTTTCGGCCGACAGAAGCCCACACCGCCATCTCCCCGGGACCAGGTCCATGCTCGCTTCAGTGACCGCGCACACCTGTGTGCCGCCTAGGTGACCGCAGCGGAGAACAACATCGCTCTGCTGTCTCCACCATGACCGCTAAGCCTTTGTCGATATCTGGCTGCACATTTCAGAGCTGCACAGGTCACAACTCCCAGGTCACAACTCCCGGCTTTGTCTCCCCAGCTCCTGTACCGCCCTCTTCCCCCACTGCAGTACCCCCCGCCAAACATCAAGGACACGGCCATAATGCCCTGCGGGCAGCACCCACCTGCTCCAATCCACCTCTGAGCTGACTTGCAAACAGAAGTCAGTGGCAGTGGCAGTGACGGGGCGCCGGGAACACACGTCTCACTCCAGCTGAGAGTTCTCAGCTGGAATCTCCCATGGTCCGATGTTGCCGGAAGAAAGCACTGAGCGCATAAGAGAAGCACTCAACGCAACAACAGACTAGCTAATGCTTCCACAGGATATACACTAAAGAGATGGCGGATTATTCAACCGAATTTCAAAACATCGACAACGAACCCTTTCAGTTTGATGGATGTCCTTATCTTTTCGAGCCGAAATATACTGACGAAGAGCTACGGGAGCTCCGTGAAAGGGCTATGAGAGAGAGAGCGCTACCGGTAGTCAATGCAGCAACACAGCCTCGTACTTCGGGAAACTGGTGGTGTACCTGCAGACATGTGAAGCTATGGCCAGTGAACAGGAGTGTCTGTGCGTCCGCATGTAAACATGAACGCGACTGTCTTTATAATCTATCTTTTCAATAAACTATCTGTACAACATTCTCAATGCTTCGGTTCACATTTAGGGACCCTCATTATGCTAACGTTAAGGTGTGGTGATATTTTGAGCCTTTTTACTGGTATTAAATAGTGATTTAATTCTAAAATAGAGTGTCCCTGTGCCCCATATACTAGCGTTGTAAGCTAATCAGCGGTCCGCGCTAGCATGTTCCAAGCTACAAACACATTCAATTAGCATGATAACATGTCCCAGAGAACGACAGAGTGGGTACCCATCTGTTAACCCCTAGGTTCGTTTTGCGCTGGAATTGTCCTTTAAACTGTATTGACTCAGTTATATATTTAATGCCTCATTTATTCATTTCAAGGATGTATTTCATAGGCATATTTATTTATTTGTGTATTATGTATTTATTTCATATTGAATAAAATTGCATTCCATAAAATCCTGGTGTTGGTAAGCACTCTGTAACCTCTCTCTCACACACACACACACACACACACACACACACACACACACACACACACACACACACACACACCACACGGCTGTCAGTGTCCACTTTAAGGACAAAAATAGTTTCTCTCGTCCACACGTGGGCGCGCATGTGAGATGGTCATGTGCGTTGAACACAACAACAACAAAGCCATTCAGCCAATCAGATTTCTCCACTAGATTCCCAGCCCTGCCTTTCCCCACTCGTCTGTTCAGCCAGGCTCGCGCTCCGCTGCTGCAGTCTGTGTTTTGAGGGGTAAGCGCGTGAGGTCCAACCTTGGGAAGATGCCAGAGGTTCCGTCCGGAGCTCCAGAGATGTCCCGGAAAAGAGGCGCTGAGCCTGGACCGCTACCCGAGCACGTCCTGGAGAGGAAAAAGGCCTGCTGGGGCATTCTGACTAGTCAAGGTCGGTACACTGCTGTTCTGTGGTTAAAAGCACACGTTGTTTGCCGCTGGGCAAATGTAGAGATTTGCTACCAGAGGGTGGTCAAATTTTGGAAATATACAGTCGTGTAAAATCATTGAGGAATAAAAGTAATGGCATAAATAATGTAACATCTTATACAAGTAGCTGAATGTGTATGACATTTGATACTGGGGCCTCACACTCATTTTGCCCCCCATATTTACAACTCTTGGCAGCCTGATTTCATTTTTGGCTTTCAGGTTTACATACCAAAAAAGCATTTATAAACCACGTATACTATATCCTGTCTGTCACTGTATAACAGCATATACAGTGCTTGTTTGTATTTTTGTTGTTGAAATTTTAAAGGAAAGAAGGAAATATGATCTGCCAAAAAACACCAGACAATGTAAATGTAGGTTGAAAGCAACTTTTGGATTATTATCTATACTGGGAACTTTTGCACATGCCCTGTTAATATATTTTTGCACATCTTGCACAAAATTGTACAGGTTTCTAATTACAAATAGTTATATTTTACATATCTGGTTAAAGTACTTGTTGTAGTATTTTAATATTAAATATTTTTAATATACTTTGGTAATTTTTCTATTCTTTTATTTATGTTTTTGTTGTTTGTTGTTTTTGTTGTAGTAATTGGCTTTATTTTTTATTTTCCCTTAATATGTTTATTGCATGCAACACTAAAGCAGATTCCTTGTATGTGAAAACATACTTGGCTTTATTTTTTATTTTCTCTTAATATGTTTATTGCATGCAACACTAAGGCGAATTCCTTGTATGTGAAAACATACTTGGTAATAAACTAAACTAAATCAAAATTTTGGCATTTCAAGATTTGTGTGCAAGCCAGGGACAGAGTGAGAGAGTAAAAGAGAGCAAAATGATATTACTCCTTATTGTGATTGAATGCTTCCTGCCACAACATTGAAATAAAAGGTCTATTTTGGCTTAATACTATTACTAATACAGTTATGATAATATATTAATATAACAACATGCAGAGTTTGAATTTGATTAAAATCAAAATGGGATCAATTCAGTAGGTAGCTTCACATCCATCATATCATATGACTTTTGGGCAATGTCAAACCAATTTCATAGTTAATTGACCGTTCGCAAAACCCCGCCCTCGAACGGTCCTCGTCCAATCCTAGCTCAGCAACTGTAACTAAGGAGAAGGACCCCCGTCAAACATTGCGATTTCAGCAAGATCGTGAAACGATGCGCCTATGGTACAAACGTACCCCAAACAACCTCAACGTTGTCCTTTTTGAACACTGATTAAACGAGAACTCCGGGCAATTTTTACGTTAATCTTGACCGCTATATGTATAGGAGTACTGTCGATAGCAAAAAAGACGAGCCGAATAGGTGCTAGCAACACGGAGCTGCTAAAGCTAAGCTCCCACTCAGCTAAAACGGCAGTTTTGGGGGCATAAGATAAAGAGTGCCTTTGTGCCTCTTAACAGACACAAAATGCAATTAAAATGTGCAACATGAACAGGGCCCTTACATGACAACAAGATGCGTTTAGCAACTTAGCCATTGTTTAAATTCACCTATACCTCTTAGCTGCTAGCTGCCGTCTGGGATGAGTGAGTGTGTTCAGCCAGGCTCGTAATAATCATCACGCAGCAGTTCCATGTGTATTTGTAGCATATAATATATATATATATATATATATATATATATATATATATATATATATATATATATATATATATATATATATATATATATATATATATTCTCTGCAGTGGCGAATTGTGTGGTAGTTTCCTTAGCCAGGCTAGCAGCCCCGTCCGGGGCATCCTTCTACTTCCTTCCCGCGCCTGCGTGTGCGACAACAATCCACGGCGGCCGCTGGTCTGGTGGATGTCCTCCAGAGGACAGTTCATGTTTCGTGGCGATGTCCTCCAGAGGACAGTTCATGCGCGCTTCGAGAATTTTGAAGTTTATTCCCTCCTTAAAAATAGGTATTTGAGCACTGTAGTGGTTATGATCATATCAGTGACTATGTAACTACATGGAAACGGGCCAAATCATGCCTGTTTCCCGTACAGTAACAGCGCCACTGAAGGCTAGCTCTAGCTCCATAGTTACTCCAAGGCTTCTTCCCTTGTGAACACCTCCGCTCTTCACTTTTCACACATTAAGCTCCGATCTGCACACTGCTGTTTACCTTTTCCTGCTACAACTGAATTCCCACGGGACTTAAGCGCAAGACTACAGCCTTCTGCAACGCTAGTTACTCTACAAGAAACAGGCATCACTTGGTCCGCCATGGCTATGTGTTTGGTTCTCAATTGTTTGACGGGCGTAGTAACAATAACTAGGGGGCGTGGCTTTTGCGAACGGTCAATTAGGGCTCTTTCACACTGGCTGCGTGGCGTGAGCGTGTCAGCTGCGTGGCGTGTCCGTTTTTATTTCGGCTCCCATGTTAACAGGTTAGAGCTTTGGCACTGCCTGCGTGACACGCATGTCTCAGGCGCTGCTCGAGCCACGCCGAAAACGCGCGCATGCTAGAAATAGGACCGACGCCTATTTTTCACGTGACACGCAAGCATGTTGGAAGCGTTTCCAGGCGAAATAGAGTACGGAAAGATGTTTATATGTAATGTTGACACAAATACATATTAATAAATGACATTTTGATGTTTGAAAGTCTCTAGGTTTTGACATAAATGCAGATATAAATGTAATTTAAAAAAATAATAATACATAATTATCGATTTTCAAATATTGCACCTGTCAATACAGAATGAAATATTCTGTAGCCTATTTTGCCGTCAATAGTGCTGACGTTGTCTTTGATGTAATCAAATCAGTATATATATTTATGTTTAACATGAAGTATACTACTGCTTGAGTACAGTAAATCAATGGGAAACATACATGTGTACAGACAAGGCTAGCAGCAGCAGCGCCGCGTCAGACACGTTTCTGGTGTGCAAAGACAGAAAACGCAGCCGCCATGCAGCCGCCACGCAACTGACACGCAACAGAAACGTCACGCAGCCATTGTGAAGCCAGCCTTAGTGGGATATGGTATACGGCAGATGCCGTGGAACAGGCAGGTGCAGTGGAACGAGCGGCAGGTGCCATGGAAGCAGTGGCAGGTCGGTGGCAACAGCGGCAGCTGTCAAAAATCGTAGGCTGATGGGGATGCAGGGGCGTGGGATGTGCTGCCGCTGCTGGGGCAAACGCTGTTTAGTTGTGGGTATCATAGCAACGTTTGTATCCGGTTTCCCTTTTTGAATGACAGATAGAATACCGCTACCTGCTAGCATGGAGAGTTATTTCCTCTCACGCAGGTTTAGAACATACGTGTTACTTGGCTGTCAGCTGTAGTCTTGGCTGTGTTCAAGTGCATTCAAGTGCGGTAATGTGAGGTGACCCCACAGTCGACCTGCGTCGCCACTAGTTCTTGGCCGTCTGCTTTGTGTGTCCTCCACTGGCATGCACCTGGTCCTCCTCCTTCTGGTACTGGTTTCTAAGGCTGCTCTCTGTCCTTGACAAACACAATCGTCTTGGCTGTAGCATGGGCATATCTGCTGTTGCTGATCCACTTGCTGATTGCCTCAGCAATGGAAGTGATGACCTGGTCATATCTCCATACTCTAGCCTCTAGTCTGTGTTCTTCAGGCTGCAGTTGAAGACGTTCACAGGACTCTTCACTGGTTTTTCCGTGATGGACGGAATCTGGTCTTGTCCAAAGTGGAACTTGTCAGTGACCCTCCCTCTCTACAGAATCAAGGACTGTGACTTTGCAGGTTTGGAACTCATGCACACCCACAACATGAGCTTCTTTAAACCCTCCAGGATCCACTTGGCTCCTGGCACTGTTGTTGTTGTCAGAGTGAATCGTCCATTAAGGCTCGGATACTGTAGGTGGTCCAGACTCCAGACTTACTGAGGGGGACCCGGCATGATGACTTAAACAGCATATTCATTGGCAGCGCGAAGAGGGTCACCAGTCATTTAGCAGGCCAGAGGAGACAATCTAGCCTAACTTGCTGCAATAGTCCAGAATGAGGTCTTTCACCTCCTGGGGTATCATGTGGTGTCTCTCCAGTGCAGTTTGTTGGATATTGAGCCATAGGCATTGGTAAGATCTAGCCACAGTACAGCCAGGTCCCCAGCCCCCTCTTGCCTCCCTGATGAGCTGGTTCACTACACAAGTGTGTTCAAAGCACCCAGGGACGCCCAGTATGCCTCTCATCTGTCCGATGTGTCGATGTAGTTGTTGCTCAGCAGGAAATTGGAACTCTCTTGGACACAACGCTAGAGAAGATCCTGCTCTCCATGCTGAGCAAAGAGATGATCCAAAATGTCAGTGTTCTCCCAGTGTATCTCCATTACTGGGCGATCTTACCTCTCTTTCAGATCACCTTCAGGGCCCTCCAAAGCCAATGGAGTAGCTTTGGGGTGTTCTTATAGACCATGTAGGGCCTGGTGCTGAGCTAGATCTCACCGTGTTCTCTCAGCAATACATGGACCCAGTGGTTGGTCTCTCCTGGTGTCGCTGTAGGTGAACTTGAGGTAGTTGTTGATGGTCCTCTGGCACAATCATTACATATGTATATTATATTCATGTATAACTTGGCTCAAGAGCTACTGTAGGACAACATATTATGTGAAGTCAAAGGTGGCAAGTTAGAATGAAGAACAGTGGTGTAAACTATATGCACAGGCCAACATATTGCTTTGCAAGTAGAGTATGTGTTTTGTCAATGTAAAATGTTTGCTCTCTGAACAGCTACTCATCAAGGCTCTGAAAACACTAGTGACATGATCTGTTGAGTTTTTTACCTTGTATGTAGGGCTGCAATTATTTTGGTCAATATTGAAAGCACAATTATTTAATGTGATTACTCATTGACTTTTGGAAAGATGTTGCATTTACGAACTTAAAAACAGTGAATTAATTAAACAAATCAACAATGAAAACACATGAACTGTAAAGTTTCCCTAAATACCTTTACCGTTGAACTTTTGGAATTCCCCTTTAAAAAATAATACGAAAGTGTGTGTGTGTCATTTAGAACACAAGACAAAATAATTGTTTTTCTCAATTATACTGTTTTGGTGATCGTTAGGACCCAAAATCGCCATAAAAATGTGATTAATTGCACAGCCTTACTTATATGTCTTATCTTCTTTTTGCTATGGACCCTCTTGTGAGTCTGGAATAAAGTTTGCATTAAATAAAAATTAAATAGACAGCCAGTTGGGAGGAAATGTTGGTTTTGATAGGTAGTCAGTAATGTCATCATCTAAACAGTCCCCATAACTTTGATTGGTGCAGTACATACATATCAGGCCAATATAATTTGTTTATACATAAACAAAAACCCTATCCCAACATATATGCCAATATCAACATATATCTGCAGTTACCTAATATTGGCTGATATATCATCCCGGCAAATTAATCTGTTCCAGACTTGACTCATAAAATCTAAGCTAATGAGATGTCTGGGTTTGTGACGTAAAAACAAAGAAAATTGAGGAACATGAAAGGAGACAAAGGTATGAAGGGGAAATGATGGACAAATGATGGACAGTGTTGCAGTGACAGAGAGGATGGCATTCAGACAGTAGTTTATATGTCAGGTAAAGAGGGAGCTCATCTCATCATGTGTTCATTTTCTCATGATCTTTCCAAAATGGCAGCTGGCATGTACAGAGGTCAGGGACAGAAATCACCTCAAGACCATCTAAATAGCCGCTTTAACGGTCTATTCTCAGCAGATTAGAAGCTAATAGCAAGGCTTTAAAACGTGTTTTTCTTGGTACCTATTAGGCTAATAGCAGATTCACACAAGATGGCTCCGTCTGCAGCCAGTCAGTTATCCAGCTACTTACTAAGTTCGCTAGTAAGCTAGCTAGTAGTTATTATTAGTATTTGCAGTGTGTTGTCAGTGTGGCCGGTAGGGTGATCTTCCAGTCTGACAGACCCTACACAAGGACAAGCTGACGGTGTGGAGGTGCTTTCAATTTCATTCTCAAAATGTCTTATATCTACCAGTGGCTGGATGTGCCATGGGGAGACGGAGATATGGGTATGCTGTAGATAAGAATGTGTGTGTTTATGTGGTGTATACTGAGGTGCAGTTATTGATGCCACAGCTGTTGAAAGAAAGCTCACTAGCACTATATATAACCACAGGGAGCTATGCTAAAGGCATGCTGAAGTGCTACAGATTCTGTTTTGAGCTGATATTTTCCTTTATACAGCTCTTAGCTCTGAGCAAGTAATTTGATTGGGTAAGAGGCATTCCATGAGTGCTAATATAGAGTATAACATCACTGGGAATTTTCAACTATATATGTGTAGCTTCTCTTTACAAGTGTTCACTGTTAATTACATTAACATTACTGTGCCTGTCTATCTTAGATTTTAACAAACTTAGCCCCGCAAAGATGAACATATTTCACCACCCAAGACAATTGTGATTGGTCTGAAGAAATCCAAACAAGCCAGAGATTTTTTTTTCCCTATCCCAGAATGTTTAAGCGGTATAGCCAGACCATGCTCCAACACTGACATAGCGAGACTAGTATCCTTCTGACAATCCATAACTGCTATTTAAAGCCTCAGCAATAGCTGGAAAAGGTAATTTTGTAGGGAAAGTAGTATCCCTTGCATACTTTGCTGTCTATCACAATGTCATTTTAGATACTATTAACGGGAGTCACCAAATCATTTTTCAAATCTTACACATAGTGCTATAAAAAAGAATATAATACAACTGAAGTTCAGTGGCATAATGCGACATGGACAATGGAGAACGAGTATTTAATATAGCTAACTGAGTGTGTCAGTTACGTGGTATATTTTGCTACACAATAAAACTGTTTGTCTGTTTCCTTGTTTGTGTGTGTCCAGGGTCCTGGGCAGATCGCTCCCCTCTCCATGAAGCAGCTTCTCAGGGTCGACTGCTTGCCCTGCGCACTCTGCTGGCCCAGGCAATGTCCTTACACACACACACACACACACACACACACACTTGGAAACTGAATTAGGGCCTTAGTCCATATAGCGTTTTTTTGTGGCAGAAAAGCGCTGGCTGGCAGTTGGGAGCACTTCATCCCAGCGCTTCATTAAAAAGCGCTGGCTGCATTTAGGTTTTGTTTCTATAAGGACATTAACATTAGCTAGGTAGCTAACTTAATGCTACATTAACACAGATATCAACAAGATTACGTGTATGGTGTATAACCATAAAACAAGACTAGTGCAGGTAGTGCAGCCTCACAGTTGAACAGCAAAAAAAATGTCCCACGTACTGTCCCACTCGGGACTGGACAAGTGGGAGGCGGAGTGCACTGTGTGCAAAGCTGGCACATATGTTTCAGTGTCTTTATTATTTATCTTATTAAATTGAAAAGGTATTAAGAGATATTTTGTTGACGCTGGATTTTTTAACACAGAAGAGGTCATATTTAGAACATTATTTCATATTATTTATTTATTTTAAAACAGAGCTATTATTTTGTTACAGGTTGTTACAGATTTTATTTTATTTTATTACAGAAGTTATTTTTGCACCATTGAGGCATAATAAAGCATGTTCATTAACCTCTGAGAAGCCTGTCTGGATTTGTCTCAAGGCCGGGCTGAGTGTCCTCTTTTTTGGAAATCAAAATACACACACAAACAAAATACACAAATACTGTACATACACCCAACATTCCCAGTTTAATTGCTTTCTTACATAAGAAGCAGTAGGCGTCAAATACGTTGTTAGCAACTGGCTTTAACCAAGCCCTAAATCCAGTATTTTCAAGCCAAGTATTGCTAAACTTGCACTTCCCCATAGCTGAAGAATAAAATCAGTGTTATGTCTGTGGTACAATCCGAAAGAGACTCGCACCAATAACGTGAGCATTAGAGGTAGCGTTACGTGGACATTAAGAAATTAAGACCTGTTTAAAATGATTTAAGACCTAGAACACAATACGTCAATGAATTTAAGACTTTTTCAGGCCTAAAATTGTGATTTTTTAATTTTATTTTAGAGATTTTTGGGGGGCTTTTATGGCCTTTATTTGATGCTGGAGGGCAGACTGCAGCCTAACATCCTCTCTGCTGAGAAGGTGATTGGCTAAAATCCAGGACCTGTACATCTTCAGGACCCTGAAGCGGGCCTGAAAGATTGTGGCTGATCCCCCCCTCCCCAAAACAAACGAAACGTTTTGAACCCCTCCCCTCTTGCAGAAGGTTGCAGTCCATCAGGACATCACAAACACAGTTTCTTCCCATCTGCAGTTGGCCTCATTAACAAGGCCCGAGACCCCCACTGACACAGACTCTTAACCCCCACCCCACCCTCAGTCACTACACTTTACGTTATTGTACATTCTGGACTATATACCTGTCCATTGCACATACTGATCGTTTGCAAATCCCTCAACATTTTTGCACATCCTGCACTAAACCATACAGCCTTCTCTTATTGTTAAATCATTATATTGCACATATTTGTGTTTGTATTTATTGTCTGTTACCTTTTAATATGTTATGTATGTACCACCTACCAAGGCAAATTCCTTGTAAGTGTTACTTACTTAGCAATAATTCCTTTTTTGTGATTCTGCTTTGCCAGCAATTACTAGAAGGTGTACTGAATGCATCAAATTACCTTGCCAACTTGAATTGACAACTAAACCACAAAATGTGATACACAAAGCTGTTTATTTTTGGTGCATTAATTAGTCTCTTTACAGGTTATTCTTCTCCAATGTTAGAGAGTACATTGTACAAACTATATCTAAGATGCTATTCTTGGTTGTGTGACCTTTGTGAGTAAAAGAACAGCTTTTTTCAAATCGGTACTGATACACTAATGATAAAAAAGTACAACTGGTGTGTTTGTGTCACTGCTGTGTAATATACAGTTAGTTAGCAACTACCAATTTGTAGTACTGTTCTGGAAAATGTGTTCATATGATCCAAAATAGTGTTTTATAAAACTGAGTATCTAAATAATCAATGTAGAAACATGTTGCAATGAGTTTGCTTGCTGTCAATGGTGTACATTAATGGTGCGTTCTTTTTGTCCACCGAAGTCGTTTTACGAGTTGTTTTCCGGAGTTACGACCCGGAAGTTGCAAAAAGAACGCCACCGAGGTCGTATTTACGACTCGTCAAGTTGTCTGAACTCAGAGGACCCCGAGCTCACTTTCAAAGATGGCTACGTCGTGCATCACACGTAGTAAACATTGTGGTTTTCTACAATTTTAAGCACTTTTGTCTTTGTTGTAACCAAATGAAGAAGTCGTACACATAGCGCTGTATACTGCTACCTATAGGCATGTCGCTACAGTCTTATTAGGAGTTAAATACCGCCTAATTAGTTATTTTGTAGCTTGTGCAGCTGAAATTGGCTAGAGACGCTCGGTTGCTATATGACAACAATGGCTTTAAGCCGAGTCTTGAGCAGAAAGCAGAGCAGTAGCCTAACGTTAACGTTAATCAAAACCTAATTTTCATGTATCAAAGTGTGAAAATATATGTGTGTAATATGTCAATAACTGGGTGAATAGAATCCTAAATGTTACTAAAAATGTTACAAAAATCCATCTTTTCTCCGACTCGTAGTATTGGGTGACAAAAAGAATGCAACAACCCGCGGTTATTTGTTTTTCGACACGGATGTGACGTCACGCTCGAGCTACTAGTCGCGATTACAAGACAAAAAGAACGCACCATAAGAACCAGTATTTGTTTGCAGAAAAAAACATGACCTAAAGACAGAAGTCTGGAAATCTGGGCAATGTGCCAATACTCCATTAACTATAATTTCCTCAGGATTAAATCAAATAGAAAAACTGGCTCACACAAGTCAAATAAAAAGACTGATTCAAACAATCAAACATTTCCTAAACATCTAAAGTCATAATGCTGTGTGCTTTGATTCTTAAGGGATATCACGCCAACATTATCACCATCGATCATGTAACCCCTCTCCATGAAGCCTGCCTGTCAGGACATGTAGCCTGTGTCAGAGCATTAATACATGCTGGAGCTAATGTAAGTATTCTTCATCTTATCAGCTGCTGACTTCCAATTATCCAATTATATGTGTGTGTGTGTGTGTGTGTGTGTGTGTGTGTGTGTGTGTGTGTGTGTGTGTGTGTGTGTGTGTGTGTGTGTGTTAGAAGATATTGTGACTGTTTTGAATTGCTCTGATCTACAGTATGTGTGTGTCTAGGTGAATGCTGCTACCATCGATGGTGTCACTCCTCTGTACAACTGTTGTGCTTCTGGGAGTGTCGGTTGTATGGAACTGCTGCTGCAGAATGGAGCACACACCCACACACCACACACACACTTCCCCTCGGCTCTCCACGAAGCCTGCAAGAGAGGTAAATATGAAAAACATGAACTTTGTGTGCAGTTTATGATTCAACAGCTCAGTATCCAGAGGTAATGTGTGGATATAGTTGGATTATTCTGCTGGGTGTCAAGGCATCCATATATCATGAACAATATCTCGAACACCCCATGACCAGATTTTGGTCTCACTTGTACATGGTAGCATTTTCAAAATGAAATAGATCAGCTAAGGCTGCAACTAACAATTATTTTCCATGCCCCCCTTTTCCAACATGCCCTGGCTTGCAGAGAACGGCTGTCAGTTGAGTTTCAGTTCATAAGTTAAGTTTCAGGTGGTGTTCGTGTGCGTCAGTGACCACAAAACCACACCTACACTGTAAAGTGTATAAGAAATAATACCTGTGCATCTGTATTTCAAAGTATATATTAAACCTTCAAAGAATATCCCTGCCTTCCGTGTCCTGACTAGACACCCCATATTGGTGACTTTCATAACCAGTAAGAGCCCCAATTACAATTTATGGTCCTTTGAGTCGGATTAACGATATGGCAACCAAGGAGGCTAACACGGTCAAAATCCCTAGCGGTGGTGAGTCTCTAAAATTCCCATCAGTTTGTCACTATTCACTATATCCAACAGACTTAGAAATCCCGTAATGAAAAAACACAGAGCTACAAAGTTATTTCAAACGCTCTATCAAACTGTATGGCACCCTGGATGTAAAGCTAAAGGGCTGTTTGGTTGACACTTAAACATCCGGAGTATGACGTCCAAACGCGAACAACTGGAACATTTACTCGGAAATTCCAATATTGATTTCCTTGGTCTGACTGAGACTTGGATAACTAGTTCCTCTCCTGAGGCTTTAATTACCATGCCAGGATACGATACTTTTAGGAAAGACAGAGAAAAAGGGAGGGGAGGGGGAGTTTTATTATATGTGAAAAGCACTATTAAATGCAAACTAATTAAATGGCCCAGGGGAACTGATATTGAATGTGTTGGTGTTAAGATTTCACTGTCTGCTGAAATGTCATTGACCCTTATTTGTATGTATAGAAAACCCTCAGCAAAGCTAAAAGCTCTCCTCAATAACTGTGACTTCAACAAAGAGGTTATCATAATGGGTGATTTTAACATCAACTGGAATGATAAGAGTGGAAGAAGAAACCTCAAGAACATTACAGACTACTGTAATCTCACACAGTTAATTGAACAACCCACTAGAATAACTCGTCGATCAGAAACCAGAATAGACTTATTGTTTACAAACAGAACTGAAACAGTCACAAAACCACACAATATTGTGGCTTGACAGATCACAATATAATCTTATTTACCAGAAAGTTAGCAAAACAACGCTTTCATCCTTCAGCGAAACCCACATGTAATTATGAAGCAGTCCCTATTGGTCAACAGCAGAACCTTGGGATAGCTTTAGGAGAGGTGGAATGGGATAAAGTCCTCTCTACAGGTGACATAGACATTCAATTATGCCGTCAGCTTGGAAGGTGGCCATGGTCAGTCCCATTTTTAAATCAGGGGAAAGATCAGAAATGGCCAATTACCGGCCACCAATCAGCCTCCTACCTGTTGTATCTAAGGTAGCAGAAAAATGGGTTGCTAAGCTAATGATTAAACATCTAAATATAGGCAGTAATCCATTACACACCATGCAATTTGGGTTTCGAGCCCATCACTCCACAGAAACGGCAAATTGCCTTTTTTTTTTAGAGAAAATCAAATGTTCCCTGGATAAAAGCTGTGTTCTTGGACCTGAAGAGGGCCTTTGACACTGTAAACCATCATGTTCTTTTATTAAAACTAACTTATTAACATTTTTCTGAACAAGCTTTCCGCTGGATGAATTTATACTTGTCCAGTAGAAAGCAATGTGTCTGTGTTAGTAACACCAAATCCCCCCTTCTTGACTGTCCAGTAGGGGTCCCCCAAGGCTCCATACTTGGTCCAATTCTATTCTCACCCTACATTAATGACTTACCTGATGTATGTCAAAATGTTAACATCCAGATGTATGCAGATGATGCTGTAATTTACACACATGGAAAAATTTATCATGAGGTATCATGTACTATTACATCTGCAATGGTCCACGTTGATGACTGGCTTACTATGTCTTGTCTCCATCTGAAAACCAGCAAGACAACAAAACACAAAGGTGACTAGTCTAATGTGTTCCTTAGAGGAGAGGAGCTAAAAATGTTAAAGGAATTTAAATATCTGGGGGTAGCATTGGACTCTAACTTAACCTTCAATAGTCATGTAAAAAGGTTGGCAAACAAGGTTAAATTCAATCTACAGAATTTCAAACAAATCAGGCCATTTCTCAGTCTAAGTGCTAAGGTATGGGCTTTTCCATGTCGTGGTTCAGCCTAGTCTCCCCCAACTGATCACTCCATATAGACTGTGCGTTTATATAGGTTTTTGTTTGTTCTTTTCATCGTGGTTAGTACATAGGACAAGTGCATTGATAATCTATGATAGGGCCACTTTGCTACATATGGGAAGGCAGTGAGAAACACAGAGGAAAGAAGGGAGGCATACGGAACAGACTTCGGACACAAGCCCACCACCCTCCACTGCCCAGTATCCTGCTGTCCAATGTGCAATCACTGGAGAACAAGCTGGATGACCTCAGAGCAAGGGTCACCTTGCAACGTGACGTAAGGGACTGCAACATCCTCTGCTTTACGGAGACATGGCTATCCCCCATGGTGCCGGACCAGGCATTGACTCCGTCAGACTCCTTTCTCTTATTCTGCATGGATAGGAATGAAGCATCCAACAAGTCAAAAGGTGGAGGCGTCTGCCTTATGGTCAACCGCAAATGGTGCGAGGCTAGTGGCGTCTCTACTCTCTCTCACGGCTGTATCTCGCCATCAAGTGCCGACTGTTCTACGTTCCCAGACAGTTTTCATCAATCATCTTTACAGCGGTCTATATCCCACCCGACGTGGATATAAGTTTGGCTTTGTCTGAGCTACATGGGGTGCTTAGCACAGTCCAACTCAGTCACCCAGATGCAGCACTCATTGTGGCAGGAGATTTTAATAAGGTAAATCTCCGGAAAACACTGCCGAATGTCACTTGTTGTACCCGGGGGGGAAATATCTTAGACCGCTGTTGTAGCTGTTTCAAAACCAGCGTTTGGCAGATCCGATCACAATTCCATCCTTTTAATACCAGAATATAAACAAAAGTTCTTGCGTGTGCCACTGGTCAGTAGGGAAGTGAAACGCTGGACAGACCAATCGGAGGCCACGCTTCAAAGTGCGCTGGATGACGTAGACTGGGATGTATTCAGGACTGGCACAGATAACATGTTTACGAATGTTGTGATAAGCTTCCTAGGAACACTGGTGGATGAAATAGTACCTACGGTTACGGTTAAAACTTTTTCAAACCAGAAACCTTGGGTGGACAACACGATCCGGAGGGCCGTCAATGAACGCACCACTGCATACAACAAAGGGCTCATCTTGGGGGACATGAACGCATACAAGGCAGCTGTGTATGACCTGAGGCGGATGGTGAGAGATGCAAAACACCGCTACCGGGAGCGTATGGAGGCACATTTCAACTCTCACTTGGATTATTATGACGCTACAATTTTGACAGGCAATCTGATACACATGAAGACAATCAGAGAAATACAAGAGACATCTTGGAGTCATCTCACCTCCTCCTCCCTCTATGACTTTTACCCCCCCAGTTACATCTTAACTGGCACGGAGAGAGATAGAGATAGTTTTAGGGTGACCTTGTACCTTTATCGGTTCAGGCTAACAGTGCTCACATTATGTTCCAGACTGGATGTCTCACAAAGTTAGAATCAAAATCTGCATGTGGGAAATGAGATAAACTCTTTCAGCATTTGTGAGAGAATTAAAGTACAAATAAAACACAAAAATATAAGGAATTATGCTTAAATGTAATTTTCCCATTACATTCCACCCTTTTGATTACAACCTAATCACAATACACAAATTACTTTAATGATTACATATATATTTTTTTTCAAATAGCGTCTTCCCTGTTCTTCCATTGTCAGAGGTTCGTCCACTAGCACTTGAAAAATCGTTGGAAACAATCTTTACCATTGTTTCGGGTGTGTGTGTGTGTGTGTGTGTGTGTGTGTGTGGGTGTGTGTGTTTGGGGCTACAGGTCAAACAGTAAGAGGTTCTGTAGTGGAAGTTTCCTGTGCAGACAATATATCGGCATCTACTAGGTCTGGCAATCCCACCCAACGAACCTAAAGACGGACGAACAACCATCAGTGTACCAGTGGGAGATCCTGCTGCGCGATCTTTGCTCTCCAGAAACACGTCAATGAGTCAAGTGAACCAGGTGAAAATGTCCGCCACAGTGTAGAACAGTGTTTCTATGTCGAAAACTGCCTGCAGAGTCTACCCACTGAAGTAGAAGCCAGTAACCTTGTGACGAAGCTTAGAACCCTTCTAGCTGCAGGTGGCTTCGATATCCGCCAGTGGGCCAGTAACCAGCCAGAGGTTATTAGCAACCTGCCTAAAGAGGCCAAGTCTGACAGCAGTGAAAGATGGGTTTCTCAGACGCATGGTGAAGCTCAAGAGATGACGCTAGGCCTCAGTTGGCACTTCATGTAGGAGACACTCCATTACAGGCATCGCCTGGTTGCCCCGAGCCAGACGACCATGCAAAATATCTATAAGATACTAGCAAGCCAATATGATCCCCTAGGTCATATCCTGCCCTTCACCACAAGGGCCAAAGTTCTGGTCCAAAGACTGTGGGCCAAAGACCGCGACTTGGACGACCCAAACTTACAAAGTTGACCTCCTGCAAGCCTGGACTACATGGGAAGAAGAGCTCCCTCAGCTCCCAACAGTCAGTCTCTCCCGGAGCTACTTCCCACCGGACGTTGATGTAAGTGCCATCACCCTTGAGCTTCACGTCCGCCTATGGGTCAGTTGCTTACCTACGTGGTGAGTATCCTCATGGCCAAGTCCATGTAGCCTTCGTGCTGGCACACTCAAGAGTGGCACCAAAGAAACAACAGTCAATGCCATGCCTTGAGCTCTGAGCCAAGGCATGCTCAGCTTGCCCAGATGATCCAGAGAGAGCTCACCCTTCAGTTGAGGAACACAGTGTTGTGGTCTGATTAGGGTTGCAAAGGGGCGGAAATTTTCTGGTAAAGTTTAGCTGGGGAATTTTGGAAACATTCCAATTTGGAAACTTTCATGGGAATTAACAGGAATAAATGGGAATTAGCGGGAATAAACTGGATATTTTTAATATTGCTTTCCATGGAAGGTTTAGCTCGGGAATTTTGGAAACATTCCAATTTGGAAACTTTCATGGAAGTAAATGGAAATTATGGGAATTTGGATGGGATGTAGTCCTTGGGCTCAAATGCAGTACTGTCTTCAATCAGCTTCAATCTGCTGTAGAATGTTGGATTCTAGAAATGATCTGTGCAGTGGATGTGGTCTCAATAGCCCTGCAGTAGGCTAAGTAGTAGCCCAAACCATTGACCTTTAGCTTAACATATGAAGGTAGCTAGCATGCTGCCTTAGATTTACTATGGTTATGGTTATATGCGTTTTTAAATAAATAAAAATAAACTATGCTGATTACTGTCATTGACGAATATAGAGAGGACATTCAACTGAAGTTGCAGTAAATCAGGTTGTTTTAACCAAGATTATGCTGCAAGATTTTTTTTAACTACATTTAAGTTCCCTGTTATAGACTAACAGTATTATAACAAGCAATATTAAAAATATTCAGTTTATTCAAATTTATTCCCGTTAATTCCCATGGAAAGTTTCCAACTTTGAAAACCACGTGAGAGTTGGCCAGCCACAACTTCTTTCGTGGAGGTCCCAGATGAGACAGAGATGAAGAGGTCTGTATTCTGTGGCATTATGTCAGCCATTATTGCTCCAGAGATCCCAGCTGCTGAAGACCACTCTATCTTCGAGGATCACCTTGAGACAACAAGTAGGTCACTGCATGGGGCGGCCTCCCAGTCAAGCGCCCTCAGTGCAGATGACTATGCGGAGGCAGAACTCTGAATCCTTCAGAGAGCGCAATATGAAAGCTTTCCAGACAAAGTCAAGTGCCTACAAACAGGGAAAGCACTTCCATCCAGCAGTCGGCTTTTGTCACTTGCCCCAGAGTACGACGTCTCTCGGGGCCTCATCCGAGTAGGTGGTAGGTTGCGCCGTTCGACTTGTCTGGAAGAAGATGTCGTGCACCCAATTGTGCTAGAACCTAAGCACCATATTACCAAACGTATCATACCACAGTATGAAAACAAGTTACTCCATTCTGGATCGGAAAGGGTCTTTGCAGAGCTCTGATGCAAGTTTTGGATCCTCCAGCGCCACAAAACTGTGCGTCGCCATCAGAGATCCTGCCCGGGGGGGGCAGAAATGGAGAGCACAGCCTGCTATTCCTAAGATGGCAGATTGGCCCCCTTGTCGTCTCCGCCTCCTGAAGCTTCCATTTTATTCAACAGGAGTATATTGCTTTGGCCCGTTGCAGGTCAAGCGAGGTCGGGGTACGGAAAAGAGATATGGAATAGTTTTTAAGTGTATGACCACCAGGTGCATCCACCTAGATGTGCTGCCCAACATGGATACCGACTCGTTCCTTATGTCACTCAGAAGGTTGGTGCCTAGACGGGGAACTCCCTTCAAGCTTCTCTCTGACTGTGGGACCAACTTCCGCGGAGGGGAGCACGAGCTCAAAGCAAGTTTTGAGGCCATGTGCGAAGAGCTGCAGACCAAGATGGCTAAGCACCAGATCCGTTTCCAGTTCACCCCACCAAATGCACCTCACTTTGGTGGAGCCTGGGAGTGGGAGGTCAGATCCATTAAGGCACTCTACGTTACTCTGGGAGCACAGACAGTGACCGAAGAAGTCTTGCAGACAGTTCTGATTGAGGTAGAGGGAATCCTCAACTCCAATCCACTGGGCTATGTGTCGACAGATCTGGACAGCCGATGTGGATTCCGTAACCCCCAAATACCACCTCATGGGGCGGCCATACTCTTCGCTTCCTCAAGTGGTGTACCCTGAGTCTGAGATTCTCAGTCGGAGAAGATGGCGGCACAGTCAGGTGTTAGCTGACCAGTTCTGGAGCCATTTCATACGGAACTACTTACCTTTCTTGCAGTCAAGGCAGAAATGGATGAAGGACACAGAGAACCTCACTGTTGGTATGGTGCTGATGGTAATTGACCAAAGGTTACCTTGTGCACTTTGGCCCGTGGGACGAGTCACGAAGACCATTAGGAGTGTCGATGGTAAAGTAAGGACTGCTGAGGTGCAGGTGGACGAGAGGACCTACACCAGACCAGTGGCCAAGCTCATTGAGTTGCCGGCCATCCCAGAGAATTCCTCGACGACAGCTCCTGTGGATAGTTGAGCCTTTCCAGGAGATAATTCAAACCGTGAATTATGGGGTGGCTGTGCAAAAGGCTCAAGTGATGTGAGCATGGACAGAGCATGTACGAGTGTTCGCTCAGACCACGCCCCCTTTTTCCAACATGTTGCGACATGCCATGCCCTGGCTTGCAGAGAACGGCTGTCAGTTCAGTTTCAGTTTATAAGTTAAGTTTCAGGTGGTGTTCGTGTGCGTCAGTGACCACAAAACCACACCTACTGTAAAGTGTATAAGAAATAGTGCCTGTGCATCTGTATTTCAAAGTATATATTAAACCTTCAAAGAATATCCCTGCCTTCCATGTCCTGACTAGACACCACATATCGGTGACTAATTTTCATAACCAGTAAGAGCCCCCATTACGGTCGTTTTTTTTAAAGCCCAAGATGACGTCTTCAAATGTCTTGTTTTGTTTACAACGCAAAGATATTCCATTTACTGTCACAGAGGAGTGAAGAAACTAGAAAATATTCACATTTAAGAGGCTGAAATCAGCTAATTCTTAAACCGATTAGTCGTTTATCAAAAGTTGGCAATTAATTTAATAGTTGACAACTAATGGATTAATCTTTACAGCTCTAAGATCAGCTAAAGGCAGCTACAACATGTATAGTCAGTGTTGCGGCTGTAAGCAGTCCAAAAAAGTGCTGCCGCGAGGGGCTTAACACTGAGAGATACACACTGTGACGCGCTCGAGATTGTATTGCAATGATTTTTTTATTCTTCTTCTTCCACACGTAAAATACACTTACCACTGCAGCTACCAAATGTAATTGTTACCTGGTGAGTAGAATAATTGCGTTAATGCAGCGTGATGCAGTCAACAAAAAATGTTCGCTCCCAGGCTCACCTCCTCTCTGTCAATGCCCAAAACCCAGGTGCACAGGTGAAGCAAACAAATAGACTATCACTTCCGCTCAAACCGCAATGAAAACGCCCACCACCCACAACATCAGAGCACAACACAAATAATCAACAAACAAGATGAATGAGACCATAAACAACAGCCAATGTGGCTCCTACAGTCAGATTGTAATGTTTAACTACAGTAGAAAGGTCACATCCTGGAGAAAACCTGCTACAGAGAGCAAAACGATACTGCTCAATATATTAAAAGCACCAAAAGCTGTTTACGTTTACACTTCAATTCAAACATATTACTTCATTATTGAATTCAACGTTTGTGGGTTCTTCATCTTGTGTGTGTGTGTGTGTGTGTGTGTGTGTTTGTGTGTGTGTGTGTGTGTGTGTGTGCAGGTAACAGCCAGTGTGTAGAGTCCCTGCTGTCTCATGGGGCAGATCCAGACTATGAAGTGTCCCACTTGGGTTCTCCTCTCTACATGAGCTGTCTACACCGACACACAGCCTGCTCAAAGATTCTGCTTCACAGAGGTGTGTCTTATGTATGGCAACTTTCTTCCATTTCAACTTGTAGCACACCTGTGTGACCTCCTGTACTGGGAGCAGGTGCCCACAGTTTTCTATGATTGTTTTGGTCTTGTTGGTACATAAAATAAGCAGCTTTAGCCAATGTGCTTAAAGCTTTGCCAAGTTAATGCTGCAATGTGTGCGGTGATTCTCAATCTGCAGTACTAGCAACCCTATCACATTAAAGAGAATGTTTTGGTTTAGTGGTAAAATATATAATAAATTTAATAAATATATATAAGTATTGCTTAATGCAACTTTGGTCAAAATGTTTGGTCAAAAAAACAGTCCTTCCAGAAAGAGTTTTTTGTTGCAGGCAAAAATCCTTGATTATGCAGCACGTTTTCTTAAAAAATGCGATGGAATATGTGGGATATTTATGCAATTTTATGCGATGAAATTGCGGGAACTTGCAAAAAATGCTTTTTAAACTTAATTTCCAAAAATAGTTTACAGATATTCAGTCATTGCAATAAGTAAACAAATAAGATACAAAAATATATACAAATAATATAATATTAAAGTAAAAATAAAAGTAATAGTCTAAACTGAGGGAAATAAAAGATACAAAAGAGACAGACTTTCAATATAATATATATATATATAATATAGACAGCAGGAGCACTTAAACAAAGAAATTTGAGTAGACATCAGATATTAAGATAGGTTTCTTATTGGATACCAACTTAAGAGACTCAAAGTACATGTCAAATTCAACCTCCAACACCTGCTTTTCGATGATGTTCACGTCGCGTAATTACGTCACTTCATAACGTTCCCATGGCAACAGGGGAAAATGGCTGCTCTTGTGTGAAGTAAACGCAACATTTTTTCAACTTTCTGCTAAGATATATGTGACTTTTTTGCAACGAAAATGCAGGGATTATGAAATCATGCAAACACTGCATATTTTGCGCGGAAATCGGCCATTTATGCCATATTTGAAAAAATGCAGCCCCTGCATGAATATGCGGACTTTGGCTGATTATGCATTGAATTATGCGATCGCATAATCGCATATCGAATTTTCTGGAGGGACTGAAAAAATTACTTCACTTATATTTTCTGGCAGACTAGTAATAATCTGGAAGTTTTTCTGACCACCAAACATCCTTTTAGGATTCTTCTCTTTCTTTTGTTATTCCACATTAGCTGCATAGATGCAATGCTCTCAGCCTGTGGTTTTGAACTTTTTTGGATTGTGACCCCATAGAAATTAAGCAATTTTCTTTGTGACCACTTGTCACAGGCCTGAAGAGATGAAAGTATGCAGTGTTGAACAAGAACAATGCAAAAAGGACAGAAACATTTATTTTTTCTTTCTCATACCTGTAATTAACCTCTGAGCCCACAGGATTATCTTGGGACCTGACCCCCAGGTTGGGATCTACTATTCTAGGCTGTTCCTCTGTGATGAACTCTAATAAAGGGTCTAATTCTACAGTACTTTGTTTCACTGCATACAGGTGAAATTCTTCTTCTTCTTTTCTATCTACACTATGACTACATTTAGTATTTAATATATTTTCTTCTCTCCTCTTCTATTGTCTATGTCTTCTCTAGGAGCCAATGTTAATGTAGGCAGAGGAGGTGACAGTCCTCTGCACGCCTCTGTCAGACAGGACAGTGCCGATCAGGTGTCACTGTTACTGGATTATGGAGCTGATGTCAACATCAGAGACAGTAATGATCAACGGCCTGTGGAGCTAGCGCCTGTTGGTGGAAAAACACAACAGCTGCTACTGACATTTGAAGGTAGGCCTACTGCTATATCTTTTACTGCAGTGATTCTCAATACTGACGCAAGAAAGTAACCACTCGAAATTCAAGCTGAGCAGCATCCCAACAGTAAGAGGATATCATTCTGTGTCTCTCTAGTTTCTCCGAGGAATCTCTGCCAGTTGTGTCGTCTCCAGATCAGGAACCTGATTGGTCAATCCAGACTGAAACTGCTCCCCCTCCTTCCTCTCCCTTCACTGCTCACTCACTATCTGGAGCACATAGGATGATGGGCACACATACGTACATATGCAGCATGACAGGGAAAAGCAACTGCAATTCTGTTAACATTTTAAATTAGATGTGCCAAGCCCCTTATTAACCACATGTGATGTTTACACTTCACAATGTTTTACACTGTATGGTTGAGTTTGGCTACTACAATGGCATTACATCAACAAATACACTGCATTTACTCTACTGCACGCTGTACTCTGGTACATAGTACAATGCCTTTGTGTTGCCATAATTGGCACAATCTGTGTTTATTTAAAATGTTTATTCAATATGACTTATGCACAATATGTCATTTTGTAAATATTGGACTTTCCATTGGCAAGTGCTTGCCTTCAGGTGTCAATAAATGATCCCCCAGCCTTCACATTTTTAAATCACGACTTAAAACTCACTTTTATTCATTGGACTTTAAACCTGCTTGAGAGGTGTATTCTGCATTTTCATTTTCCAGTTTGTTACTTGTTTTAAATGTTCGTTTTGTTTAACGTGTGTTTATAATCTGTCCTAAATCATGTCAATGTCCAGCACTTTGGTCAACCTGGTTGTTTTAAATGTGCCTTAAAAATAAAGTTGGATTGGATTGGATTAGATTAGATTAGATTGGATGGTATGACTTTAATTGATGGAAGATCAATTTCCAAAAGATGATTTTTTTATTCCTCTTTTTAGTCAACTTTAGCATGGGTTCCTATACTCATGAGCAGCACTGTATATCCAATTGTCAACCTGCTTGCTCTTTCATTCCTTCCATGGTAATCACTGAGTTATTATCTCTGCTTAGCAATAGTTTGAAAAACCAAACAGACCTTTCTTGTTTTGACTTCCCACAACCAGTAAACCTGGTTTGATATCCGTGAGTCCACCAGCGAGTCCTGCCATGTCAGAAACCGAGGGACACAATTTTTATATTTGAAATGTGGATGTTAAGAAATATACTGAAAACAATTACAGAATTATTAATAGGATGATAACTATCAGGCAACATTCTTGAATGTGTGAGGTGAGCCATTTACAGACGTTTGCCTCTCAGCTGGGCAGAACTTATTTACCCGCAACGCTGAGCCGTGTCTGTCAGCAGTAACGTTAGCAGGTCAGAGGGACCGTGTCAAGAAGGAGACGGGGAGAAGAACCCGGAAAGGAGCAGTTTCATTCAGCCTGGTCAATACAAAATATAATTTTAGAGGAAGGTCACGGTCGCACCACTGCCTGTCGTCGAGGTAACGTTAGTACCAGCCTTGTTGTTCAAACTTGCAACATCAGCAGCGAACTAGTTGTTAGCTGCTTGCCTATCGTGCCAGCCGGCTAGCCCTTGCTAGGAGCAGTAGCGGCTAGCTAATCTAGTTTAGCTGTTGGCAGCGTCGGGAAGAGCTTCCAAGATGAGGCTAAAAGTGGGATTCATTCTACGAAGTTTGCTTGTCATTGGGACTTTTCTTGGTTTGGTGGTGCTCTGGTCTTCTCTGTCGCCGAAACCCAACGATGAAAACCCATTTGGAAAACGGGTAAGTTGAAAACAGCAATCCGGTAACGTTACCTTAATTTAGCAAAGTGTCCAAGAGGGAACTACACGTATCAGTGCTAGCATAACTACAACCCAACACTTCAAAGTGTATAATACACGTAGCTATACAAAATGTCTATGGATGATGAATGATAAAGATGAATTGTAGTGGATTGTGTATAAAACATCACTCCTAACACAGCGACATCAGAACACACTTCAGCTCTAGCTAGCTAGCTGGCTAACGTTACTAACTTACATTGGTTGTCATGGAGATTTGTTCCTAGCTAATGTTAGCTACGGACGTGAGCTTTCTCATTTGGATGTTACAGTTGCATCCTTTCTCGTTAAATACTAGTAACGTTACCTCTATTCACATGTTACTGTTTACATTAACGTTACATTCCTAAATCACACACGTTCATTCCAGGACACATATCCGCATATGTCACCATGCTGTTGTAATGCGTCGTTAAGGCGGAACTGTCTTGAAAGTTAACGTTAACAGTTTTACCAAAAGTCCGGCTAACGTTATTTGGACCAGAAACTGTCCTAAATACATTTTACAAAAAAGAAAATAATTTTTTATTCATATACCCAGAATTATCCAGTATCCCAATGATAACTATTAAATAAACATGAGCGTAGTTAACAATGGTTGGTTAATGTTTTCAGAGCTGCCAACTTTTCCCAAAACCTTGGAGTGAGATTTGATGGGGCGAACCAAAATTTTGCTGCGTACAAATTGATGATGAATGATTTTTATTTTGAAAAATAAACCATTAAATGGCACTTCCTGGAGAGTTTTGTGCAAAGAAATAGAAAAATCGAGTCTTACATGATATGTGCAAAACTGCAAACTTTGCATTGTTGTAGTATCAACAGGTATTAGGGCATTTAGCTTTTACATTACTGTTAATCAGTCATCACTTGATTACACATTGTATTACCTTGTTATGATATAAGAAGTGACCCATACAATGTGCCAAACATAATGTGCCACATGAAGAGACAGTGCAGCATATGACAGTAGCAACAGCTGAGAAGATTTGGGTCTGTGGTCCAGGTCCACCTCACACAAACTTCATTCTCCCATTCTCTCTCTTTACTACAACTACTACACACACACACACACACACACACACACACACACACACACACACACACACACACACACACACACCAGTGGTTCTCAGTGTAGGGACCAGGGACCCAAAGTTAAATTAACATTGGTCTGCCAAAGGGATCTACTAGGACCACTAGATTTCTAAAGAATGAGAACCACTGATTTACATACATTCTAATCCTTTAAAACTAAATAAATAGAAATAACCATTTTTTTGGACACCAGAGGGACTGGTGGCCAAAGACCAAACCTCATTTGATTAGGCAGTGAGGGAAATTCATTCTTCAATCAAGGCCTTTCCCCACCACAAGGTGCAGCAGAAAATAGACTGAAAAATACCAAAAGCAAGACAAAAGACACAGCATGGCTCATTTTGTGCATGTGTCATATCACAGCCTTTCTCAAACTTTTCTCAAACCCCCCCCCTGGTGAGCTGGCACAAACATCTGGAATGTGCATGTGACACTTATTCATGTGAATCATACATCATTTTAATTCATTTATAAACCCCTAGACTTCAGTAGCTCAGATGTGTTTCATCAGATTTCTGCTCATGTTAACAACTTTGTGCACATTCAAAATATAACTCCTCCCATCTACGCTGCTCTTCATCAGAGGTAGAGCACAGATGCAACGCGTCACTGCCCACAGCAGACCGAGTCCATTAAAATTAACTGAAGTTGCTACACTTACCAGCCGCGCTGCTCACCTATTTTTACAGAGAGAGTGGACACAAAGTGACGGACGGGTCTGTAGCCTAATACTCAAAGCATACCTGAAGCCGGGGAAATGCGCCTGGGATGGCTCGTGAAGAAATGTTCTCACATTTGCAACATTTCGCAAATTCCACACACAGGGAGCGCTCCTGAACCGTCTCTGAAGGCATAACTAGTCGATCACGAGTGGCTCAACAGGTAGATCAAGATAAACTCATCTTTCAGGTATTTGACTGCCCGGGTTGACACTTCAGCGTGAGAAATCGGGGGTGTGGCGTGTGAGCGTGTGAAACCAATCAAATGCGTGTGTCTCACGGCCAATGCGTGAGAGTTGGCAGCCCTGCTTTTAAAGTCCCCCTAAATAATATGAATCCCTCTAAATGTGACTTGAACACAACTTTGTGAGTAATGTACAGATACAATGTTTTTGAAACTTTTTGAAACACAATTCAATGAATAGGTAATTTTTTATGTTTCTGTCACATTGTAATCAAGAGGTCAAAAATGACACAGTTACCTGTAAAAACACAAGTGTAGATCAGTGGAATAGTGTAAAACCATTGGCGGCACATGTGTATCCTTGTGTGCGTCGATGAGAACAAACAAAATAGGAACTAACTCATATTACTCCCACAGTGCTACTAGTGGGATGTTTAAGGTTCCCTTAGGCTAGGTTTACACACTCAGGCTATCCTCAGGCGGTTCTCAGTCGGCAGTGGTCCTCGGGCGCTCCTCAGACGGTTCGGTGAAAAACGCAAGGCTTTCCATACATGTTGAATCAGGGTAGTGGGTTAAGGCTGTGGAGGTGGGGAGCCGGAAAAAAAATACAGTGCCCTGTGGCGAAAAGTTGAGACGGATTCAATGTTTGGAGAAATGCAACCCCACGGTGCAGTGGCCAATCGCTGCCACAAGAAAGTTTAAAAAAAACAACTGGGATAACCACTAGAGCTGCAATGCTTAACCAATTAATTGATAACTTGTTGACTATTAAATTAATTTTATGAAATAAAAAAAAAATTCTCTGATTTCAGCTTCTTATTTGTGAATATGTTCTAGTTTCTTCACACCATTATGTCAGTAAACTGAATATCTTTGAATTGTGGACGTACAGAACATTTGAGGATGTCATCTTGGACATTGGAAAACGCTGATCGATATTTTTCACCATTTTGTGAAATTATAGACCAAACAACTTAATGATTAATCAAGAAAATAATCAACAGATTAATCGACAATGAAAATATTCGTTAGTTGCCGCCCTAACAACTGCCCAGGAGTTTGGGTAACAGCTAACTAATAAAAAAGTCTAATTTAATCTAATCTAACTGTTTTCTGCAACAAGCTCCAGCAAAATGCTCTTCTTTTTCTCTCTTTCTCCATGAAATGAAGCTGCCTTCAAGTAATTTCGGAAATGTCAAGATCATACAAACAATAATTGTGAAATATCAAGTCTACTTGTGCTACCTTTTGGGTGTTTAAGGACAAAACAGAACTTCACAAAATGGGCCATTTAAGTGACACTACCACCGCTGCACAACCCCTGCAGAATAGATATAAGGTGTAGCCAGACCATACGCCAACGCTGACACAGCGCTGTGGAGATGAGTGTGGCATTGTGAGACTATGGTTCCCTAAATGGCTAATTGAGTAAGACTCAACCATACAGTAAATGTGCATTCTTTAAAACCAAATAATGACCAAAATGAGCTTTAAATGAGCAAAAAAAGCTCATAATGGCAAACCCACAGACAAATAGGTAGCCTGCATTCATCCCCCTATGTCAGCGATTACCTGTGACAGGCCCTATTAGCTCTAATTAATTCTTCCAAATGATACACTTAGCCATTTTGTGCTGAACCATATGTGTTTTATCCTGCTCACTGTCACTAGACCTAT
Organism: Perca fluviatilis; assembly: GCF_010015445.1. Taxonomy (NCBI): domain Eukaryota; kingdom Metazoa; phylum Chordata; class Actinopteri; order Perciformes; family Percidae; genus Perca; species Perca fluviatilis. The sequence goes on along the minus strand of NC_053112.1, from coordinate 43,561,820 downwards.
AGTTGGTCCATAGCCATATTTAGTGATACTGTTTTATTATTTTCAATAATTTATTTGTCCCAGCATGTTCAATTCAATTGTATTTATAGTATGAATTCATAACAAGAGTTATCTCAAGACACTTTAAAGATAGAGTAGGTCTAGACCACACGCTATAATTTACAAAGACCCAACAATTCCAGTAATTCAAGAGCAAGCATTCAGTGCGACAGTGTCAAGGAAAAACTCCCTCTCAGGAAGAAACCTTGTGTTCACCACAGTATTATTCTCTGATGTTGTGTTAATAATGTGCATCTGTTTAATGTGCTGTATAATACCCTCTGTTGTATCCCTCTGTAAAGGATGACCGTGTGCTGCCTAAAGGAGACCTAGCAGATCAGTTTAAGCCTGTGGTGCCCTGGCCTCATGTGGAAGGGGTGGAGGTCGACCTCAACTCCATCAGACTCAAACATGGTGAGTCAATCTTTTTTGAAGCAGGTGCAGGTGTAAAGGAAACCTGCCATTTTACAGGTGCTGATATGCACAACTTGTATTTCTATGACATGTACCTGCAAGGAGTGTTTGCAAGGTACTAACACTGTGGCACACTTTATCAAAAAACATTTATTAGAGAGTTAATGAAGGCTAGTGAACACCGAACCCAGACGTTTGGAAACTGTTGAATTTACTAAACCGATCACAATGGCTTTGTTTTCTTAACAATAATACACTCATAGTCTAACAGATGTTTAAGATCTCTACAACTCTAATTATTTAATACATGTTACAGTTAAGATATTTTACCATGTTTAAAACTATAGTGCGTATTTTCTGTCGCTCCCATGAGTAATGACAACAACACTATCGGCGCATCCACATGACCAGGGCTCGATCTTAAGGACTTGCCCTCGTCCCGGGGCCAATAAAAAAAAGGGTCTGGGACGATGATAATACATTTTGGGACGAATTTGGGAGGTTGAAAGAATGGAGAGTAGTTGAAAGAAAAAGAAAAACTGCAAATGTTACGATGAACGACAAGGTCACCGCGAGTATTGACTGTCTAACTGAAAAGTTAGGGAGGTTATGGAGGAAGTAAGGGTTTTTGAGGTAAAAGTCGCATCAAATCCGCCTTGGTTGTTCACACTGCGGCTGCATTGAAAAAAATGACTCAGGACCACATATGGAAGTGGTCTAAATCTAATTTGAAAAAATCAGATCTGGGCAAGATTTGAGTGTTCACACTACTTCTGAAGAAGTCTGACCTGGTCACTTGACCCCCAAAAAGTTTTGGGCCACTTTTGCCTGCAGTCTGAACGTAGCCTATGGGCCCTATCTTGCACTCAGCGCAATTGCCTTTGTACACCGACGCATGTATCATTCCTATTTTGCACCCGACGCACAGCGGACTTTTCCCTCCACAGACGCACGTTGGTAAATTAGGGAATGTATTTGCGCTCCCGGGGGCGGTTCAGCGAAAATAGGAGGCGTGTTCCGGCGCAAACGTTACTTTGTGCTATTCTGCAGTTTCAGAAAACAATTCCGCCACTGACCAGGAAAAACCTGGTCTAAAGTCAGTGGCACTAGTCTAAAGTCAGTAGCGCGTTATTCAGATGCTATTTTAGGGGCGCATGCTTGGCCATAATGTAGCGCGTCGACCAACGCCCGCATACACTTCTCATCTACAGCAGTTCCCATTTTTGAAAACCATACATAATTACAAAGGAAAATATTACTGAAAATGCGCTTCATGTGTTTGGATAGATCAGGAGGCACTTACAGTCCTCAAAAAGTCGCAGCATTCTTTGTGGCTTGTTGTGTTTTACACATTTCCATGAATCATGGATGTGTTGATGACATAAATGAGGAAATATTAGAAGACTTAAGGAGACGTGATGTTGAACTACGGTGGGATTGGACACTCCGGCGGAATCTGGTCCGGGAGTAATGCGCGATGCGCTCCTGATGGAGCGGGTGGACGGAGATGGAGTGGACGGAAGAGGAAGGGGCACAACAGGTGCAGGTGGTGCGTTTGGAGGCCCACGCTCCATGGCTGCAGCAATCCTCTCCAGACTTGAGGAGATGCGCCCAGTAGCGCAGCAACATCGCCACCCGCACAAGAAGCGGGCATTTATTACTTTGCCGCATCTCGCGCCGGCAGCTCCCGCTGGAGTCGCCAGGCAAATCCGCCCGTCATAATAGCAATCCGCCATGGAACAAAGCCCTGCTCTTAAAGGGAATGTGAGATGACGCTCTGATTGGTTTATTGCACGTTTGCACCCAAACCACACCTAGATACTTCAGACCAACCCATTTTAGATTTGCGTCGGGCGCAAGAGTCATTTATCCCGCCGGTATAATAGCAACAGCGCCCGAGATCCGCCCACAAAGCTACTTGCGTTTTGCGTTTCATACTTGCGTTTCAGATGGTTAAAATAGGGCCCTATATGTTACTTACTCATCTTCATCCTCAATGGGATAGAAGGCTGCAAATAAATCTCTCCATCGCATTTAATCGTTGGCAACACTCTACGCATCTCCCCATGACAGGTGTATCTTGTAAGTAAGTAAGTAAGTACATTTTATTTATACAGCGCTTTTCACAGACAAGGTCACAAAGTGCTTTACAATATGCATAGACAATAAAAACATGGTAAAAATAGTCAATAGAATAAAATACAAAAACGGATACAATTCAGATCAATAAATAAAAGACATAAGCTACCCAAAAGCTAGCCTGAACAAGTGAGTCTTCACTTGTCCCTTAAAACAGTCCACATTCTCAGCAAACCTAATGCTGGTTAGTAGAGCATTCCAGAGTCTGGGTGCCATAGCCTCAAAGGCTCTATCCCCACGTCTTCAGCATGTGCGTGGCGTGGATAGCAAATTTTGATTGACAGACCTGAGAGACCGGAAGGGGGTGTGTAAGTGAATTATGTTGGCAAGATAATCAGGGGCCTGACCATGTAGAGCCCTATAGGTTATACTAAGAATTAGGGATGCACCGATCCGATTTTTTCAGTCCCGATACCAATGCCAGGGCTTTGTATATCTGTCGATACCTGATACCGATCCGATACCGTTGCTAAATTAATAATAAACTGTATACCTTCCACCTTATACCTTCCTTCCACCATGTGGAAGAGACTAAAGGCACCAGACCTTCCTAATTAAGCATTACTTTCCTAACTAAGACAAAATCACATAGATGTAATGTATTGAATTCTTATTTATTTGTTATTTAAAAAACAACTGTGCATTCAAATTGAAAATATAATGTAATCAAACTTCTTAAAATAAATAACAATAATGGGCCTATAGAGTATCACAAAAACATGTTAGTCATCATGTTTACTAAAAGCTTTGATTACTAAAGGGTTTGGCTCCACATTATACAATAACTTTATATGAAGGAGAATCCATGAAACAGTTACAGAAGCTAAAATATTTTTATTGTGCAAAGTAGTAAAATAAACTAAAATCGAAGAATAGCCTACACATACAAACAACTTTAACATTGTTTCCCTTTCAAAACAAAATAGTTGTAAACTAGCTAGTTGTATAAACACTACTTTGGCCACAGGTAAGTTAGGTTGTTGTAGTGGGCAACTGAACGTAGCTCCGCTGTCAGCCTCCTTCGCTGTTTGAATGTCAGTAGGTTGGCGGACGTATTTCAGCGAGGCAAGACATCTTAAATCCAGTGTTTTAATCATTGCTCTGAACCCGTCTTTCTCAACGGTCTGTAGCAGGACCGGAGGTGGATTGCGTTCATAACGTTGCTCCGCTGCATGCTTGAAGTGACATGTCTTTAACGTTAGCACAGTAACGTTAGCACGGCCAAGTAACGTTACGGTAACGTTAGAGCGACGGGCAACAACAGTGGCTAAATTATTTATTTTTTTTAAACAAAAAACTTCGGAACAACACAGCTGACAGCTGTCTGCTATCATAGCAGAGAATACATCAGCTGTTTATTTGTTAAGTGGTAGTAAATGTACAGTGTAGGTTTCAGTTTGTCTCTGAATAAATGCTCCAGAAAGAAAGTTCCCGTGTCTTGCTTCTCAACATCACAACAAAACAAAAAGAGCCACGGCAGTAGGGTAGAGCAGCAGTCAGTTGAAAAAACTCCGACACGGAGAGAGGATGCGAGAGGACGGGGAAGCCCGTCAACAAACCAATCAATTATAAGTATCTGGAGACGCAGCTCACATATGTGATGACGGCAGGACGTAGTTTTGTCACGTATAGATCTTTAGTGCGCTTGCATAACTGCAGTGTGAAACCAAAACTTACTGGATCAAATGTATAAAATGTAACAAAAACATGAACCTTGGTCCGGACCTTGGGTCGGACTGTCATGTGTGAAAACACCCTGAGAGACCAGAGCCCTTAATTTACTAATATTAATTTACTTAAATATTTATTTAAGTGAAAAAAACAGGATTTGGTCAATGATTTGATGTGAGTTTCAAAAGATAGGGATTTGTCAAATGTCACCCCAAGGTTTTTTAGACTGGGCTGGACCGCAGATGACAAAGGCCCAATGTTCTGCTTGATCAGAGGAATAGCGCTGTCTGGCGCTATGATTAAAACCTCAGTCTTAAAAAGCTTTCAGCCATCCAGTTGTTTATGGCGTCTATGCAGTCTAGGAGCTTAGTAAGTTTGAATGTCTCATTTTGCCTGAAAGTAAAATGGAGCTGTATGTCATCTGCATAAAAATGACAAATGTTAAAATTGCGAATAATCTGACCTAGAGGCAACCTATATAAAATGAATAATATTGGGCCCAACACTGAAACCTGTGGAACACCACAAGACAGGGGTGATGATGCAGAGTGTCCAGCAGCTCCTCCAACTTTTAGAAACACCAGCTAGTAGGGCCGTTCCTAGCTTTTTGGAGGCCCTGTGTAAAACTTGTTTTTGCTTTTGCATAGGCCCCCAAAAGGGCCAACTTCTTCTTAAGAAAGAACGGTCCTGTTGTTGCCAACTCTCCCAAAAGGTTGATGATTAATCATATAATCATTTTTATGATGTTATATTTATGTTAAAGGTCACTTTGAATTATTCTAACTAATGATAATGTAGAAAAACAAGGATTTTAGATTCTGGAAGGTCCACGATTATTTTGGGACCGCCTAGATTGTATTTCGGGACGGTTCTGGGAGGATGGTGAAAAAAGTCAAGGTAGAGCCCTGCACAGACGTAAGCCTTCAGTGATCATGCCACCCCCACCCCTCCTCTACGTAGTTGCTAGTCCCATCAAATCAAGGAGGACACAGAGGATAAAAAAAGGACTTCAGAAGAGGTAATTATCTCGTAATTTTTGTGTACTCTTCGTTTCCAATGCTGAATGCTGCTGTTGTCCATTCTCAGCGGTGACATAAAACGCATCACACAAGCTTCTGCGTGCAAATGTCGCTAGACAACACTATTTTGTAAACATAGCCATACTGAGAAATACAGTGAGAGTTTTGTGGAGCTGATAGGCTTAATTATATTTGTATCAACTCATATTAATAAACGGCCATTTATTAATATAAAATAGTTGTGCACTATAGCTTTAAAGGCAACCTAATGGAAAATTTCAAAGTACTGTAATGCAATGTTGTAGTTACATTTAAATGTTAAATCTGGAGGGTGGAGGTGTAGCCTTGACCAACTGCCACTTTGCTCGTTTGAAAAGCCATGATGTCTCTCTCTCGTGGGTGGGTCAAATTCTCTGGGCGGGCAAAGCAGAGAAAGGGGAGGTAACCTTGCTCCTTATGACTTCATAAGGAGGAGATTCCAGATCTGCCTGTCTGAGCTTTCATTTTCTCAAAGGCAGAGCAGGATACCCAGGGCTTGGTTTACACCTATTACCATTTCTAGCCACTGGGGGACCATAGGCAGGCTAGGGGAACACATATTAATGTTAAAAAACCTCATGAAGTGAAATGTTCATGCCATGGGACCTTTTAAACCAGTGTTTCTCAACGGGGGCGGTACCGCCCCCCAGGGGGCGTTCAGAAGATGATGGGGGGCGTTGGAAGCAATATTTTGGAAAGGGGGGCGTTGAGGTGCCGTTGGGGGGCGTTTGTTTGAAAGCTAGTTTAAACCAAAGATTCACAATAACAATACATGTTTACACTTAAAAACTACTAAAGAATAAGTAGTCTGCAACATTAAAAGCTGCCAGTTTACAGCACTGCGACTGGACCAGACGGGTATCTTCTCTGTGCTTCTGTCAGCTTTGTTTGGTGCAGCTCCGTGCTGCCTTCATGGAAACGGGCCGTCAGAGTATCGTCTTAAATGAGCTCTGTAGCTACTACGTGAAGCTGCGTTCAGATAAAGAAAAAAAAGCAATCGCTGCGACGTCCTGTTGTATTCTTTAACCCCCCCCCCAATGTAGCACACCACAGTAACAGTTTTTCGTCAGATGGTTTACACAACGTTTCCTACTGTACCTGAATGCAGCTTCATTTCACGGAGAAAGAGAGAAAGAAAAGAGACGTGCGAGAGATATCGACTGTGCTTTGTTGTTTGGCAAACAGTCAGCTGTTCCATAAACTCGCGGGCAGTTCAGGGCTTATATTTTGTGTTTTAAAACTTTTTTATGGAAGCGATAGAGGAAGTGATGTCACTGTTTACTGTACGGGACTCTCACACCTCCACAAAACACAGCGCGATGTGGGGGTGCGTTTTCTCCAAACGTTTTTTTCTGCTATTTACTCCCAAGACAGGCGATAGCAAACATAGCTAGACTCTTCTAAGCATTAAAAACGCCTCTCACTAACTTTCAAAGGTTGTAAACTTATGTCCATTCGGCAGTAGGTGTCGTTCTTCAAGTCGTTTGTCATCACCAAAATACGTGTGTGTGTGTGTGTGTGTGTGTGTGTGTGTGTGTGTGTGTGCGCGCGCGCGTTCCTTCTGCTTTTACCCCTTGATAAGTGCCAGCTTGTTTTCCGTTGGCACAATTCGATTTTAGATTTGAATGAAAAATAGATTTGATTGTTAAATTGCTAGCTGTTTCTGATTGGCTACTGTTAGTATTTGTAATAATAATAACAATAATAATAATAAGTATAATACATTTTATTTAAAGCTAATTTCATGACACCCAAGGTCACTTCAAATTATAGTCCTCTTCTAAAGGTGCTGAGGTTCACACCATGCAGCAGGTCTTTTGATAATACCTATTTATAGTTTGAATGTTACATATCTAGTCGTTCTGATTGGCTGCTGTTATTTAATTTGAATGTCAAATGGTTGCATTTGACATTTAAAAAAACCTGTAAATATATATAATTTCTATTCATGTGTTGATTGTCATTCAATGATTTGATTTTTTTATTATTTTTGATAACAATAGTAACAACAATAATAGGCCTATATTAGGGCGTAATCATTAATATTCGGGGCATTTAGCCTACATAATATTTGATGGGGGGCGTTAGGGACCTGGATAATGGATAGGGGGGCGCTGGCACAAAAAAGGTTGAGAACCACTGTTTTAAACCAATAAAACAATTAAAACATGTATGTCTTAAAATCCCTAGTAGCTGTTAATAATGCAAACCAAGTACATAAACAGGGATTTCGATCAGTGAGGCCCAATATTTTTAATAAAACAGTATTTGTTTTATAATATTTCCCTCTTAGGATGAGGGCAAAAGGTAGGGGTGGGGGAAAAAATCAATACAGCATAGTATCGCAATATTTTCTGTGGCAATATTGTATCGATACACAGACGCCAAGTATCGATCTTTTATGATATATGTGTTGGACAGTTTGTCTGCTTGACATTCTGATTTTGCAGCAATACAATTGAAGTGAGATGAACAAACAGAGAAATGTATCTTTTTAGATAAAACCGATGTTGACAAAGTTTCCTTTTGGGGACATCATTTTAAATTGGGAAAAATTTGAAGTTGGAAAAAAGGTAATGAATTGCAGTATATCGCAGAATATTGCAATATGTTTGAAATCGCAATAATATCGTATCGTGACCAAAGTATCATGATGATATCGTATCGTAAGGCCTCTGGTGATTCCCACCCCTAGCAAAAGGTACATACGGTACAGGTAAGGTACAGTTTCTTTAGCACTTTTATGTTGTGATATTGTGTCATCTTTTGGTTTCTGGTTGTCGTCTCCAGGAGGGGCCAACCATCCCCAGAAACCTGACCAGCAGCCCAACCAAAAGCAGGTGATCCAGCAGCAATATGTGACATTCAAACCCCACACACAAGCCTACACCAGCCCCGTCCTGAAGAAAGGTATCCTGGGAAACTTTGAGCCCAAGGAACCTGAGCCTCAAGGGGTCCCCGGCGGTCCTGGAGAGGGAGCCAAGCCCTTTGTCCTGGGTCCAGAGTACAAAGACGCAATCCAGTCTTCCATCAAAGAGTTTGGCTTTAACATGGTAGCTAGTGACATGATCTCACTGGACAGAACCATTAGTGATATACGCCATGAAGAGTGAGTACTGCTGTTCATACTGACATGTCTGCCACCTTCTTTACTTACTTTGTTTAACTGTACTCAGCCCTAAATTACTATTACAGCACCTATTCACATTTGCAACTTAATACTAATATGGCATGTCTGTATTAAGTTAAGTTCCCACTACACGACTTTTAAAATCAGCACATCCCTGTACTGTTCACACTACACAACTTTCTGTCTTGTTAACACTACCTGCCTGACCGGCGACAGCGGGTCGCACACTAGTAGATCTTTCACCAGAAGGAATCCCTGCATCTGGCCTCAAAGCATTTTGTCACAAAAACAGATGCAAGAAGTGACACGAGACATGATGTAATACCAAGCGCTTCAAGTTGTTGGTGGCTGATTTCCAGCGATAAATTCAAAGAAGAAAAGCAGGATTAGGGGTTGTTGACATTGGCACACATGTTCACAAAACGGCTTGTTTCCACTACGCACGGACACACCCGCCTGAATTTTTCTTTGCCTTATATATCTAGCACCAGACACCTGATACACACACACACACACACACACACACACACACACACACAAAGGCGGTTAGGTGTGACTGCTACACACCCCACTGAACAAGCTGTTCAGACCAGTAAAGTGGTCTGACATTTGAAGACTACACATGAGTCAGTCCCTTACATTGCCACATCACGGATGGACCATGTTTGGTGTCCTTTCATTTCTGAGTCCCACCCAGTGTTTGCTGAAGCTCTCATATAAGCTGACAGGTTGCCTTCAGCAATATATTTTACTATTGCCTTTTAAGGTAACCTCCAGCAAAAAACAGAGAAAAAACATTAAAGTGGTGATAGAATGCAAAACCGATTTTACCCTGTCATAGTTGAATAACGACAGTTTGCAGGGTAAATAGGACATACATAGAACTCAAAATCCCATTGACACCTCTTTCCTGCAAATCTCACAATTTGAAACTGCCTCTGAAAACGGGCAAATCTCAACGAACCACCAAGTTGACGTCAACTCTGTGGCTCTTCCTTATTTGTCTCTAGTCTCTACCTTTGTCACGTCCCAACATTTACATAGGCTACACCACTGATCTGAGAACAGGTAGTGTTCTGAATAGGTCGCGCAGATCTCAGAAATTGTATACATTGTTCGTCTGCTATTTCATCACTAAATTCACTTCTGAGACTTTTTTATGCAAAAAATCAACTATGTAGAGGTCAAATATGGGCCGTTTTACTAAAATTTATTGCTAATTGCAAATTTTGTGCGACTGTGTGTCGGAGTTCAGCAGCCGGTGCTGCTTGGGTTGCTGCCTCACCACCGGGCCTGTCCTCCTTCACAGACCCCTGTGAGCTAGATGGAGCTCCGTCACGGCCGACTACCAAACGCCGCTGCCCTGACAGAGCTCCAGGGCCTGCAGCTCGCTGTTCTCCCTCCCCTCTTCCTGCTTAATGGCCGGTGTGTGTGAGTGAGAGCGCAGTCAGCGAGCTTGTTACACCCGCAATCTCTTACCACAGGTTCCAGTTAATTTTATAATGGATATGTGTGTTGAGTTATTTAAACAAACAATCGGGGAAATAAACGCCTCTTGTCCGCGAGTCTCATTGATAGAGCCTGCGGCTGAATGGAGTTCTATCAATGAGAGCTAGCTAGCTAGCCTCCTCCTAGACCTCTGAAATTCACAAAAATGCATTAAATTGAAATGATCAAATTTTTTATTTATTTCACAAAAATGCATTAGATTGAAATCGGCTTTGTAAGACCTTGGGGTAGCTGTAATATAAGTGACGTGACGAAATTCAAACTGTAAATATACTCTAGTTAGGCCGGCAGCCGGCCAGCTCCGCGGATCCCCGAGCCCCAGTAGTCCAGTAACCCAGAAACGGTGACTTTGCCCTGGGTATGGAGCCCAGCCTTTTTCTCGTCAGACTGTGTGGAGCTCCTGAAGTCCGAGACATCTTACCAAATTTGCAATTAGCCATAAATATTCGTAAAACGGCCCATATTTGAGCTTTATATAGTTGATTTCTCGCATAAAAAAAGTCTCAGAAGTGAATTTAATAACGAAATAGCAGACAAACAATGTATATGAGAGCCGAAGTCCCACCCTTCTACTTCCGGTCCATGGGCCCTTAATTTGTTAAAAATATGAACGAGTACAGAGTCAATGGAGAGATAATAATTATTTTTTATCCCTTTTGAATTGAACCATAGATTACAAATATGATGTTCGTCAATTTAAAACATAATTTTTCAACCGAAGAAAGTCTCAGTTTGTTGTTAAACTGTTGAAGTAGAAGACTGTGAAAATACGTAATTAGACTACACGCTGCATGGATGACGTCTCGCTGAAGCTACGATGTCTGTGTGTATCGTACCGGGGATGTAACATTACTCAAATGAGCAGAGGATCTCGCTTGTTCTTTTGCTTATCTGCTGAAAACACTTCACTGGATAAAACACAGCAGTTAAGATAACGTTACATGTGTTGTGGAACAGAGCTAAGCTAGCTAGCTAGCGAGCAAGCCAAGCATCAAGCTAGGTGAGGTAGATTGTGTGAGACGGGAGATGTAGTTCACAAAGCGGTTTCACACAAAACTAAGTGGTCATATGACAAACCTACGGCTAACTGAGACTTTCTTCGGTTGAAAAATTATCTTTTAAATTGACGAAAATCATACTTGTAATCCATGGCTCAATTCGAACAGGATCAAAAAATAATTTGCCGTTCACTACCGTTCATATTTTTTCCAAGTTAAGGTCCCATGTGGTCCACCGGAAGGGGCGTGACTTCGGCTCTCTATAACATTGCATTGTCTCGTCTCCAATGTATGTGTATGTGGTTTGCTCAAACAATGTCTTTCATTGGATTGTTTTTACTTTAAATTCATAGATCAAAATACTCTACACCCTCTACAGACAAACCGCAGTGTACATGTTGTATTTTAGAAAATAAAATGCCAAGAAGTTAAAACAAGAAACTGTAGGACAAATAGTCAGATACCCATTCATTGTCATCGTAGAGGAGGGTATGTCTTCTTAAGGGTGGGTACATATGTGTGGCACCTTACACAATTCTGTGTGAGTTTTATTGCAGTGTTATGAGTTATCTTATCGTGAACGTGTGTAAAAGTGAGTGTACTGACAGCTGAGTTTTATTCGGGCAGACACTGAATCTACAGTGTGTCAGTTAGTGGGGAAAGGTCACTCTTCCTCTGTCGCAGCACCACTTATTGTTAACTTTTACAATAATCTTTTAACGGAACCCCCTGTGTCTTTATCAGAGGTGTCAAAAGTATTCACATTCATTACTCAAGTAGAAGTATAGATACTAGGGTTTAAAACGACTTCTGTAGAAGTTGAAGTATCAACTCAAGCTTTTTACTCAAGTAAAAGTGTAAAAGTACTGGTTTCAAAACTACTTAAAGTATAAAAGTAATGTAAGGGGAAAAAAATGCTATTAAGGACAAAAGCTTAGCCTGCCCCACAGGGACCTATATTGCACTACCACACCTCCAAAAATTTTTTTCCAAAGGCAATAATGACTATAATGTTATATTAAAATCATACCTGAAAACTCAAAAGGGCTCTCTATTTTATATATATTTATATATATATAAAAATAGAGAGCCCTAAGGAGCACCTTGTTCAGTTGTATTTGTCTGTTCTGTATGTTCAAAAATATAAAACGATTTAAAGTTTTATCTAAATTTTACAAAAAAAGGAGCACAATGCTACATTAAAGAACGCTTGTGTATTGCTAAGGCCACAGGGTCAAAATTAAATGATTTATAAAAAATGTAATAACAATAACTTATAACAATAATTAGTTCAGGCTGAGTCTGTGTTTTTCAGACAACAGCAACTACAGTCTGGTGTTAAAATCCTCTACAGTGAAATACAGACACACTGTTACACCGTTTAGCTGTCAGCATTTTAACTATGTTTACTTCAGCTGCTAGCTAGCAGTAGGCTAACGTAGCCTGCTGTCGAGTATAGTGTTAACTAGCGTCCCGTGCGGCGATGTTTCAGTTCCCTCAAACGTACGTTTTTGGAGCATCATAGAGAAGCGCAGGCATAATAAGTGGCGCCTAAATAAGGCACAGAAATCCACTTTGCTATTCGGTCCGGTAGATGACGGTCGTTAAGGCACCGGTGCCGTATTAGCACCGGGTCTGTGCAGGTGCGATGGATCGCGTACAAACCAATAGGGTGTCGGAATGGTATATGTTTATACTTCTCATCCAACCACAATCAAATTCACTCTATCCAGGTGGCGCGATTTATCTGGATAGGTTTTTTTTGTGTATGTAAACATACGTGGCGACGTTATCGCGAGAACGTGCCGTACTATTCCAAGAACAGCGTCACGCCTGTGTAAAAAAAAAAAAAATAATAATAATTGGGAAAGGCTTTAGTAACACAACTAAAACATGACGGTGACCAACGGTTGGGTTTAGGAAAGAAACATTCGGGAAGGCTTAAAAAAACAAACACGCAGGACGCGATCCCGAATCTCCTGAGTGAAAGTCGTGTGTTTTACCCATCCACCACCCCAACCAACCTCCGCGGACTTATGTCCTTTCATACTACTCGCTACTGTGAAAATTCACACGTAATGTAGGTCAATGACGGCCGTACCTTTTATGAGGTCATAAGGAGCAAGGTTACCTCCCCTTTCTCTGCTTTGCCCGCCCAGAGAATTTGGCCCACCCATGAGAGAGAGACATCATGGCTTTCAAACGAGCAAAGTGGCAGTTGGTCAAGGCCACACCCGTAAAGTGATGTAATTATGCACCAAGGCTGAAATTCGGGAAAGAGACTTCAGATACAGTATTAGGGGACCACTAAGGTCTATATAAAAGCATCCAGTGGGCTGCTCAATTATGGAAAAAAATCATAATTGTTATTATTTTTGGTCAATAGTAAAATCACGATTATTTTACTCGATAACTCATTGGCTTTTAGAAAGACGTTGCAATTATTGAATTAACATTGAAAGTAGGGCTGTGCAATTATTTGAATCCACTCCACCTCATATAAAACATTCTCTCATAAGACACTTCAGTCTTACTGCCCACTTCATTTTGTATTTAATTATTCATTTTAATATTGTATTATTAATTATCTTCAAATACTTCATTTTGGTGACTTTAAGCACTAATTGGTCCTGTATTAGCTTCTCTACTGGTATCTTAACGAGCAAGCTTTTTGGTGAACCGAAAATATTTACTACAATGTTGTCAAATTGATTGTTTTCACTCATTTTGGACTCGCCTACACATCCAATGACAAGAAGTTGCATTAGAGAGATAGCAGCAACTTGTTACATGAATGTAACTGACTCTGTCCCACCTCTCCAGGTGTAAGTACTGGCAATATGATGACAGACTGATGACCTCTAGTGTGGTGATAGTCTTCCATAATGAAGGCTGGTCTACACTGATGAGAACCATCCACAGTGTCATCAAGAGGACTCCCAGGAAATACCTGGCTGAGATTGTCATGATAGATGACTTCAGCAACAAAGGTGAGTTTGCTTTCCTTACATACAGTATAGGGGTTGGGGGGGTTGTAAACTTGGTTACCTTGTCATCTCTTGAACAATTCACCATCAACGCATACAAATACGTAGATCTGATTCAAGAGAAGTGTCTGTGTGTGTGTGTGTGTGTGTGTGTGTGTGTGTGTGTGTGTGTGTGTGTGTGTGTGTGTGTGTGTGTGTGTGTGTGTGTGTAGCCCATCTCAAGGAGCGTTTGGAGGACTACATCAAGCAATGGAACGGTCTTGTAAAACTCTTCAGAAATGAGAAGAGAGAAGGACTGATCCAGGCCAGGAGTATAGGAGCCCATAAGGCCACTAAAGGACAGGTATCATATTATCTTACTGCTACTGCTCCTACCACAATTACTGTATTAGTAGTACTGTCAGTGGCTTTACCTTCAAAATGTGTGCCCTCAACTTATACTAGGTGATCAACGGTTGCATCGATCAGACTGACACCATGGCCTTCTCGTTAAACAGTACAGAACAAAGACATCCAAGTGTTTGTGTGTTTGTTTTGTAGGTGCTAATCTACCTGGATGCTCATTGTGAGGTTGGAATCAACTGGTATGCTCCACTAGTTGCTCCTATTTCAAAAGACAGGTAACACACACACACACACACACACACACACACACGCACACACAACTTTATAAAGGCTGGCTGTCATCCAACAGATCATAATCATAACTTTTCTTTTCAGCACAGCTTTCTTATTTTTATACATTTGGTACTTTTTGTATTAGACAGTATAGTATGGTTCAAACGGGAAATGTTATTTAGTAGTAGATTAATCATTTTATGCTACCTTTTCTTTTTACAGTTTATCAGCAGTGTTGGGAGTAATGGCGTTTAAGTATAACGGCGTTACTAACGGCGTTATTTTTTCAGTAACTGAGTAATCTAATTAATTACTTTTCCCATCGTTGCAACACCGTTATCGTTACTGAGAATGTAAAGTGGCGCGTTACTACAATTTAGTTGAATGAAGCGCGAGGTGTCAGGCTTTGGCTACACATTAGCTGCCTGGAGAGAGCAAGGGTGGGGATGATGACACCGTTGCAAATGCGATGATGATTGGCTGGGTGGGCGGAGCCCTGCTCACGCTGTCTCACTGCACGCTCTGACTACCACTAAACACAAGACGGCAACAATGGCGACGAGCCAGGGAAATTCAAAGGTAGCGTTCTCAAACTGAAAGTACCGGCACTACTTCTCGCTCATTGAAATTAAAGGCAAGAATGTTTATGTAACATGCACGCTATGCCCCAGGAAATTTTGCACTTGAATTTTATTTTCAGTACTTATTTTTTATATCTTTTTATTTCATATGATATATATGGCAGGCTGCAATCTATTTAGTTCAAATAAATACCAAATGTTCTAAAATACTGTATATAGTGTTTTTATTCTTCAGTCAGTTAATATAAACATCTTTGACGTTCAAGATGTTATAGAAGGTAATAGAGTTATAGAACATAAAAAATAACGTCACAGTTACTTTGCTGAGTAACTAATTACTTTTACAATGTGGTAACTGAGTTACTAACTCAACTACTTTTTGGGAGAAGTAATTTGTAACTGTAACTAATTACTTTTTTAAAGTAAGATGACCAACACTGTTTATCAGTAATAATAATAATCAGTAATAATAATCTGATGAACTGATAATAATCAGTGTTAGTGTCCTGTTGTATTTTGATATCTTTACTGGAATATCCAGATCTGTGCTTACCTTTATTCTAAACTAAAGGGTCACTGTGTAGCCTATTCGAAGACATAAATATCACAATTTAGCATTTCTTTTCTGTCCTGATCCAGTGATAGAGATTCCTGGGTTGCTTGTATTTTACAGATTTGTCTGAGGTTGTGTCCATTTTGGTCACTGTATCTAATCTGCTTCTGCTCTCAGCTGCCACAGTGTACTAAAACACTGTTGTTGCAGGATTCTGTACCATGCCAGATGCAAACTACAGATGGTTCCGCTTTTTAATATCTACCATTACTACAGCACTGAGGACTGTATTTGCTGATCCCAATTCTGCAGGCTGTATGTACTGTATAAGACCCTTGCTCATTCCAGGAATAATTCTGTGATATGAAGTGCACCTTAATTTTCCAGGCATTTTCTCCTGGATAGCTTTTACGATAGATTTCTCAATGTATGAGCCACAGAACTGTTTAGCCTGAACACTGTGCTTTCAAGACACATGTCTTAGCTCCATATCTCAGCTGTAAAACTCTCCTCTGCAAAATTTTGAACAGAGCATTGGAAGGAATTCACTAGTGAGTATTGTTCGACTAATCATCCCAGCCCAATACAGACAAAGGCTTGTGTGTGTATGTCTTTGTGTGTGTGTAGGACAGCATGTACAGTACCACTGATAGACTATATAGATGGTAATGAGTACACTATGGAGCCCCAGCAGGGTGGAGATGAGGACGGCCTGGCTAGAGGAGCATGGGATTGGAGCCTACTCTGGAAGAGAGTACCGCTTAGCCAGAGAGAGAAGGCCAAGAGAAAACATACCACCCAGCCGTACCGGTACACACACCACAGCCAGCATGCTAACACTCATCCCTGTTCTGTTTGTGTCTCCATCTCCCATTCCTTCATCCCACCTGTCCTATCCTCCACTGTGTCTTGCTCTGTCTTGGTCTCTGACACCCCACCCGATGTCTTTGTGTTTCGACTGGCACTGCTGTCCGTATTTGCCTGTTTTTATTTCCTTCATGTACACCACCCCTACACCTCTTTCCCCCCATGTATCTTGTATGCTTGGCCCCATCCCCACTCTGTCAGAACGGTGTGTACGGTGCCTCTGATCGACTCCATCCACGGCCAGAAGTTCACCATCGAGCCCCAGGGTGGAGGAGACGAGGATGGCTTCGCTAGAGGAGCCTGGGACTGGAGCATGCTCTGGAAGAGAGTACCTCTGGGAGACCGAGAAAAAAAACTCAGAAAAACTCAGACTGAGCCATATAGGTACAGAAAATCAATGCCTCCTGACTAATTTGGACAAATGCTAATGATATGTCTGACATTAAGACTATCACTACCCTAACTAACCTGTTAAGAAATGCTAATCTTAAACCAGAGAGGTGAAAATGAAGAAAAACAACTAATCTCAGTAGAACCTAAAAAACAAAACAAAAATGCACAGTAATACCAACTTTAAATATAAAAAATAAATAATAGAGTCAGACCTTACTGCATATCACAACTAACCAACTAAACCAAAACTATCTCACTCCTCTGATGGGGAGTAGCTCACTCCTGTCCTGTCCACTGACTGCCTCTGTGCTTCAATGTTTCTACTACTGGGGTTAATTGGTGTTGGTTTCACCAAACTGTGTTATGTGCTTGTTTATTTAATTTAGTGGGATTTACTCCCATTCGTTATCTACTCTTAGACTGACTTTCTGATGTTTTTGCTGAAACTAAGGTTATTTGGGCCAATTTAGCAAATCCTTTCCTGTTTTATGGTACTCTGAAATCTACCTTTTCTTTTTAGCCATCTTGAACTGCAGGGACTAAAGGGCTATGCTAACATAACGGCATTGCATTCTGTGAGAAATGATTGGGCCTGATCCTAAAAGGAGAGGAAGTGGAGTTTGTGTTGGGACATTTTGTTGGGTCTACAGGGGAGCTTCTGGTGTGAATCGGGTTCGGACTGGGGCACCATCACCCCCACCTTCCCCCAATCACTTTTTCATTCATGTCTTTTTTTCTCCACTTTGCTTCCACTAATTTGTTATTGTGCTTGGACTCTGTTTCTCTGTCAGTCTGATGCTCTCTGTGTTGTCATTAATACTGTAACTGACTGACTGTGCTTTAAAGGTGACCTATTATACAGTTTCAGATTCATTCTTATATTTTGTGATTCTACTAGAACATATTTACATGCTTTAATATTCAAAAAAACACCCATACTGCCCATGGCTGCTACACCTGTATTCACCCTCTGTCTGAGCGCCTGTCTCTTTAAGCCCCCCTCCCAAAAAAGCCTAGTCTGCGCTGATTGGTCAGCGTTTCTGCATCTCAGAGTCTCCTGAAATCTCCGCTGCTACGTTGTGGCTGGAGACTGACTGCAACGGAGTATAAAGCAGGACTTTGTATTGTGAAAAATCACCAATAAATTCTTCTAAACTAGAACGAAGGCAGCTAAGATTACAACTTTCTCTGGCGTTAGCATGCAGCTACTTGTAGTTATCAGTGGATTGTAATGGAATAAGAGCAGCACTTTCTACCATCAAAAATTACAGATAAAGGCTTTTAAACCACATACTACCCAACCAGACATGTTCCAGCAGTAATGTGACCCGAAATTGGTGAGAAATGAACAATATCTGCAGCCAAGATTACAGCTTTCTCTGGCGTTAACCTAAAATAAACGCTTCAGTAGCCTGCCTGGAGCAGATAACCCAGCTCTGTGTGATGTGACACGGAGCCAAAAGTAGAAAAAACTTTGAAACCCGAGCGTTCTGAACATTGGGAAATCTGAGGTTTTTGCTCATGGGGATTTTTCTGAAATACATTCACAACCTGACATTGTAACATTTAAGTTATGACGGGATTACGGAAAAGAATAATAGGTCACCTTTAAGTAAAGGCAATGTAGATGCCAATGTTTAGACAGAAATTAACTTTTTAATGTGGGATTCAGACCAACCTCAAAAGAAAAGATGATGTGATGACTGTGACAGTGATGCACCTGTTTGAGTATGTGTCTATATGTCTGTTTCTGGATGTGGATGTGTGTGTCTGTCTTTATACCTGTAGGTCTCCAGCCATGGCAGGTGGTCTCTTTGCAATAGAGAGAGACTTCTTCTTTGAGCTGGGTTTGTATGACCCCGGACTACAGATATGGGGAGGAGAGAATTTTGAAATATCATACAAGGTAGACATGGAATGAACCAGTTTATACACATTGAGTCTAAATGGCCACAAACCAATTATTTAAAAAGAGTTTATAGCAATATTTACCTTTCCATTATGTTTTATTTCTGTGTTTTTATGTAGATCTGGCAATGTGGTGGGCAGCTGCTCTTTGTACCCTGTTCTCGTGTCGGACATATCTACAGACTTCAGGGATGGCAAGGCAACCCTCCACCTGCACATGTTGGATCGTCGCCCACTCTGAAGGTAGAGTGGCTCATGGTGTGGAACTCTATGTAGACTTTGTACACACAAAGACAGAAATATGCACATGTATTCTTTTTATCAGAATGTTAAATCTCTGTTTAAGCATGGTTCTATTATTTCAATCTTGTTCAATGTGAAAATGGGCACACATCCACAAGCCTCATTTCCACTAACGCAGTTGGCCCTAAAATGGATGCAGACATGTCCTTAATTACCTGTTTGCATATTGCATACACCTGTACCGGCTCCAAATGTCCAAAAGGTAATCTGTGATTCAGTTTACATGCTCATGTCAAAACAGACTTTTCAGACATTGAAAATACAGGATAAATTGTAAAGATCATTAAAGGAATACGCCACCGTTGGTTGAAAAGGGTTATTCACCGTCTCCTCTATATTTATATAGGTGGGAAATGCATTTTTGTATCGGTGCATGCATTGTCTTAGTCCGGCGCTGCCGCCGCTAGCTTAGCTTAGCGTAATGAATGGAATCCTTTGTTGCCGTTTAGCATGTCATGAGTAAAAGTGACCCAACAACAACAAAAACAAAACCTAATTACTTCTTGTGGCCTGCGTATTCACGAGTAAAAACAGCAATACAGATTAAGACTAATGATTTCCTAGGCAGATATTGACTATTATTATATTATTTATTATATTATTATTATATTGGGACTATATTGGGTGGAAGTAGGCTACAGCCAAAGCACTGCTACTGGGGCACAGAGATATCTGCAGCCCGCGGGGCCCTGCGGCCGGCACAAGGTTACTGTTTTACCGAAATGCCGCTGCCCTGACAAGACTTCTCCAATTCACAAAAATTTATGAAATTGAAATCAGTCAAAAACTAATGTTTTTGACTGATTGCTAATGCGTTGTAAGACCATAGAGTATGTGTTATATAAATGCCATGACGATATTCAAAGTGTAAATATACGCAATGTATGTTGAAAGTCTAGCCGCGATGTTTCCCCATTGGAATGAATGGCAAACAGAGCTATAGCTAGCTTCCTCCTAATGAGACCTCTCCAATTCACAACAATGGATTAAATTGAAATCGGTCAAAAACGTTAGCTTTGTAAGACCATAGAGTATGTGTTATTTAAATGCGATGACGAAATTCAAAGTGTAAATATACGCAATGTATGTCGAAAGCCCGTGGAGCCCCGCGGGCTGCCGATATCTCTGTGCCCCAGTAGCAGTGCTTTGGCTGTAGCCTACTTCCACCCAATATAGTCCCAAGTCAATATCTGCCTAGGAAATCATCTAGTCTTAATCTGTATTGCTGTTTTTACTCGTTGTGAATACAATACACAGACCACAAGAAGTAATTAGGTTTTGTTTTTGTTGTTGTTGGGTCACTTTTACTCATGACCTGCTAAACGGCAACAAAGGATTCCATTCATTACGCTAAGCTAAGCTAGTGGCGCCGCCGCTGGACTAAGACAATGAATGTACTGATACAAAAATGCATTTGCCCACCTATATAAATATAGAGGAGACGGTGAATCACCCTTTTTCAACAAACGGTGGCGTATTCCTTTAATGGAAAAAATTAAATGATGCCTACAATGTAAAATTGATCACAAAAGTAACTAATCAACTTTAAGTATATAAATGTGATTTTGATTGGCAATTTTACAGATCTTTGTGTACACTGCAAAAAAATCACACAATCAATGAAAAATGGTTATCAACCCAAATAAACAAATTTTATTATTACATTCCATCTCTCACCTTTCTTTTAGTCTGCACTTTATTATATCACCCCCTGATTGCTCTAGTAGAAAAAAAATGTTGCGCCTGTTCTTAAGTCTGCGTGAGGTGCCCACATTCTCACATCACATTTGTCCTTTATAAATCACATTTTTTTGTGGGAAATTGTGTGTGTGTGTGTGTGTGTGTGTGTGTGTGTGTGTGTGTGTGTGTGTGTGTGTGTGTGTGTGTGTGTGTGTGTGTGTGTGTGTGTGTGTGTGTGTGTAGAACTATGTCCGTGTGGTAGAGGTATGGTGGGATGAATATAAGGACTACTTCTACGCCAGTCGTCCTGAAACTCTCACTCTAGCCTATGGAGACATCATCGAGCTTAAACGCTTCAGGTATAACAAACATATAACATGCATACTTTGTATTTATTTCTGATAAATGTAAAGACTTATTCTTTTGTCTTATTTGATCACACTTTTCCACATCTCTGAATTTCTCATATATTTGCTTGTTACACACCTTACCCTGTACACTGTCTGATTTTTAGGCTGTCCCTGACTAAAGTTGACAATTGAGAGATCATACTGTAAAAAAAGTCCACTGAGTACACTTCCAAGGGGAAAAAAGGGGACTGGAGCACACTGAATGATTTGCAGCCTTTAATTGTGCAAACCAATCTTAACACCACTTTGTCTTCATCAGAGTCAAAATGGACAAAGGCAAATGCATAAATAGTTAACCTAGAACAGGTGTATAAGTCTCATTTGATAATTGGTTGAACAGGATTTCAAATATATTGTATAAATTAATCCAAGGGTGGGAATTGCCATAGTCAATGTCCAAGTGCCACAACCCATGCACTACAGTCCCATCAGGAACAAAAGAACACATGAAATTCTGGCTTATGTTGGACAAACAAATAAAATAGCTTTAAAGATTAAAACAAGCAACACACACAGAAAACATGGATTATGCTATTGCTCGATATTATGCACAAGCTAACTGTAGCTCTGCAGCGTCATTAAAGTTCTGGGGAATAGAAAAGATGTCAGATATCCGCTCTGCAGAGAGGCATATTGGGTCATATTCGTAACACAGTTGAGCCCTTTGGCCTAAAGGAACAACTGAATTTGTCACATTTACTCTAATTACACGTGATGAATGCAGTACTTTATCATATCTGCTGCGGTTTATGAAATATTGTATGGAGTATTTTTTATACCAGTACATACCATTTGTTGTCTGAAAATTTAGAACAGTGGTACCCAAACCTTGTCACATGAAAGACTCCTAAACGGACACAAATTACATCACAGATCCCAATTGAATTAGATTTCATCCCAAGATTGCCCATCTTTGAATTTTTGCCACCAGATGTTTTATTACAGAAAGTTTAATAAACCCATGATCAAAAGGGTATTTCACTTATGGATGGAATTATGATGAAAATTTTAGGGAGAAGGTGATTCCCCTTTTACTCTGTACCCCCTGGAATCCCCTCAACCACTTCCCTTTGGGAAACACTGAGTTAGAACATTGTGCAAAGCCTGCAGGTTTGTTCTTGATGTGACTTAGTGCGGTGTGGCTTAGTGGGGTGTGGCACTAAGACATTGACTATGGCAACTCCCACCCTTAGTGTCCAGTATCCAATAGAATTTGAAATACTGTTCAACCAATTATCCAATGAGAATTGCACACTATATACTGTATGGGTTTGCCTTTGTTGATTTTGACTCTGATGAAGACACAGTGGTGTTGAAATGTCTGTTTGCACAATGTTGCAAATAACTCAGTGTGATCCAGTACCCACCTTTTCCCTAAGAGGCTTTGGTGACCAAATAAAAACAGTCTGCTTCCAAATTCTGACAGTGTCAGAAGTTACAACCTAATTATCACACTGTGACTGCTGCTGTGGCTCACGATCAGAGTATTGCATGAAATGACACAGAATATACTGGTGAGCTAGTGTATTGCTAGAAAATGTTTTAAATAATGTTTTAAGTAAAGTATCACTGTAAAGAAAGAGAAGTCTGTTCACTTGACATTAAATAATCTCAAATCAGAAGATACATTTACAGACATACAGGCATTAATAGTTTTTGTTTTCATGTTCGTGTCAGTTTTGAAATTGGTCACAGTATGTACTCATGCTGTCCATTTATGTATGCATTTAAAAATATGTCTTAAGCCTTGTATACTACTTTAGACACACTGAATATTCTTTATTCTCTTCTTTTTCTTTTCAAATAAGATGAAGATCCATGCAATTCCTTTCTCTATTTTTTTAAAATTGGTTAGAAATGAAGACATAATTAGCTTACAGTCAAACTAAGTTCACTGGTTGTGAATAATGGTTTGCTGTTTGTTGGCTGGACTTTTTGTCAGGGAGGAACATCGATGCAAGAGCTTCAAGTGGTTCATGGAGGAAATAGCGTATGACATTCCACTGTACTACCCTCTGCCTCCAAAAAATGTAGAATGGGGAGAGGTAGGCACACAGACACACACTCACACACAGCACTACAGTACTGTTTTTTGTAATATCCTGTGCTATAAGGCTTTGTGTGTGTATCCTGTCCATGTGTTTGTAGATTCGAGGCTTTGAGACAAGTTACTGTATTGACAGTATGGGACACACCAATGGAGGCAATGTGGAAATTGGACCATGCCACAGGATGGGGGGTAACCAGGTAATGAAACACACACACACACACACACACACACACACACACACACACACACACACACACACACACACACACACACACACACACACACACACACACACACACACAGTGTCTCATGTGGTGTGTTGCTTTGTCTCCTGTAGCTCTGTTCAGTCCAGATGGAGATGGTATTGATATAGTTAGGTTTGGTTGTTGAAGAACAAGACAATTGAACTCCATGTCCCTTAGTAAAGAAGTGCTTTTTCTTATTCTGTCCATGTCTCAAGTTGCCAAGCTCCATCAGAAATCCTTAATGTTTACACTAGAAAACTACTTCTTGTATAGGAGTATTAGTTGTTTTTGTCAGACAGGTTATTTTCTTCAGATGCCAAAGTATTGGTGTGCATTGCTGTCTACCAGTCTTTTTTTTTTTTTTATTATTATTATATTACCAGTCATCATTAGAGTCTCAGTTCTTTCTCATCTTATCCTACACATGAGGAGCTTTTAAAGGGAGATGCTGTCAACCAAACTATTCAGCAACAACAACACCACAACAATATTGTTTAGTTAAGTTTTTACAAAACCACAAGGGGTGGAACAGGACATGTATTCGTATTGAACCAAAACCGTACGGGCGTCACGGTTCGGTGCATGAATTTACACTGAGAATACACAGTATAAAAAAAACTTGCGTGAAAATTAATTAATGTAATGCAGAACTACTGTTAGATACATGTTTTTATTTTTAGGGACATCTAATCTGTAGCCCCGCGTGTCTAATCTGAAACAGACAAACACTGCAGGGAGGTAAACAGTCACAAGTTGGATTTATGCGCTCTGCACCAGACTGGTGCCGTGTACACAAAGATTGTAAACCCGGAAACCGAGCCCAGCTGCCGCCGTGCGGAGCGGACGTGCTTCACCTCCACGCGGACACAAAATTAGACTAAAACAAGCATTTAAAATGCGTGCTAATGACTTACGGTGAATGTAAGTGCTGTGTGTTATCCTCTCCGGTTAATGTGTGAAGACTTCACGGCGCCGCTCGTGCTTCTCCGGTCTGGTAAATGAAGGATGTGGCAATGGTATGCCTGTCGCACTTAACAGCAAGAATACTTTCTTTTATCTGTTGTGGGGGAAGGTCTCGCCTAAGTAGATTTATTTATTTTTTGTTTGTTATTATTCTATGTAATTTGCACTTTCATAAATAAGAGATGCTGTATTTTCAGTTTAATAGCTGATTGTCTTATTTTGTTTACAAGTTCCTGATGGAGTCTGGAGATGATGTGGGGTACTTATTGTTTACTGTTTACATCTTACTTTACACAGTTCAGGCTGTTGCAGCTAGCTCAGGGGAGAGACTGTATGACACTAGGTGGTACAGCCTGAGACATGCACAATCAAAAAAAAAAAAATTCCTTCTGCATTTTTGTTTTGCTTTTCCCTCCATTGTACCGAACTCGTACCGAACCGTGATGTCTGAACCAAGGTATGAACCGAACCGTGACTTCGGTGTACCGTTCCACCCCTAAGGGTCTGTCCTAGAAAGCAGGTTTAACAAACTCAACGCCACAGTCGACCTTTGCCTCCACTAGTTCTTGGCCATCTGCATGGTGTGTCAGGGCCTTTGAGTTGTCAGTACACCCGCTTTCTGGAACAAACCCCTGCTAGTTTTGCCAGATAAAGATTTGAATGGCCTCAGGGCAGCTAGTACTTTACACTGGACTCTGTGATGTGTTAATTAGTGGTGTGTGTCTTGTGTGTGTGCTGTGTGTGGGTGTAGTTGTTCCGTATTAATGAAGCCAACCAGTTGATGCAGTATGACCAGTGCCTGACTAGAGGAAGTGATAATTCAGCGGTCATCATCACACACTGTGATCAGAACCAGAACACTGAGTGGAAGTACTTTAAGGTGAGACACACACACACATTCACACTAGACAGAAAGTAGAAAGTATTGGGATAGAGAAAAATTCACCCACTCTCTCTCTCTCTCTTTCCCTCTGCTTATTCAGGATCTCCATCGATTCACTCATGTACCAACAGGTAAAATCTGCACTATTTTTATTCATTTTCATCAGTGTCACTGACAATCATCATGTCACCAGTGGAAGGAAAATTAGGAAGCCTTAATTTCAATAAAACTGTCAGTCTTTAATGGTGTCATACTACTGCTAGTATGGTCTGTAAAGGGTTTCCACGGTGGTGGAAAACCTGATAAAGTCATGGAAAAGTTTTGAGATTTTGTCCATGAAAATGTGTGGGAACCCCTTTTTGTAGTCCTTCTGGTATAGTTAGAGGAGAAAACACTGCCACCTGATCAGACAGAGCATGAAGCAACCACTAGGCACATAGAGCCTGTGTGTAGTTAAACTTTAGTTAACACAGATATATCAGTATTAGCAGATTAGTAACGAGAACTTGCAGTACAGTAAGTTCAAGTCTCAAGTTGAGTACCTCTAAACACAAACCCCTTTGGAAAAACTCCACTTCCAGGGATCCATATGGGAGGCGGGGATTCTGAATCCCTGTAACAACTGCTAATAGTAATGTTCATCTGTGTTCTCCTAACAGGGAAATGTCTGGACCGCTCCGACCTGCTCCACAAAGTCTTCATATCAGACTGTGACAACAGTAAAACCACCCAGAAATGGGAGATGAACAACATAGTGGCTGTCTGAAGACTGAACAACTCGCACAAAGAAAACCACTGGAAGCTTGGAGAGAAACATGGTGGCTGTTTGAAGAGAGACACACACACAGACACAGACACACACACACACACACACACACACACACACACCAATAAATACATTTATACTACAAGTTTACAGATATATCAAGCTGATACTGTCCTTTAAAGAAAAAAAAAAGTTTTTTATATGAGCCAGTCAATATCAGTGTACCTCCAACATGAGGGAGTTAAAATGTCCCAATTGAAAAACACAGAGTATCAACTATTAACAGTTTCAACCCAAAAGTTGGTTGGTACTGTTGGTCCATACAGTCATGCATTCTACAGACACATAGACACTCCAGGTGACAGAAGAACTGGTTGGTTGGAGGCTGAAGCTGCTGGTCCTCCGATTGACCTGTTGGATAAACACTGAACTAAGACATAGGGGACTCCGTCTCTGTCCTTCTGTTTCTGTCTGTTGCTGTCCTTCATAGTGGTTGTGTTTACACTGTCTTTCTTTTTTGTTCTTTTGGTCTTTATTTAAACCACTAAATTGATTAATGAAATTAATCACATCAACTCTGACTATTGAACAGTCACGCTCTTATTAGACCTTTTCAATCAACCAAGGAGTCCTTTTTAGTGGTGGAGGAGTGTATGAAACATCAGTGTGTTTTACTAGGTGTTTTAACCAAGTCTATACATACGCTGGGGGCATAAAATGGCTCCCAGGCTGAAATAGTTAGTTAAAATAGGATGTCAAAAACTAAGCATTTATTTGATATATTAAAGAAAGATTCAGATGAGCCAAATCTGTTTATAGAGCAATCATCCTGGCATGTATGGAACAATCAACATGTAAAGATTATTTCTCTGCACGGTCCTGTTCAGTCATCTGCTTCGCCAATAGGCCAATTTTGCAATGTCAGCCAAAATACATACAAACCTTATTCTGCGGCCAGGGAGAGGCCATCCTCAGATGCCAATGAGATGTAAGTAAAGCTCCAATAGGCACATAGTAAACAGGCTGGACACTGACATATTCTAATATTGAATTGTATTTGTTTTTTCTTCACATTTGCACTCCAGAGTTTGTGAAAGGCATTCTTAACATCCCCAATTAAAAATGCCACCAAACTTTCGAAAGTATGACTATGGCGTAAAATGCAGAAGGATTATTTCAAATGAAGTACTCTATTGGTATTGGTATCACTTTAAGGCTACTGGTATCGTCCTTTTTTAAACGATACCCAGCCCTACACGCAATGCTTATGTCCTACATAAAGCTTCATTCATCTCAAGTCCATTCCCGCGATGCCATGCCTGAAACCATCCCACCTAGAGAAAGCTTTCAAATGCACAATAGCATGAATAAAAGTAACTTGTCTTTCTTTTGTTCAATTTGATTAGTTGCCATTTACTTCAATTCATTTCTATTGGTTTGAATTCCTTTTCATCAACTTCTACAAACACAGAGATGCTTTAGAGTTACTTAAACATGTTAAGGAGAGCACATTTTTAAGAACAGTGATCTGACTGATAAAGGACTTATGAACTGCCTTACTGACAGTCTTGATCAGTAATTCAGTAGCTGACCAGTTATCTGTGATATAGCTACTGCCTGTCTGAAAATAAAAATATGACACTGGGTTGTTTGGGTGGGGATTGATACCAGTGAGAAATACACAGCTAATGGTGGGGAAAACAACAAATGAAGAAAATGTGGGTTTTTTTGGTTTGTTTTTGCAAGGGGAAGAGGGTTTGGTGTAAAGGTGATCATGGATGCAATGTTTTGTACAATGTAAATAGATTTCTTTGTTAAGATGATCATGATGTATTTTGTGAAGGGCCTTGAATGATGTAAATATCTAACTTATAGCAGAAATTTAATAATATGGGCTGAACTGTGGGTGATTGAGTGAATAAAAGACCTGATTTTTACTACCATCACTGTGTTTTCTCTTTGATATTGTGATTTCATTATAAAGCTTTTTTTTTTTTTTACTTATTTTTTATTTTGAATATTCTTCAGATCTCCTTTTACAGCAGTTACTATCACTCGGAAGTAATATCCTTTACAAGGGGTCATAACATTCATACGCTCTTACATACATGGTCAAGTCCACAGGAGAACATGTCCAAAGGAAGAGAAGAAATAAAAAAATATTTAAACATAAGCAACATTGAAAATAAGCAATGTAAACAGAACATCAACTTAAAACAAAACATGGGTTGTATACAGGTTCACCTGGCAGATATAATCAGAGTTTTAGTTCTAACAGTCCTCCATCACGTCATTAATGGTGCCCATCTTTCAATGAAAAGTTCCCTCTGTAGTCTCAAGAATATGTAATTTTTTCCATAGTGTAGATATTTCTTAAAATTGTTAGCCATTCAGCTTGGTTTGGCGGCTCCTTTTTAAGCCATTTTATTGTAATCGTTTTCTTTGCTGCTACGAGTAATATCTGCAATAAATACATCTTCTTCCTACTGTGTACCACACCTGGTGTCATCCCTAGAATTGCTATCAGAGGGTCTCTTAGCAGATCAACATTCAGTACTTTATTAATAAATGTAAAAATGGATTTCCAAAAGTCATCTAAAAGTGGGCATTGCCAAAAAATATGCGAGTGAGTAGCCATTGTCTCTCCACACCCCCTCCAGCATTGACCTGATTGATTCAGATTCATTTTAGCCACAACTTGTGGTGTTCTGAAAAATCTGTTATTTATCTTCCATTGAAATTCCTTCCACAAATTGGCGTTTGTAACTTTGTGGGCCTGAGTACATATCCCCAACCAAACTTCCACACTTATTTCAAGCCGCAACTCCCTAATCCACTTGTCTTTCACATAAACTTAATTATCTTTTGTCATTGAGGCAATGATTTTGTAAACATTGGTTATTGGTTTCCTCATACGTTCTCCACCTTGGATTTTTAATAGATACTGTTAAAAAAAGGGAGGGCTCTATTAACCTGTTCCAGTTTGGCTGTTTGAGTATGAAGCTCCTTAACTGGAGATACCTCAAAAAAATCTGTTTTTGGCAAATTAAAATCTGTTCTCAGTTGTTCGAATGATTTGAAGTTGTTATTACTAAATAATTGGTTCAAAGGTTCAAAAGTTTCCAATTTTTGAATCCTGTATCTAGTCTCAGGGGAAGGAAATCTCTAGGGATGCACCGAATATTCGGCCACCGAAAATTTTATCACCGAAACAATACGGCCGAAAATGTTGTGATGACGCAAACAGAAACCGCGACCTGCACGTGTGTCAGTACCCGATCCACCTGCAAAGCGTCTCCTAAGCAAAGAGGTTGAGACGGACCACGGAGTGAAAACAATGAAAAGTACGCTCTTAGAGTCTATCAGCACACGTTTCAGTGAGATCTATTCGGATCCTCTGCACTTCATCGCGACTGTACTTGATCCGCGTTATAAAGACCATTACTTGGATGCGGAAATAAAGCAGGGCGCACGAGAAATGATCCAGGCCGCGATGGATGCGGAGAACCCGCGTGGAGACGGAGACGGATAACAATAGGTAAGCTATTCTGTTCTTAGGCTACTATATACTGTATGTGACTATCAGATTGTAGCCATATTTCTGCTTGATATTTTTTTTATTAAACTTTAATATTAATTTATACAATTGCAATGCCTTGATTTTAGTAAAGTTAGTACACAGTCATAGCCATAAATGCAATGGTACTAATAATTGGCTTAGTTTCTTTCGGTGTTTCGGTTTCGGTTTTCGGTCTTGGTTTCCTCTTTTTTCGGTTTTCGTTTTTTTCATTTCGGTGCATCACTAGAAATCTCCAATGTAAGTAATTGAGCTCAAAACGGAGAGATCGCCTGTCAGCTTAAACATTTGTTGTATTTCCTTCCAACCTACACATGTTGTGTTCGACCATTCTCCCAAAATCTCTGGTGGATTTAATCCTATTAAAGGGGATCACCACCAAAAGCATATCAGGACTGTAACTTTTTTCCATCCTGAGCCATCTTGTACTTGTGTCATCTGATAACCACACTATCATTGCACGTAGTTGTGACGCTAACCAGTAATGCTTGAAGTTGGGTAGGCCTAAACCCCCTTTAGTTTTTGCTAGTTGTAAGACTTTATACCTGACTCTGGGTCTCCTACCCTGCCATATAAATCTTGAGATGAGACGATCTATATGACTAAAAGTAGATTTAGGTGGAGAAATTGGTAGAGTTTGAAAAAGAAAGAGGAGCCTTGGGAGAACATTCATTCTAACAGCTTCCACCCTGCCTATTAAAGTAAGAGGAAGGTCAGTCCAGCGGTTCAAATCTTGCTTAATTGTATCTATTAATTTAATATAGTTACTTTGATATAAACTAAGGTCAGGGGGTATATTTATTCCCAAATATCTAATTCCTTCCCTGGGCCACCTAAATAAGAAAGCAGATTTCAACTGTGGGGAAACTAAATTGTTCATGGGGAGTGCTTCTGTCTTAGCCACATATCCAAAGGTCTCAGTACATTTCATTAAATTTGGGACAGACTTTGTAGGGTCTGAGATATACACAATTACATCGTCTGCATATAGCGACAACCTGTGTTCCTCTCCGCTCACCTCAATACCACTAATATCTGTGCTATCTCGTATTAACTGTGCAAGGGGTTCTATACTGAGGGCAAAAAGGAGAGGCGAAAGAGGGTCCCCCGGCCTGCAACCCCTCCCCAACTGAAATTTTGTGAGAAGCACCCGTTTACCCTTACTGATGCATTTGGAGATGAGCATAGTAGTTGGATCCATTTAACAAAGCCAGGACCCAGACCGAATTTCCTCAAAACTCTAAAAAGGAAAGGCCAGGAGACCCGGTTGAATGCCTTTTCGGCGTCCAGAGCCAGTGCCATACATGGCACCGGTTTCGATTTAGCATAAGACATAACATTCAGTAACCGACGTATATTATCAGACAGCTGGCGACCAGCAATAAAACCTGTCTGGTCTGGGTGCACTAGAGTCGTAATAACTGATTTAAGTCTCTTTGTCAGTATGGAGGTCAATATTTTACAGTCAGAATTTTGAAGTGCTATGGGTCTATATGTACTGCACACTTTAGGGTCCTTTCCCTCCTTATGAATAACCGAAATTATTGTCTCTTTCCAATTTGGGGGGAATTCCCCCTATAAAGCATTTTTTAAGGCAAGAAGTTGTCGATTTTCATTTTGGATCTTCGCAATCCTAGCTACGGCATCTTTAAGTGGTCATTGGTCGCTGAAACGGAGGGTCTGACCTCCCACAATTAAACTGGTTGAGGCGGCAGATATGGACTTGACTCCTGTCAAAGAATCAGGCTCCAGAGGAGAGTATATAGTTAACAGAGCTTTATTTTGAGTTGCTGTTGTTGTTTGTGTTGGTGTTTGTGGTCTACAAGAAACAAAGATAAATACAATAAGAATATCAATTTAAGCTGCAGTATAATGATGCCAATGATAAAGGAGCTATACTAATAATTATGAATGTTGTAGGAATCAACAGTGGCTAATATAATTACTAAATTAACTAAGCAGCAGCTATAAACTTACAGTGGACAATAATATTAGCTGTAGCTGTTACCAATGTTACAAGCAGTGGTGGAATGTAACAAAGTACAAATACTTTGTTGCTGTACTTAAGTAAATTTTTCACGTATCTGTAAAGTAGAATCAATAGTGCATACTTTTGACTTTTACTTTGTTACATTTTGCAGCAATTATATATACTTTCTACTCCACTACATTTCTACAACGTTCCGTTACATTTTCTGATCAGTTTTTCCCCGTTTGTCTCACCAGTGAAGTTTGGTTGCCATAGATATACATGGGGAACCGCCGATTCTTCATCAGCTTCCAAGCCGCCTCCGGTGCTCCAGATCCTGGGTGCAGCGCCGCTGTCCCTCGGTAATACAGCCTCCGGTAAAAGTGAAAATGAAAATGTTTGTTTTCTTATTATTCCCTTTTTTAAATCATAGTTGCCATCTATTTCTCTCCACAGCGTTGTTTACTTCTCCACCATGGCTGCGTAAGACGCATTCATATCTTATTTATTTGGCTGGACCTCTTCAGCCTCCCCATTTACGCTGCTTCACACACTTACGCTCCCATGGTTAAAGGAAATAAAACCATCTTAACCCTCATGCCCTCCTCGGCCATTTTTGTACATTTTTCTCAAGTTTTTTTTTTTTTCATTTTGTGATCATTTTTGCTGTGTTACTGCTTATGGCATGACATTTTGTAGGAACCTTTCTTTTTAGTCAAATTTTTTAAATCCAGTGTGTTTTACTCTTACATGTTTTTTATACTTAAATTATTAATTTTGTACCCTCTGGACACCTTCGAGGCAAAAATGGCCACGCACACATATGTTACGTTATTAAATCATCATATATCAATATTTTTTTCTGCTTTTTTTTCATAAATCACTTAAACAACTTCTAATTTAATCAAAACTACAAAACATTCAATCATTTTCAGGATTTTAACCCTTTAAATGCCAGTTTATTTATTTGAAGTATGTCATTATTTATAAAAAAAAACACAAAAAATGATTTTTTTTCTCCATATAATGAATAATGTGTAGATGGGGCTTTGGTGGGGATTAGAGGCTTGGATATGTCAAAAATAAACAACAAAACTAATTTGATTGCATTAGTATTTTTTACATAGTGCCAGATACTCCCTTTGGACACCTTCGAGGCAAAAATGTCCATGTCCAAAAAACTGTTATTAAATCATCATATATCAATATTTTTTTCTGCTTTTTTTTTTCATAAATCACTTAAACAACTTCTAACTTGTTCAAAACTACCAAACATTCAATAATTTTCAGGATTTTAACCCTTTAAATGCCAGTTTATTTATTTGAAGTATTGCATTATTTATTACAAAAAAACACAAAAAATGATTTTATTTTTAATTTTTTCCATATAATGAATAATATGTAGATGGGGCTTTGGTGGTGATTAGAGGATTGGATATGTCAAAGATAAGCAACAAAATTATTTGATTGCATTAGTATTTTTTATGTAGTTCCAGATACTCCCTTTGGACACCTTTGAGGCAAAAATGCCCCATTGACTTCCATTATAACCACATGTTTTTATCTCACTGCCTTTACAGTATAAACCCATGCATTCTGTAATATCAGCATTTCATTTTGGTCATATTTGACATTTTTAGATTCAACCATTTTGCCCTTGTAGGCCGATGCATGAAATCATTGTATTTTTGCAAGTTATATTATGGAGCGAGTGTGTGTGTGTTTTTTTTCTTTCTTATTTGCATATTATTACAAATAAGATCAAGAGAATAAATCTTTATGCAAGCACTTTTACTTTTAATACTTAAAGTACATTTAAAGGTCCAATGTGTAGGAATTTCTCCCATCTAGCGTTGAGATCATATATCGCAATCAACTCTCTCGCACCACGCAGGTAGTTCAAAGTACATATTACAGCTACGGTAGCCTTCATGCTTCAAAAACACGCTTTCAATATCCTTTTTCTTCTTCTGGGTGAAGAAGAAGACTCCTGTTCCTGAAATTTGGATTTTGAATATGTGTGGTCCTCCATGTTTCCTTTTCTTCTTAAAATCAGGTACTTTTTACTTTAACTCAAGTAGGGTTGTCATTGTGGTACTTCTACTTTTACTAAAGTAAATATGTCTCTGGTTATTTGTACTTTTACTTAAGTACTGAGATTCAGCTCTTCCTCCACCACTGGTTACAAGCAAGGAGGTAAGCATCTCTCCACAACGCGTACCTCCTATGGTGCCATTTTGATGCTAACAAGCCATCACCCGCCGTTAGCATTCCATTGATTGCCATTCATTTTGACGTCACTTTAACAGCGAATAACTACATCTGAAGACTTTATTTGTCCATTGTTTATTTCTAAAAACACAACATGTATAAAAGGCTCCCTTACCTTGTATCTCACATTATGGCTCCGTAGCAGACGTTTTTGTAAAAATAGGCTAATGATTGTGTCATAACCACACTATTTACTGTCGCATAGTAGAGGAATTACCGTATAGTACAGAAGAAGCTCGCAGGCAGTTTCGACTTACATTAGCTGTTTAAGTTAAATTACTAATGTTAACTAGCATTTTAGTTAGCAATAATTAGCCTGTGCCTATGTTATCTCCTTACATATACCTACGCTCTGTGTCTCTGCAAGATTGAGAATGATTGAGATTTCTCTTGGCACAGCTACCAGAAGACTTCCAACTTTCAGACAGGTTGCTCACGTCACATATACATCTTCAAGCTCAGTTGGAGGCTGGGCAGTAATGCTCATGTAGCACTTACTACGAGTAGTAGATGAGTTAGGACCAGGCTCTAGGTTCGGAGGAGCAGTTTGTAACTAAATAATAATACCCCAGACAGGAAAGTAAGTTTAAATGCCAGCTTGTTTATATAAAAGAATAGGAGGGATTTAGAAACAGATTGAAATAGTAAATGGTACCAAATAACACAGTTTACATACACACATTCACATAACATGGACACAATAATTGCACTTAAATGCAATCTATTCAAGTTTGAACCTTTCTTTTGAATGGAAAAGAAATACTATATTTCTTATCTTCAGTTTGATTCAAGATTCATTTGGTTTCAAGAATGACTTTCAACTTAAGCTAAATTAAAGTTGCCCCTTTAATTTGCTATTTAGTTTCTATTATCTTGAGTTAACTCTTTAAGTTCTAATCTTAGTAGTAAGTTCTTATTTCAACTTGGATAGGGCTAATTTAGAATCTATGTTATTTCCCTATTAACCTGCTACACCAGTGAGCTACTGAACTAAGCTTCTGTAATAGCAAAACCCATTTACCAGTTTGGCCAGTAGCTACATGGAAAATAACACAATTAATGAAAAATCAAATATAACATTCACATTTAAACAAAACGAAAAGCGGTGAATTATATTCAACACACAGTTAAATCTTAATCAGTCTCTTTTCAACGAGTGCAAAAATCTTGCTAGCGACCACGTTGTGCAGTCCATACCAATCCCGCGTGGTGTGACGCAGAAGAAAAAGCGTTGTCAGTTTACAGTGAGTCCGCTCTTACCGAGATCCCAAGTCCATCAAACTCCACTCGTATCAAAGAAATGTTGCAGACCAGTCCTACCGCAACCGGGATGAATGAGTTGGTGTCCTTGTACAGCATGCAGGTGAACCACACGGATGCAATGTGATTGTCAGTCGAGGATCTTCTCACGGGAGGCTCGCCATCTTTACCATCTGCTTGCAGCGTATAACGTGGCTTCAAGCATTCGAACAGTCACTTTTTACTTTCGCTTAACTTGCTAAATAACAGCGAAATAAACCACAGTCTACCTGTGTGGACATAATGTAACGTAAAACACTTCAGAAAATAAAATATGAGAACTTAAAGCAACGTTTTACTTTTACTTCTTTACTCTTGTTTCGCTCACTGGCTCAGTAACGTCTTTCTCCTAGCGTTTTTTTCATGCACTGCTTTCTTCCTGCAACAGGAAGAGCTACAGCCATTATGATTGGCTGATTCAACGGCAGAATCTTAAAGTACCGGAACACTTTTTTTAACATGACAAACTAATGGAATGCATTACTACTAAAACTTGGATATTCATTTTAATCTTATTTAACCTGGTTAAATCATGAACTTTATACCTAACATTACAAAATTATTTTGCACATATTTCACGGTTATTATTCAAACTGACATTAATCTGAGCCATTTTAATCAGGATTACACCCTCCCCTCTTAAATCTATGCAAGTCCCTTTGCATATGGTAATGGGTCAGACTATTTCAGGTTCAGGTAGAGGTGTGAAACTAGGCTCTACAAAAGATTTTGTGATAGCTGTACTTAAACTTTGAAATAAAGCTTGGACAACAGTCACTAAGGGGTTCCCTAACTCAGGATATGTCAGTTTTCTTGTCGGTTCTCTTTGTCTTGAAGATCTTCTCAATGTATCCATACTTTCATCTCTATCAATGCTCTCCTCACTGATCTCTGTTTCTCTTTCTGCACTGTCTCCATTGGGAACTCCAGATTCATGTTCAGTTTCAGTTGTTAGTGTTTCAGGTTCCATTCCTTTCACAGGTCCGTCTGCTATTTGTTCAGATAAACTCCCCTTTTCAGGCAGGTCACTTATGGTTATGGGTTCCTCTTCAGGTAAGTGTTCTTCCTCTTGTAAAGATGAACTTCCAGATGAGACTTCGCCAGATTCCTCCGGAACACTGTGGGAAACTGCTGCAGTATCCACACAGGTAGGCTCAATCGATGAACTGGACTGCTCTCTGTTATATTCCTGAGTGGAACTTGTGGATCTCGAGACTAGGTCATAAAAGGAATATGACATAAAGTCTGTTTCTTCGTCAGATTCTGGTTCTTGCTCGTCAGGATCAGGTTGTGGGTGTTGACGTGTACTTGGCCTTTGAGGTTTGCTTGAAACAGCTACAGGTTCTTCTTCAGGAGCTGGTAAGAACCCACATGGTAGCAGGAGGTCTCTGTGCAATGTCCTGAGGGGACTATCTTTGTTCTCTGGCTTGACGGTATAAACTGGAAGGTCTCCTTTGCGGTTAACCACGACATGCACAGTTCCTTCCCACTTGTCAGCCAGCTTGTGTTTTCCCCTTAGGCGTACATTTCTGACCAATACACGATCACCTGCACTTAAGGTAGATTCTGTGACACGTCTGTCAAATATGACTTTGTTCCTTTCCGCCGTCTTAGCAGCATTCTTACTGGCAAGTTGGTAACTCTCTTGAAGATGGGTTTTGAGAGCTCGTACATACTGGGAATGAGACTTCTGACTGCCATTGTTCAATGGCACATTGAAGGCAAGATCAATAGGCAACCGGGGCTGCCGCCCAAACATTAGTTCATACGGCGTGAACCCGGTTGTCTCATGTTTAGTGCAATTATACGCGTGCACTAATGGCTTCACAAAATCTCGCCAGTGGGTTTTGTCTTTAGCTTTGAGTGTACCTAGCATACTTAGAAGTGTCCTGTTAAATCTTTCCACAGGGTTTCCCCTTGGATGATACGGAGTTGTCCTGATTTTTGTAATGCCTGCAAGATCACAGAGTTCTTTGATAGTCTTAGACTCGAAGTCTGGTCCTTGATCGCTGTGCAGTTTTTCAGGGAAACCATAATGAGTTATGAAGTTTTCCCACAAGCATTTGGCTACGGTCCGAGCCTTCTGATTAGGAGTTGGAATTGCCAATGCATATTTTGTATAGAAATCAGTGATCACAAGAACATCTTTAGTATTGCTTCGGTCTGGTTCTATTGACAAGAAGTCCATACAGACTAACTCAAGCGGTCTTGTAACTTGAATGTTAACCAGAGGCGCAGCCTTCTCAGGTGGTGTCGACAGACACGAAAACAGCATTGATTTATCTTCCTCTCAACATCAGTAGCCATTCTTGGCCAAAAGAATCTGGATCGTGTAAGGTCAAGGGTACGATCGAAACCGAAATGACCCATGTCATCGTGAAGGCTTCTCATTACCATATCTCTGAACTTCACTGGTAAGACGATCTGGTATTGGGTTTCTTCACCGACCTGCCTTTTCCTGTAGAGAATATCATCCTTCTTCTCTAGCTTGCTCATCTCTCGCAGAAAGATGGGAAGGTCTGGCAGTTCTTTCCTAACAGCCGGAGGAGGGGTTTCCCCAGTTTCCATTAGACGGATGATTTCATAGATAGCAGGATCAGCTCTTTGTTGTTGTTTCAAATCTTCCTCTGAGATACTGGATATGACAGGAAAACCATCACAGTGCTCAAAGCTGTCTGGAATAGCGTTAGCCGACATGGCAAGAGATGCAACCAGAGGACTGATGGGGCCATTTTCATTTGTGTCTACAGGAGGGCAGACTAAATGTTTCTCACAGACTGCACTAACAGTTCTGCAGGAGATTCGTGTGACTTCGTCAGACTCAGGTAGGTGGTGATGTATGAATTGACGGATTCGCTCCTCCTCTTTCTGAGAGATTAAGTCATTTACAGGTTCAGCATGTGGACGTCGCGAGAGGCCATCTGCGTCGAGATTGCATTTCCCTGCTCGGTACTGAAGCTGGAAACTGAAGGTGGAGAGGGCAGACAACCAGCGATAGCTTGCTGCATCCAACTTTGCTGTGGTAAGCAGGTAAGTTAAGGGGTTGCTGTCCGTGACCACTGTAAAAGGGACTCCGTATAGGTAATCAGCAAGCTTTTCTGTTACAGCCCATTTGAGTGCCAGAAATTCGAGTTTGTGAGCTGGATAACGAGCTTCACTCTTTGACAGTCCACGGCTGGCATAAGCTATAACACGCATCGCTCCCTCCTGCTCCTGATATAGTGCTGCTCCTAATCCAGTTGTGCTTGCATCCGTGTGTAATACATACGGCAGCTTTGGGTTGGCAAATCCTAACACTGGAGCAGTGGTGAGCTTGTCAATGATGGCCTCAAAAGCTTGTTGACAGTTGTCTGTCCACCGCCTTCCAAAAGGCTCTTTTGGCTCGAAGTATTGGGCAAGATCCTCTTTTGATCCTTCACTCTTTCTAGGTGGCGGGTACCCAGCAGTAAGATCATTTAATGGCTTGACGATCTTAGAATAGTTCTGGATAAATCGCCGGTAATACCCAGCAAACCCTAAGAATGAGCGTAGTTCTTTAAGATTTCTTGGACTAGGCCAGGTCTTTAGGGCCTCAATCTTCTCTGGGTCGGTTTCAACACCATGCTGCGAAACAATGTGTCCTAAGTACCTCACAGACGTCTGGAAAAACTTGCATTTCTCCAAAGACAGTTTTAAACCGTACTCCTTCAGACGATTAAGGACGTGGAGAAGACGGGTTTCGTGTTCTTCAAGAGTTTCTGAGAAGACTATGAGATCGTCTAAGAAGACCAGAACTTCTTTTAGGTTGATATCCCCCATGCACTTCTCCATCAGCCTTTGAAATGTGCTGGGGGCATTAGTTATGCCCTGGGGCATCCTGTTGAACTCCCAGAACCCCAATGGACACACAAAGGCTGTTTTGGGTTTGTCAGCTTCCTCTACTTCGATCTGATAGTAGCCTGACTTAAGGTCTAGAACAGAGAACCACTTCGAGCCTGTGAGTGCAGAGAAAGTCTCCTCCAGGTTAGGCAGTGCATAGGCATCCTTGATAGTCTGCAGGTTTAACTTCCTGTAGTCGATACAGAGTCTTACGTCTCCATTTTTCTTCCTAACCACCACTATAGGTGAAGAGAACGGCGACTCTGACTCCCGGATTATCCCTGCCTCACTCAGCTCCTGTAGGTGTCTCCGCACTGCATCAAGATCTTGGGGACGTATGGGTCGAGGTCTATGCTTAAAGGGGGTCTCGTCACTCAACTTGATTTGGTGCTTAACTTTGTCTGTTCGACCAAAGTCTGTGTCATGTAGAGCAAATATTTCTGGCATAGTGCATAGTTTATTCTCTATTCTCTCTCTCCATTCAGCTGGAATTGGGGAGCCATCAAAGTTTAAGTTCAGTTTTACACTTTCAGAAGACTTTGGGGAACTACTCTGGTGTGCTGCATCTGTTGGGCTTCGCTTATCCTGAATAACTTCCTGCAAGGCATGTATTTCAGCTATGACACTCTTTGCTGGGATGATTATGTCATGCTTGCTTTCATTTCGCAACACTACTGGTAGTTTCTTAGATGGGTTGTCAGGTAGACTAAGTAAACAGCTTGTAACTAACATGCCTCCAGGTAAGGAAGACAATGAAGGAGAGTCAATTACAACCCACCGATCTGCAGTTTGGCTGTTAACATGAGCTAAACCCTCTATTACGCGGCTTTGACCAGCTGGGACAACTGTAGGGTCTTTCCCTGATAGCCTCACTAGTCCTAAGCTACTGTTTTCTTTGTGTTTGTTTCTTTGCTGCATTATTTTCAGAACAACTCTACAACCATATGGGAGTGCTTGAAAATCTGTGCTTGTACCAGAGTAATCCTCATACACTAAGTCTAAGGTGTTAGTGCCAATCAAGAGTGTGGGCTGTGCATTAGACAGTGTATCTGGGACAACTAATGCAAGAGTGGGTACAGTAATCTCAGAACCAAAACAGTTCTTGGGAAAGGTGATATCCACTTCTATGAAGCCTGAATATGGTACATTTTGACCGTTTGCAGCCTCCACTTCCAACAGCTCTTCCAAGGGGTGAATCTTCAAATTGGACAGGTTGTTCTCATAGAATGATTGTGACACTGTGGTCACTTGAGATCCTGAGTCAAGAAGGCAGTTACAAGTTTGCCCATCAATGAGTACACAAGCAGTGTATTTAGCTCCAATCAAACCCTTTGGTAGTCCCACATCATTGGATCTTGTGCGTGAAAACCTTTTTCTATTGCATTCAGTAGCAGAGTTGGGACTGTTGTCAATGTGTTTAGCTCTCATTTGTCCCACAATGAGGGCTGAGTTCAGTTTAAAGGTTGGGAAGAGGCTGGGTCATCTTGACTGTCCCACATAGACTGTTTCTCTTTCAATTGCGTCTTCTTTGCAGCTACCAGTGATGGATTTGGCTCATTGGGACATACAGATGCAATATGGCCATCCTCTCCGCATTGAAAACAGTACCAAGGCTTTGGTCTGTTACTAGGTCGTTCAGATGCTTTGCTGTTTGATGCATGCTTTGCACTGAATTTTGTCACATTGGTCTTTCGTGGTTTCTGTGTTTTTCTACTTGTGAGCTGGCTTTGAAGCTCAGTAACCTGTTTCTTTAAGTCAGCGACAACAGCATCTGCCGAAGATGCATGGGGCTCTGCTTTCTGTGTCTTTAATTGAGTCAGTTGACTCTCCAGCTGAGTGATTTGCTTCCTCAACTCAGTGATATCATTCCTCATTGATAGGTCAGTTTCAAGAGCACTTGCTGCCAAAAGATGTGCATTGGCCTTTTGCTTTGATGCACCAAGGTGCTTTTTCATTCGGTTTTCTTTGGCACTCTGTTTGTCTTCCACTACACGAAGCTGCAGCAGCAACTCAGGGAATGGAGGTGGGCTGTCTCTTTTACGTTCAAGCTGAAGGTCAGCTATCAGCATATTATCCCAGCACCCCCGACAAAACTGCCGCAGGAGATGCTTGTCAGCTTCATTAGCAGATACGCCACCTCTTCTTAGTGCTTTAGTGAGAACTGTCTGTAGCCTGTGTAAGTACTGGGAGGCTTTCTCTTCAAAGTTTTGGAATGTGTTGAGGAAGACAGCGAAGAGTTCATCTCCATCTTCTACGATTCCGAATGCTGAGTCCAATAGTTCAAGGTAAGCTGTAGGCAACGCTTGTGGGCCTAAGGGCTTGACAACATTGGCGCTGGGGACACTAAGCTGTCAAGAATCTTTCTTGAGCGCTGAAGGTCAGAGAGAGCTGGGTCTTTGAGGATGAGCTCAACACTAGTTCGCCATGTATCAAAGTCTACTTCATGACTGGGGCAAGGGATTCTGCCAGAAAAGGCTTTAAGTCTGAATGACGCATTAATCGGTGACACTTGGGCTTCACTTCTCACTACGTGTTCTATGATCATTCGCTGCACTTCTGGAGAGTTAGCATAGCTCACAGCAGTCATAGGAGCTTCATTCACTTTACTCTGGCTGAATGCTCTGGCCTGAGTGGCACGTTGGGAAGTTTCACCATGCTCCCTTGTCTTTACAGGAGAGGCTACTTGTGGCTGCGTCACTGGTGTTTGAGCTTGTTCTTTCTGAATTTCTGTGTTGAAAGATTCAATCTCAAGCTCATTAATGGGTTCTGCACTAGCTGATTTACTGCATTCAGATAGTTGCTCTTGCAGGATCTCTTCAAAGGATCTGCCACTCAGTTTAGCGATGTTTTGCAGTTCGGTTAGGAAGCTCTGGACAGCGCTACCAGTCGCACTGGGAACATATTCAGCTGACAAAGCTTTTATCTGGTATGTCACTTCACTAGGACTCTCATAGCAATGTGGGAGCAAAGGTTCAAGGGCTTTCACTGCAGCTCCACTCTCATACTCCACAATAACATGCCTGTGGTATGGGGATTCAGGGTCATCTACTCTAATTGCTCTCCCAATAGGCCCATACCGGTTCAAGAAATCAGTGACATCCTGATCTGATTCTGTGTCAGTAAGTCCACTAACAATGACTGAGTTAGGCACTTTTACATTTTCTTTAGCTACAACTTCCATATTTTGGCCGGACTTTACTCTATTTTACATCTGGGTGGGCTTTTTTTTTTATTTTTAGTACATAACTCTTCTTGGCCTTGGCGCTCGCCAGTTTATGTAGCACTTACTACGAGTAGTAGATGAGTTAGGACCAGGCTCTAGGTTCGGAGGAGCAGTTTGTAACTAAATAATAATACCCCAGACAGGAAAGTAAGTTTAAATGCCAGCTTGTTTATATAAAAGAATAGGAGGGATTTAGAAACAGATTGAAATAGTAAATGGTACCAAATAACACAGTTTACATACACACATTCACATAACATGGACACAATAATTGCACTTAAATGCAATCTATTCAAGTTTGAACCTTTCTTGTTTAGAAAAGAAAATACTATATTTCTTATCTTCAGTTTGATTCAAGATTCATTTGGTTTCAAGAATGACTTTCAACTTAAGCTAAATTAAAGTTGCCCCTTTAATTTGCTATTTAGTTTCTATTATCTTGAGTTAACTCTTTAAAATCTAATCTTAGTAGTAAGTTCTTATTTCAACTTGGATAGGGCTAATTTAGAATCTATGTTATTTCCCTATTAACCTGCTACACCAGTGAGCTACTGAACTAAGCTTCTGTAATAGCAAAACCCATTTACCAGTTTGGCCAGTAGCTACATGGAAAATAACACAATTAATGAAAAATCAAATATAACATTCACATTTAAACAAAACGAAAAGCGGTGAATTATATTCAACACACAGTTAAATCTTAATCAGTCTCTTTTCAACGAGTGCAAAAATCTTGCTAGCGACCACGTTGTGCAGTCCATACCAATCCCGCGTGGTGTGACGCAGAAGAAAAAGCGTTGTCAGTTTACAGTGAGTCCGCTCTTACCGAGATCCCAAGTCCATCAAACTCCACACAGTCCTACCGCAACCGGGATGAATGAGTTGGTGTCCTTGTACAGCATGCAGGTGAACCACACGGATGCAATGTGATCGTCAGTCGAGGATCTTCTCACGG
Organism: Perca fluviatilis; assembly: GCF_010015445.1. NCBI lineage: Eukaryota > Metazoa > Chordata > Actinopteri > Perciformes > Percidae > Perca > Perca fluviatilis. Next base: position 43,518,503 of record NC_053112.1, on the reverse strand, counting down.
GAGGCTCGCCATCTTTACCATCTGCTTGCAGCGTATAACGTGGCTTCAAGCATTCGAACAGTCACTTTTTACTTTCGCTTAACTTGCTAAATAACAGCGAAATAAACCACAGTCTACCTGTGTGGACATAATGTAACGTAAAACACTTCAGAAAATAAAATATGAGAACTTAAAGCAACGTTTTACTTTTACTTCTTTACTCTTGTTTCGCTCACTGGCTCAGTAACGTCTTTCTCCTAGCGTTTTTTTCATGCACTGCTTTCTTCCTGCAACAGGAAGAGCTACAGCCATTATGATTGGCTGATTCAACGGCAGAATCTTAAAGTACCGGAACACTTTTTTTTAACATGACAAACTAATGGAATGCATTACTACTAAAACTTGGATATTCATTTTAATCTTATTTAACCTGGTTAAATCATGAACTTTATACCTAACATTACAAAATTATTTTGCACATATTTCACGGTTATTATTCAAACTGACATTAATCTGAGCCATTTTAATCAGGATTACACTCAGCCATCACCGGAAAAGTGCTTCTAATAGCCTTCACTGGTCTCTGTCCAGAGCAACGGGATCTGTTGGTCCATTGCATTTACTGTCTATGGTTACAAGTAGGCTATAGACATGGAGCGTTGAATAAATCACAAGGTGATTAAATGCACATAGCCTACAGAGCACAGGAACTGAGATTCACTTCACATTAACCTCCTATATTATATTATAAAAGTGAACTTAAACATAAACACTCAGAGCACACATAGAATGTGATATAAACTGGCGTTATAACATATTAACGGCGATGATTAGCTAAGTAGACTCTTAACGAGCGTGCCGTGGAGAAAGGAAAAGGCTTTCATGATAACTCCTGCAATAACTTCGATCTAAATAGTTAAACTATACAGTTAAACTAACACATATATTTGTTCTGCATGGTGTCACACAATAAACTCCACAGGTACTATACTCACATTTTTCTCACGAACGCACCAACCAGACAGAATGAAGAAAAGGAATAAATAAAAAGTCTGCTGTCTCTCTAAACAGACATCAAAGCAAGAAGAACGTGTTTTTACGAGTGTTGCCAAATATCTATTCTGAAGCTGTAGGTGGAGCTCTATAGAGAAACCAGTGAGCAAAAAGCGACGTTGTAACCTTGGTTCTCTGAGTGAAGAGACTATCTCTCCACCGTTAAATATTCCAAATGTACGGGGATGATCCCCTGAGGTCAGGTACGTGGATACACACCGGCTTGCCCGGCCATGCTCTATGCTATTTCCTATAAAGCACCTGTGCTGGCGTGGAATCACTGATAGTTTGATCGGAACCGTCTCAGAGCGGCCTACAGCTGGAGAGATAGTCTCTTCACTCAGAGAACCAAGGTTACAACGTAAACAAGCGTTCTCTATCATATCGAGACTATCCCTCCACCGTTACAAATTCCATATGTACGGGAAACTCTTTAAGACACCCCATGAGGAGACAGTGCTGCCCAAGCCCTGATAGTGTAAAAACAAGTTATAATGAACTGTTCTAAAAGAACACTATGAACCATCAACCAGACCAAGGCCCTGTAATTCGCAAAGGCCAAGCCTGAGAGGCAAAGGGGCTGCTGGGAGTAGGTTGCAAGATGAAAGACCGACCCAAGGAACACATAGAGGCCCGCACCTTTTCTTTGTTCAAGGCCGACACCTAAACAAAAAGGCCACTCCGGTCAGCCTGCAAAGCGCTCAGCTGACCAGGGAGACAACAGACTGGTGAGATGAACACATAGCCACCAAGGCTTAGTAATCCATCAATGTGACACCCCCAGCACACACTCACAAAGGAGGGGCTGGCTGCCACATTCAGCAAATGAAGGTGGACAGAGACCACATGGCTGCTGTACATATAGCAGCATGGCAGATTTGCCACCATAAGCCCACGAGGTAACAACACCAAGGGTTGAGTGCCCCAGTACCCAGGATGGGACAGGCACACCCGGAAATGTATACGCCCGTTCAATAGCGTCCACAGCCCAGTGGGACAGCCATGGCTTTGACAAAGGTACGCCCAGACGACCGGAAGCAGAATGACCGCTGGACAGTCTTCCTGAGGGCCCATGTGCGCTTCATGTATTCCGCCAGGGCCTAGGGCCACTCTACCATCCAAGCTTTTTCAGGAGAGGAGAGTGAGTGGAACCAAGATGGAACCTCTTTCAGGAATGCTGGATCGGGGTAAAGGATAAACCGGCCCTATCCTGAAAGAACCTGCAGCCTTAACTGCTATTTTTGAACAGGCAGGTCATGGAGCTTGCCTACTCTTCAGGCAAAGGTATGCCAGAGTAACCCAGGGAGAGCCACTTCACATCAGGAAGGATGCAGAAGTGCTCCAAGGACCATGGTCAAACCCAAAGAGAGACTAAAGGACTGGACTTATGACCGCCAGCCTTAGGAAGCCTCTGAGAAATCAGGAAATCAGGGAGCAGTCATACTCATGCAGTGTGGAAGCACACACTGCCTAGACCATTGCCAAAATTCCTTGCAGGGTTGGAACTGATTTACCCGCCTCCAGCTGGGTCAGCAGAAATTATGACTATGCTGTCGCAGAGTAAGGAACCACCTGTTGAACTTACACAAGTGGCAAGCACACTCCCAACTGCAAGCCCAGAACCACACTCAGGGGCCAGGCACCAGTCTGCGCCCTGCCAGGAAGGGGCGGAACCTGTTCCCACACAGCAAGACCCTCTGGGGCGGGGGCCCCAAGGTGCTCTGTGCAAGATGGGAGGTATAGCCTAAAACCACATTATGAGGGGCCAAAGAGGAGCCGCCAGATGTAGTCACACTCCATCAGCCTGAATTCTAAGAGGCTGGAGGAGAGCGGAAGAGGAGAGGCGTAAAGAACGCCATAGAAGGCAGCATGGGGCCGCAAGAATCGAACCTGGGCTGCTGTGGCAGGGACTGAGCCTTAGTACACAGGGTGCACCAGGTGAGCCACAAGGGCACCTTCCTTTACTTTCCTGCCAGAGCATCCCAACCCAGGGGCGGACTGACATTCCTAGGCAGAAGAAGAGTAGACACCGTCTGTCCTCTTGTCGCTAGCTGAAGCGACACCTAAGGGTGGAGCATCCACTCCCTCAGCACAATGTCTGCTGCTGCTTCTAGTTAGCAGCCCGGCATATGCACCGCTATGAGCAAGCAGAAGAGGGGATATGCCCCTGATCCTGACAAAGACGATGTCCTCTCCGTTCAGGCTTGAAAGATCTGGCAGAGTGCTAGGTGAACAGATCTAGCTCCAGGGCAGAGATATGCTGAGTCACCTAGAGGCTGTACCAACGGCCGCTGACCCCGCTGCCTGTGAGGACAGCACCCCAACCTGCCTGAGGCACATCTGTGGAGATCAGCAGGTAGTAAACCACTGGTCGCAGTGCACTTCTTTGCTATGCTTCAAAGTCAGCCACCAGCAGAAGGCTCCATGCCTCTATGAGACCCAGGGCCATACTGGGACTGAAATTCAGCCCGGGACTTTAAGATGGAGAGGCCTTTTACGCGAGTGCCCTTGGTGCACGAGCAGAAGGATTTTTTGCAGTTATTTTGATTCTAATAGTGTTTTTATGGTAGGCTATAAAGAGAATCAGATTACGCTGAAGACCTTCAAGAAACTTTAGGATGACACCTGCCTCCTCAGGTTGTATAAGCAAGTCACCACTGCACTGAACACAACCAGGTCAGCAAAACCTAATCTCGAACACATAAGTCACAGTATACTGCTAACTACCAGCATGTCATGTGCACAGTCTGTTGGAGTGATAAAATAATTACAAATACTCACACTCATATACTCAAAAACTACAATGCAGTCCCATAAAATAGAGATTTGTGTGTGTGTGTGTGTGTGTTTGTGTGTGTGTGTGTGTGTGTGTGTGTGTTTGTCCTTACTTTCTCAGCTTGGCTCCCTGGCTCAGCTTCCCCTGTGATGGACCCTGCCTCTGCTTACTGATTGTGCAGCTACATATGCATGAGAAGAACATCGGTTATAAATATGACTAAGAATAAAACATTTTTTAGTTCAATCTGTGCTTCAGTCAAGTTATTATCTAGTATGTGGAACTATTGGCATTTTATCCTATATGTAAATATCTGATTGATTGATATGCCTAATATGATTGCCTACCCGGCCCTGCACACTGCCCCTCTACCTGTCTGTTTCCTTTTTCTGCTCCTCCTCCTCCTCTCTCCTGCTACGTACCTCACATCACCAAATCCAAACCTGACTGAAAGTAAACTCTTTTTTCGGCGCCTTAAGTTTGAGCCAATCGGATGTCAGGAAAAACGAGGATCAGTCCAAGTTAGGAGGGGCCGCTCGTATCCCCCTCAAGACTGAAAGTATTGGTTTGGCCCGGTCTGAAACACACACACACAGACACAGCGCTCCGCTGCAGCTGAACGGCCGGCCAGGCCGGTCGCGTATGACAGAAAAAAAAATAAAAAACGTATTGACCACGGGCTGGTTCGGCCTGAAATGGACCGGCCGTTCGGGATTGTTCCCGGTTTTCCCGATGGCCAATCCGCCCCTGATGAGACCAACCATAGTCCGGTGCACAGGTCTCAAGTAGAGGAGGGTGAGGGGAACTATCTGGACGTCCTTAATCCCATGAGGTAAAGGCAGAGCCACCAGTCAACCTGAGAATGCGGCTGGAACTGGCAAAGCGGCATCATCCCTTCGAGGCCCTCAATCAGCCAACCATTGAGATGACCAAGGATCCTGAGCCCTCGCTGCCTGTGAGTGCAATAACTGCCTCCATACAGCGGTGAGGACCGGGGAGCCAGCGAAATGCCAAAGGTAGACCTAAGACTCAGCATCCGTCCCTTGAAGTAAAACCTCAGGAAACCAGAGACCCTGCCAGAGAGGTATCTGGGAGTGCGGGTTCCTTAGGTAGATGGCGGTACACCAAACACAGAAATAGCCCAGCCTGCAGATCCCCAGACTCCACCCCCTGTATGGCTGCTCTTAGCCAAGGACGTGGACTTCCCTGTCTGCAGAACGTCTACAGGATGAGGGCCGTCACCAGCTTTATGAAAAGGTGGGAGACCTCGTCAGAGGAGATCATTCATTACACAGCTTATTATGTGCCTCCTTGCGCAGCATAATACTAGGCATCATGCAGCTTATTGCGCAGAGTTATTGTTGCAGTTTAATGTGCAGATATTATGCGGCTTACTACGCGCCTAATGTGCGGGTCACTACGCAGCTTACAGCATGTCTTATTGCGCCCTCGCACAGCTTTAAGTCAGGGCCTGAGGCCTCATGCCACAACCTTGAGTGTTGGCCGAGGTTCAGAGATCCACATCCTTTAACAGCCTCTGGTACGCCTGGAAAGCTTCTTTTTTTCCAAAAAATCTCCTGTGGACAGCAGCAGTCACCTGCGCCCTCTTAAGAGGCATGCCCGTGCATGCCTCTTCAGGACCCTGCTCACCCCCTTTTCACAACAGGTCTCACTAAGCTGAGGGAGAAAGAGAGGAGGGAGAGCTGTGTACATTGCTGACCCAGGCAACCTGCTCCCAAGGCTCTAGACCACTTGTGAGTAGCCGGTAGTGAGACACACAAGGTTTGTGGAATCAGGATTCTACCAGTGTGAAATGCACCTTTGCACCCTCGTACTTAATTTATTTTAACTGAGAGAGGAGTGCTGTCAGGTTTACAGGAAGGGTCCTCATTTTAGAAAGCAGGTTTAATAATAATAATAATACATTTTATTTAAAGGCGCCTTTCTCGGCACTCAAGGACACCGTACAAGGATACAAAAGACATTAAAAGCAGCAAAAAATAAAAGTTTAGTGAAAACTCTGAGTTTGTTAACCCTGAAATGAGGGAAACTCTGGGTTTTCTGTTTCAGAAAGGGAGATTAATCAAACCTGAGAGAGAGGGGTAACTCCAGCCCGTTTCAGAAAGAGAGGGTACTTAACTTCAGAGTCAGTTACTATGGTAACTGAGTCTGTGAACCTAATCTGGTCGGGAGCAGGTTTTCTTCAATAAACCTCGAGTTTCTCTCAGTCTCCTTCCTCTGACACAGCGCTCTTTCATTTCCTCATTCATTCATTCAGTCTGTAGCAGGTGCATTTTAGCACAGTTTGTTATCTGCATGAATAAAAAAACAGGGTTGGTTAATGTTTTTTTAGATACATTTTTTATTAGCACCATTTATCATTCAGACATACAGAACAAATTCCACAATATGTGCCAGGTAATATCGTACGGTGCACAGAACAGAGAAACACAAATTGAACAAGAACAAAAACCCTCTCCCACCCCCCACCTTCTGCGGTCTCGAGGAAAACAAAACAAACAGAAATCACACCTTGCCTTTTGTCAGATGACCTCAGTGAACTCTGCCGCATCTGTGGTAACGTGGAGGATGGCCAGGATGAGTTTCCTGGGTAGCCCAACTTTTTTGTTGTCAGTATAGGATTTCAAAAGATTTCAGAAGAGAAAGCCTATGGACACTGCCACCAATGGTTGATTTATGTCTAATTCTCTTTTGTAAAATTTTCAGATTTCCTGTGACTCATGTCATCAGTGGTACCACCAGCGATGTGCAAAATGTATCACTACTGACAGTGAGGTGTGAGGCTTGCAAGTAGTGATTTGGCTCAAGCGTGGCCAGTGTGCTCCATAGCGCCCACAAACACAAGCCATGGTTTGAATAAAGTTCCAGTGATGTTCATGAATTGTGGTGGGAACATTGGGCCTCATTCACCAACCGTTCTTACGAAGAAATGTGTTTTTAAACCCCACTTATGCACTTTTTACGAAGATTCTGACATTCACTAATGTTAAGCTAAGAACAAAATCTACGAACACTCAAGAGCACTCTTACGCACATTTGAGTGATCACAATTTGCTCCAAATAATCGGTTACCGCAATTTATTTGATTCTACAGTAGTTTACAATGATAGTATTGTACTGTAATGTATTTCTGATCATTTGTTGAAAAAAAAAATCAGAGTATGCAAAGAAACACTAACACTGCAATTTACATCAGCAATACCTGCGTTATTTGATAGATTGATCACGCTATTTATAGGGCCAAAATGCAGTGGTGATTGTAACAAAGTACAAATTCTTTGTTAGGTTACTGTACTTAAGTAGGCTACATTTTTCACGTATCTGTACTTTACTTAAGTAGAATCAATAGTGCCTACTTTTGACTTTTACTTCGTTACATTTTGCAGCAATTATCTATACTTTCTACTCCACTACATTTCTACAACGTTCCGTTACATTTTCTGATCAGTTTTTCCCCCTGCCAAAACATCATCTGACCGTTTGTCTGACCAGTGAAGTTTGGTTGCCATAAATATATAGGGCACCGCCGATCCTTCATCGGCTTCCAAGCCGGCTCCGGTGCTCCAGAGCCCAGGCGCAGCGCCGCTGACCCTCGGTAATACAACCTCCGATAAAAGTGAAAATGAAAATGTTTGTTTTTTATTATTCCCGTTTTTAAATCATAGTTGCCTCTCCACAGTGTCGTTTACTCCTCCGCCAGGCAGCGTAAGACGCATTCATATCTTATTTATTTGGCTGGACCTCTTCACATCTCCTCCCCATTTTCGCTGCTTCACACACTTTCTTTGCTTACTTGCATGGTTAAAGAAAATAAAACCGTCTTAAAATACATCCATGAATAAAACCAACCGCATTCCGATTCCAACATATTTCCATTTTATGCTGGTTAGGATAGGAACTTCTTTTAAAAGCCAGGCCTTGTTTGTGGTAGTGGACATCTTCTACTTTTACTAAAGTAACTATGTCTCTGTGGTTATTTGTACTTTTACTTAAGTACTGAGATTCAGTACTTCCTCCACCACTGTACAAGTCATCTGCAACTCCTACATCCATCTCTTGAACGCAGTCTCCCGCTTCCCAGGAGGTGCACAGGAAGTGTCATGTCCTTATATGGGAATTTGCTGGGCGTTTTCTTATGCTAATTAGGAACAACTGGCGCGTGCTTTCAATTACGAAGACGTGGGATTCATCAATCCTAAGAACACAGGTGCGAACAATTCTGTTGTTTCTCTTTGCTTTCATGGACATCGGAAAAACATTTTTCCAAGTGAAAACGTCACCATTCACGACACTTCCTCTGGGAATCAGAGGTGGGAAACTCGGGCTGAATTTTGCTAACCGAGTTTCCCAGTTGGTGACGCGACTTTGGTTCACTGAACATATTTCAATGACAGTAAACTGTTTATTGTGGACAAACGCCTCTGCCAAGAAACATACACAGACATAACATGTTTCAAATTATTCATGAATAGGCCCATGTATAAAAATGTATGGTTGTCTTGCACAATACAACACAAACAAACACCTGTAGATGTGCTGTTTGTATGCTCGCATAAGAAAACAGCAGAAAATCTTTTGTTATTGTGGCCTCCATGTTTTCACACACCTGATGCTCTAGGCTACGGCCAACCGTTGGTGGCAGTCACGCAAAAAGTTGTTATGCCAAACGCCAATATAACAGAAGAAGAAGAACATGTGAACGCTGCCAGTTGGAAAAACAGTAGGCCCATTCGAGATGAGCCAGGTCTGGGCAGAATCGATCACCGGCGATCGGCGCCCAATGCATGCTGGTTAGATTTGTGTCCGACTTGATCCCGAATTGCTCTGACGTCATGCACACGTGGGCAACGATAATCTCACAAGATCAAGACGGCCTCAGTTTTTAGAGCCAGGCGCCGCAGTTGCTCTCCACCGACTGCAAGACCCAGGCGGACCCAGGGCATGCTGGGAAACGCAGGCCTCTCAGTTGATCTAACAGCTGATTGGTTCAGAATCGACTCAACATGATGACGTTTTATATAAACTTTTTATTGATTTTGAATTGGAGGGATTTTAACTACAATTTGTCTGATTTAAAATCTTATTCTGTACAGAACACATGTTGTGTGACTGATAGTTACGTTTACAAGTCAGAGAGACTAAATCTGTTCAGATTATGGATCATCTAGTGTGTTGTTAAATAAAATCAGCAACAGATTGCATGTAAAGCATTTTGACAGCTACTCTGTCATAATAAAAACAACTGGAGACTGTGTACAAGCAGATGTATGGGTCTGATAACATTTTATTAAATCGGAATCGGACGATAGTGTTTCTGTCACTTCCAGTTCAACCTGAAGGCTGCTGGAAACGGCTGGAAAACTGTTTGACTTGAGAGCGGATTTTTGTCACCGCCCCCTGCTGCTGCTGCCTGCTCTCGTCCACTTTACAGGCGAGGCGCAATTCATCTCGAACGAGCCTAACGTAACCACGGGGGCGGTCCCTGTTATTCCGAGGTGGCATGAACGCGCCATACGAACACGTCATGAATCCGACGTAGACTTTTCTTATAGCCGGGACACACTTAAGCCTGGCTCACACTACAGGAGTTTTAAAATCCTAACCGATTTTGAAATTTGGTTGCAGCACACACTTGAGGAGAATCTTTGCAGATTTTCTTCCCTCAAATCTTAAACATGCTCACACTACAAGATTTGAAAATAGTGGGGCATCACACACTACAATATATTCTTAAGATTATCTTGCCAGATTTAGCACCTCACGTGATGCGATCTCACGGGGAAGTGCATGTAAACAAAATGGATACTGTGTCACGGCATCTTTTGTTAGACCTGAATGTAGCAGATGATCATTGACCTAGATCTAATGTTTACATTTGCTAGCTAGTGCGCTAGCAACTTTGTACACTCACCCGGTAGGTCCAAATCTGAAGGGATCTCTCCCCAGCTCTTCTCTTTATCATTCCGATTATGATACATTAAACAGGCACTCGTGCTGTTGCCACATCTCCACCATCCTTTCTTCCAACTCAGTTGTCCACCGGACCCGTACTACAGCTGCTTTCGCGGACATTTTCAAAGGTTTCCGTCACTTCCGTCTCCTTGCAGACCTGTCTCTCATTGGCTATTGTGGAAGTACTGACGTAATCATAGTCGTTTCATGCCCGATTATAATCCTAGATATCAAACATGTTTGATATTATCGGGGCGGCCCTGATGTGTCTGCGAGCAGATCGGGAGGTGCAAAATTCAATCTGTGAACGCCTCACATTACCAGATAATCTGCGCCGAACATCGGAACCGATCAAGGTCCTCGACAAGATTTTTTCTCAGATTCTCGGGAGGGGTAAATCGGGCATAAATCGCCCTAAAACTCCTGTAGTGTGAGCCAGGCATTAGCCGACTATCAGCCGTTAGACAGTCTGGCGAGGTCAGTGACGCGGATCTGTTCGGTGTGTCCCGTGCCGTCGTCAGTCTGGGGGGCTGTCGGCGTTCATTTTGGCCGACCTGACATGTTCAGTCGCCGGCAGGGCAGTCGAGGCGGGTATGGCTGCAGCCTGGAGCATCCCATGTCAAGCCGTCCTGTCTCATGCCGTCCCGTCTCATGTCGAGGCGTGTCCAACGGTAAGTTCAGAGGGTCAAAAATACGAAATCGAATTATTTTCCAGATGGAGATACGGGTAAGTTCATGTGCGTCAGTTTGGTTTGAAATGTGCTGGGGACAGAGACGCAAATTTGGAAGTACATTTCCAGAAGTGCTGTGTACAATGACGCATTAATTTTTTTTTTCTCTTTCGCACAGGTCATGTTTGAAAGACATTATCCTGTAGCTTACTAATGAATAAAAACGTGGTTTAATGTAGGTAAACAATGATCAATGATTACCAAATTTCTCTGTCATATTGCTCCTCATAACCACTGAAAACTGTCAAAAAATCGAACCCAAAGTCCAATTATTATGGACGTTATCTGACACGTTTCTGCTTCACATTTTCAGCAGTGCAGTGGAGCGGCTGTGGGTTCACTCCCAACGATTCTCATAGGCTTTATAAGTCATAATGTGAAAAAGCTTTAATGCGGTTTAACGTACTCAACGATCAATCATCACCACTAGATTTTTTGACAGTTTCAGTGGTTATGAGGAGCAATATGAGAGAGAAATTTGGTAATCATTGATCATTGTTTAGGTAGCCTACAAGCTTTTTCCTCGCCATAGGCGCCAATGAAGAAGAAAATGTTAATGTGAGATAACTTATCGTCGGATTTCGGTTTAGTTCTTTTGACAGGCTTAAGTGTTCATTATGAGATATGGCCATGATAAATTTGGTGATCATTGATCGTTGTTTAGGTACATTAAACCACGTTAAGCTTTTTCACGTTAAGCAGAATATCCCGACAGGCAATTGTGAACAGAGATGCGTGCAGCCTGCGCAGCAGCAGAGTGGCTATGCCTGTGCCTGCCCTGTACGTGGGGATGATTGTTGTGGATTTTTTGGCATCTGTCGCTCAAGAATTATATGTGTTATGGACTTTATTTTTTTTTAACTAAATTGAGCTTGAGGTTTTAAAAAAAAAGTAGTGGGTACAAAATGATTCATGACGAAATCTGGTAGGTACGCGTACCCACCGTCCCCACCGTAAATTGAGCCTATGGGTAAGTTTGTGACCACGTTTGTTGCAATCAATTGAAAAACGTTTAAACTGTTAAAGTAACAATTTTAGCCATACATATAGTTTGCTGATTTCTGGATGTTATTGTTGTGTCCCTGATGTTAACGTACATTTGATGAAACCTGCATCAGCGTTGGTTTGTTAGCGAATATTATAACGTTACCTAGAGCAATTTATGGTTGCAGACTCTGATGGTTTCTTTCTGTGAATTTCTTTAAGGTACACATCAGTGTCTTAAAAAAAATAAAGTATTAAAGTAGTAAGTATTTTAAAGTATTTTAAAGTTTTTTATTCCAGACGCCAGCTTTTATTTTGAAAAGTAGAAGCTCGGGGACGGAACCAGGTGGGACGGCATGAGATGGGACGGCATGACAGGGTTCTCTTAATACATCCATGCATGGGACGCTCCAGGCTGCAGCCATACAGTCTTGGGGCAGTCGGGACTCACCCGTAAATGGGGAGCGGAATGGGTGACTAGAGTCTCTCAAAATCTGACGAAAATCTTTTAAACTGACCTTTGTTGAGCTGAAATGAAGACAGATTCAGCAACTGCATGGCCTATTTCTCGCTTAAAATGTTCTCAGAAACATGTTTCAGTGAACTATTTTAGTACAATATGAGATCGTATTCTGAACGGCCGCCATGACAGTCTGGCTTTGAATTTCCAGAGAAAACAAACCCATGTGACGCGTTCGTCCAATCAGCTGCCGGTTTTCATTTCCTGGGCAACAATACAGATTAGTGCCGCCTGCTGTCTCGTCACGTCTCGTCTTTTTGGTGTGTTCTGTGATGCACTTTTTGGACCAACAAGGGGGGAGACTGATCATTTCGACTGGCTTTTCTGTCAACGGTCGGCCGTCGGCTATATGTGTAAGCAGCTTTAGGGACTTTCTTAAAGGGGTGATAGAATGCAAAACCGATTTTACCCTGTCATAGTTGAATAACGACAGTTCAGTGGGTAAATAGGACATACATATAAGCTCAAAATCCCATTGACACCCCTTTACTATGAAAATTTCATATTTTGAAACTGCCGCTGAAAACGGGCGAATCCCAACAAAGCTGGAAGTTGACGTCAACCTCCCAAAAACCGGAACCTTTGTCAGCCCATGGGTGTATTAAGAGAACGGTCACGCCCCAACATTTACATAGGCTACACAACTGACCTGAGATCAGTTAGTCTTCTGAATCTAGGTCGTGCAGATCTCAGAAAATGTATACATTGTTCATATGCTATGTTACCATTAAATTCACTTCTGAGAATTTTTTATGCGAGAAATCAACTACTTAGAGGTCAAATATGGGCTGTTTTATGAAAATTGATGTCTAATTGCAAATTTTGTCCGACTGTGTGTCGGACTTCAGAGGCTGGTGCTGCCTGTGTTGCTGCCTCGCCGCCTGGCCTGCCTTCCTCCACAGACCCCGGCTTGCTGTGAGCCCGATTGAGCTCCGGCACGGCTGCTGCAGCCCACAGCACCTCATACCCGCGCAAAGTCACCGTTTGGGCTGGTGGACTACTACCAAACGCCGCTGCTCTGACAGAGCTCCAGGGCCTGCAACTCCCCTCTTCCTGCTAGCTAGCTAAATGCCCGGTGTATGTGAGTGAAAGCGCGGTCAGCGAGCTTGTTACGCCAGCATTCTCTTACCACAGATTCTAGTTAATCTTATAATGTGTGTAATTATAATGTGTTGAGTTATTTAAACAAACGATTGGGAAAATAAACGCCGCTTGTCCATGAGTCTCATTGATAGAGCCTGCGGCTGGATGGAGCTCTATCAATGAGAGCTAGCTAGCTAGCCTCCTCTTAGAATTCCTCTGGAATTCACAAATATTCATTAACTTGAAATCGGACACCGTTGTTAGCTTTATAAAACATATAGTTAGATGTTGTATAAGTGGCGTGACGAAATTCAAACTGTAAATATACTCGAATTACGACCAAAAATGAAGCTAACTAGCCGCAATCTGTACACATAGGATTGAAGGGACAGTCGCAGCTAACGAAACCCTTACGAAGAGAGGAGATGCAGGCCCTGGAGCTCTGTCAGGGCAGCGGCGTTTGGTAGTAGTCCACCAGCCCAAACGGTGACTTTGCGCGGGTATGAGGTGCTGTGGGCTGCAGCAGCCGTGCCGGAGCTCAATCGAGCTCACAGCAAGCCGGGGTCTGTGGAGGAAGGCAGGCCAGGCGGCGAGCCAGCAACACAGGCAGCTGAACTCCGACACACAGTTTTACCAAATTTGCAATTAGCCATCCATTTTCGTAAAACGGCCCATATTTGAGCTTTATATAGTTTATTTCTCGCATAAAAAAGTCTCAGAAGTGAATTTGGTAAGGAAACATTGCAGTGTCTGGAATATGAGATTCTGTCGCGTTTCTAATGTCTGTGTATTGGGGATTCGCTCAACCAATCAGCACACGACCTCTAATGCGTGTGTATAGCGAGTCGCTCAACCAATCAGCGCGCGTCTGTATGTGTGTGTACGGGGCTAAGGCTCAACCAAGCAGCGCGCAGCTCATCTAAATATTCATGACCATACCATATTTGGAATAAAAGCTCTTGTTACAAATAGGGCCAAAACACAGGGATGCATAAGGGCCAATAAAATATCAACCAGGCCATTTTCAGCCCAACTAATGTTACATACCCCATTAGGAGACCATAAGGAACAGTGTGAAATACCCTATATAATCATTCTACCACCCCTTTAAGAACATATTTAAGAGAAAACTTAGGAAGATATTGGTGAATGAGGCCCATTGTTCCCATCTTTAGGAACTTGGGTTGCATACTCTGCACTACATACTCAGTATGTTTACTATCGTTCAACATACAACGTACTTTTGTGTAAATACACAGTAGTGTGTATCTTTTCATACGCACTAAGCTGTAATTTTCAACATCACTTCCTGTGAGCCTCCTTGCCGTTGAAGATGCGTAACCATGGTGGCCCTACCGACCTCTGATTTAGTACTAAGAAGTAAATAACTAGACCAACAGTCGTTTAAATATGTAGACATGTAAATTAGAGCGTTGGTGACGTTACAGTTTATTGGTTTCTGTCCATTTGCCTGTTATGAACGTTTACTACCGCATTGTATTGTTGGACATTAATACCGGCGTAATGTCCAGGATGGGAATAATACACGGCCGTGTCAACTGAGAGCTGTCGGCAACTCCGATGTGTGCGGAATGTGAGGGCCTGTTCATCGCTTGCAGCTTTAATTTCTCATTGTTTCACTTGTTTTTGACATTTTTTGTAAATAAACAATAAATAATGTGTTGGTACTACATATATTATTGTGAGTGCTATTTTCCACGCATTGCAGACATTATTTCATCTTTTTGGCATGGGTTCATGTGAGCCTGCCAAAATGTGACTGCACCCCCCTAACTCAGGACAGCAGTCTGACAATTACCCAATTTTCTATACTTGCATGGTATGACCTACTAAAAGTCCTGAAAAGTTTGTCTTTGTCAGCCTTTGCAATCCCGAGTTAGTGGGGCGCAGTCGTTTTTTTAAGAAAGTTATAGCCTAATATTACAAAAATATTGTCAAATATCTGAATATTGCTGATCTGCAAGCATTTTAATAGTGTTCTTGTAATATTGTAATATTTTGAGAAAAAGAAAGTTATAGCCAAATAATAATACAAGAATAAAACCACAATACTTCAAGAAAAAAAAACACCTGCCATATACAGCAGTATGCTGTGCCTCACGTTATTGCTCTTCTGATATGGTAGTATCTGAGTCTGACAGACACAGACATCCCCATTTGGGTCTCTGGTCTCTGAATGAGACAAATGAACTGACGCTGCTATACTGACCAGCATCTTTATTTTTACAGAGCCCACACCCACCGTGATTGGTCAGACACATTCCCTGCAGACAGTCCTCTTAAAATATGCGTGCATTCTATGATATGAGTTGCCTAGTGTTCAGCGTTCATGTGATCGTTTTGGATCCTTTAAGAGGGTTCTCAAGACTTATCTGTTGCTCTTACACTTAAATAATTCATTCATTCTTAGAGTTATGATTTGTATATTTATGGTTTATTTATTATTTTTTATTATTGATATTTCATATTGTATTGCTATTATTGTTATTATTACTAGTATGCTTAATATTGGCTTAGCAACTTTAAAAACAGTTTACTGTTAATTTTAACTATTGTAAGATTCATATTTTGTCGCTTTGGACACAAGTGTCTGCTAAATACTATAACCAGAACTATAACCCTTCCCAAAAGCTACAATAAAGCTGAGAGTAGTATATGCCCTGGAAAAGAGCACCAATACAAGAGAAGCTAATTAAGCCATTCAAGGAACACTGATGCTTTTATCAACACTGATTTTATAGATCACACAGACTCTTCAGCTACCCAACAGGCTAACCACTAGCATTTTCAATGTAAGCTTAAGCAGTTAGGTTACTTGACAACTACTAACTTTAATGTTACAGCCAAACTGCTTGTTATCGTTATGACATGACACACACACACACACACACACACACACACACACACACACACACACACACACACACACAGCCTCCCTCCCTTCCTGAGAGTCCCTGTTAATTTGCCTACTCCTTACCACATCGTCAACTACTCTCTCTTCCATCTTTTCCTCACACGCTCCCATGGCCCTGTCATGGTCACTCGGCTTCGTCCCTGTCATGATGCTGTTTCTGCTTCTCTGTATAGCCAGCCACCTCTCCTCCTCCTCGGCTTCAGGTAATGCTGATGTTGAAGCAGCTACTACAGCCCCAAACATTTTGGCACATTTTGAGGAATCCGCCTGTAGATTCTTAATCTTTTTCTCCTGTAATTTCTCTGCACTTCCCTTGCGCTTTGGTGGTCGTTTGTCCATTTTAACGAGAATGCTAAACTTCCAGCATAACTATTACAGCTTTATGTCTCAGTGTCGGGAGGCGGAGGGGTTCCTGGATTTGATTGGGTCAGGACAGTGCCAATAAAGAAAATTAACCAATGGGCCGCTGTGAGTTCTTTATGGGCCGGCCCCGCCCGGCAAAAAAAAGGTCTATTTATATCGGCGATTCGGCCCAAAAGTGCGTCGGTCGGCCCACCGGGAAAATGCCCGGTATGCTCGATGGCCAGTCCAGCCCTGACACAAAGCGACGCATGGGTCTGCTCCAGATCTCCGAGTGTTTGAGCCAACACCATATCGACTGTTAACGTCACGGGAACACGGGAACTTAAACTTTGTGTTGCCTACAACAACTAGGCTAATGATATCGGGGCTACAATAAAAGCTCTGCAAAAATGACCTGGTTAATATTGGTGCACATAACTATTTAGGCTTAGCGCCCTTTATATAGATTTATATAAAGGCGCTACTTAGGCTGACCAACATTGCCCTCTAGCGGCGTGCAATCGTATTTCAGCAGGCTGTTTGTTTTCGGCACAACAGAGACAGTCACCGAAATGTGAGTGTGTGTTGCTGGAGAGAGCGAGAGAGAGAGAGAAAGAGAAAGATGGGGGTGAGGGGGCAAAAGTTTCCTCTTAGCGAAATGCTCTGAGCACTTCCATACCCCAGGAAACTAAGTGTAAATAGATTAAATAAACGGTTCATGAGATATTTCAAAGACACACACACTCACACACACACAGTCCCGCTTTATTAGAGAGATAAATTTAGAGCCATGTAGCAGTCGTGCTCGTCCCCCATTGGTTGCGACAGTAAAAACAGTTGACGTAACACGGAAGTTACTGTTTCTTATGGAGGGAGGGTTTCAGCAAAGAACTTCTAATATATCCGTAGACCGGCTTTGGTGTCAGTAATTCAGAGTGACCATTTGAATAATAACTTGAATTAGTTGTGGAGAGGAACATTACACAGCAAGGAAATGAAACGGTATATTACAGTTGTGTTGCAGTTTTTCTTGGCGGGGCACATCAATAGTTGGGATGATGGTAAATATTGCTTCCTTCCTTCGACCTGTTTCAGTAGCCATAGCTATACTGACAGTCAGTATATCTATGTTTCAGTAGCAAAGTAACGTTAACAACAACAGACAATCAGTAACCATGTAGCGGAAACCAAACAGACAAAACACCACGACTTCCGACAGCTTTCCAACTTACTAGCTACATTTAAAAGAAAGTAAAATCAAACTATGTCAATTAAAGAGTTTATACACGGTCGGAAATACATACCGGTACATTATGTTCAATTCTAACATTCGTTTTAACGGAACATGGTAACAACAGGCTAACGTTAGGCGTAAAGGTATCGAACCTGCAAAGAAACTCCACGACACAAGTTGCTCTGCTAGACTAATATGAACGGTAGTCACAATTGGAAGGCATGTAACGTTAGCTAGTGTTGTAGAAAATTGCCGTATCAGTGACACTCATGCTCATTACTGTTATTTCTTGCTAGTTAAACTCACAGTTTTATCTAACGTCACCAGTGTCAATATTTCACATCGAGGAAGTTACATTTTGCTAAGTGCGTCACAGGTAAATAGCATAATTACTACTTCTAATAATAATGATGGTACTTATTCGTTTAATTGTATCTCTTCAATAGCTTAGCAAATTCATCTGGCCGTTCACTGCAATGATTCTGTATTTTGTGGATGACTTCATGCAGCTGTGAGTTGAACACTGTAAAGAGGGCTGGGCGATATGGAGAAAATCAAATATCACGATATTCTTGACCAAATACCTTGATGTCGATATTGTAGGATTGACAATTGGTGCTTTAACAAAATATTATTTACACAATGAGATTTTTCATAAATACAATCATCAGAAATGTCGATTTAATGACAAAGTGTGTAAAGGCAAATAATAGAACAGCTAGAACAGTCTGTTGAGTAGAGAAAATTACTTTACTCTAATGCAGCCTTCAAAACCAAGAAAAGACCACACTTAATATATTACGGTTTTACGATATCCAAAATCTAAGACGATATCTAGTCTCATATCACGATATTGATATAATATCGATATATTCGCGTCCTTCTTTTCCTTCTGGTTATGTTGTTGTTGTTTATGGTCCCCAAGGGGAAATTCTTATTCACAACACTGTACGTTATGGACAGGACGCTTACTTATGCGTATGACGCGTGATTATGTACAATATTTTTCATTCTTTACCTGAAAAGCTGCACGAAACTCGCAGGATGAAAACAAAACAAAAATTCTATAATTTATTGTCTCCTACTGGGAAAGGTATGTTAAAAAAGATGCAGCAATGTTCTGTTGTTATGCTATTTAGCACCAGTACAGCCTTCAAAAAACATTACTAACAATTACTTAAAAAATACAAAAAACTCCATTCTCTGGAAAACCTGTTGCTTCCAGAGTAATTGCCTTTTTTAGCATGGAGCATGTTTGTGAAGGGACTTTTCTCCTCTCCCCACTGCAGGCAGCGTGCTGCTGCGGGACGTCCAGGTGTTGACTCTGTACAGGGGTCGCTATACCACAGCGAGGCGCTCCAGCCCAGTGCCTCAGCTCCAATGTGTTGGAGGCTCTGCGGGATGCCAGGCCTTCGTCCCAGAGGTGATCCAGTGTCAGAACAAAGGCTGGGATGGAGTGGATGTACAGGTGAGGAGGGAGGCTCTGGTAGGCAGCTAGGACAGAGAGATGAAGTGTATGGAATATGACATTTGCTCAGAAGTAGGGCTGAAACAATTGATTAATCTGAAAATTGTTTTCTCGACTAATCATTTGGTTTAAAATGTAACAAAATAGCGAAACATGACCATCATAATTCCCAAAGTCCAAGTTGATGTATTCAAAGAAATAGCTACTTTAGCTGACTGACAAAAAAAATGAACCATTGAGTATCCCTGGATTGGTCAAAAACATTTTCCTGATATTCAAACTTTGGTGACTTTTTGCTTTACACACTAAGTGGATAGAGTTCATGTGGTACATAGGGCTGGGTATTGGTACTGAAATAACCCAGTACTAAGTAGTATCAAAAATTCTCTAGACAGACTTGCTCGCAGCCAATTCACCACAAGCATTCTTTGGTTTAATGCAATGTGTGATTGGCCCACTACCGCAGCAGCAGTTTCCAGTCTGTGGTGTGGTTAAGTCGAGCGCGGTTTATTTGACAGAGTTAGCAGTTCAGCGTGCCAAGATGCTTACATTCACACGATGGGTATCTGACTTTCTAAACTCCCAAAAATTTATATTGGCATCAGCCTTAAACATTTAGTATTCATTAGGCTATAACTCCAACAAACACAATAGGCTGTATTTGCTGATTGGAATGATCTTGTCCTTGTTGCCATACAAGTCATTTCTATTGGTCAGGACACCTGCAAAGCGAGTTACATTACATCAATCATGGCAGACTCTTTTATTTTCCCCAGTGCCAGGAGGTGTGACTGACTGTAAAATGAGGTATACTTTTAATATAACTCATATATGATAATAAATTCCTTGATTTTGGAAACAAAGAGTTGTATACCACTAGAGATGCACCAATTGACCGGCTGGTGACCGGAATTTGCAGATTTTCACATGATCGGTCATGACCGACAACCAGCCGGTCAGGCTGACATATGCCGATTTTATGCCGGTCAAATGCTGTACGTAAATAAATAACATTGTAAAGGCTACCATACACAATGCATAGGAATTACATATAGGCTAGCAAATAATAAAAATAAACCCACTTTTAATTACATTATCTTAAAGGTCCCATGGCATGAAAATGTCGCTTTATGAGGTTTTTTAACATTAATATGCATTCCCCCAGCCTGCCTATGGTCCCCCAGTGGCTTGAAATGGAGATAGGTGTAAACCGAGCCCTGGGTATCCTGCTCTGCCTTTGAGAAAATGAAAGCTCAGATGGGCCGATCTGGAATCTTCTCCTTATGAGGTCATAAGGAGCAAGGTTACCTCCCCTTTCTCTGCTTTGCCCGCCCAGAGAATTTGGCCCACCCATGAGAGAGAGACATCATGGCTTTCAAACAAGCAAAGTGGCAGTTGGTCAAGGCCACACCCCCACTCTCCACCCCCTCTCTCCTCCTCAATAGCTACAGACACAGAAATGGCACATCCTAAGGAAAGCTCTGGCTCTAGTGGCTGTAATTCTGCACTAAGGCTGAATTTCAGGAAAGAGACTTAAGATACAGTATTAGAGGACCACTACGGCCTATATAAAAGCATCCAAAGAGCACCATGTCATGGGACCTTTAATGCAGTGTAACTACTGTAGCATGTAAATAATGCACATAAAATACAAACGTGAGCAAAGGCGTTCAGCAATCGCCATTATATCGAATCAACAGCCACGTGCAACCTAGCTAGCAGGTGAAGAACACAAACCACAAAATCACCAGCTAACAATGAACTGACAACATAAGATATACGACTTACAGTTCTCAAGGACGCACACAGACGCGAGATCTCCACTGGCTAGTTATCCTCCACACAGCGGCAGTCTCTTTTTCCTTTCTTTCCCTTTTCTGCCGGTTGACACGCGTTCCTGCTCGCGGTGTGAAGCGCGTGTCTGCGCTATTCTCCGACATGCACTCTAACAATCACTGCTTATAGACGGCATTTTGAGAAATATCTTTATACTGCAAAGCTATATTTATTTTATTTTTATTTGTTATTTATATATTATTGTATTGTCAATGTTTTCCCTGTTTTCATACAGAAGTTTAGTTTAAATATATCAAATTTATTTTGTTGGATATTGGAATGTGAAAAGAAGGAAATGGTTCCTCCATAACATTGCACTTTAGAGGTGTGTGAATTTCCCACACCAGGATTAATTTATATATTTTTATGTTATAGTGATTGATTATCTGTTCAAAAAATGTAAAATGCTATATTAAAGAAAAGATAGAAAATAAATATTTGTGTGTGCTGTAAAGTGGTTAGAAAAAAATGAAATCGGAATCGGCTCAGGTCAAACTCAATGAAAAATCAGAAGAAAATTGTAATCGGTGCATCTCTATATACCACAGAAAAAAAGTGTGTTTGTGTAATTGTGTGAAGAACCCTTATCCTTGGTGTGTTTGAATATGAGAGTAAGGTTTTGAATGATGTGGTCACCTCTTCTCAGTGGGAGTGTAAGACTGATATGGACAATGCCTACCGATTTGGTCGCATTGAGGTGAGCTGTGAGGGCTACAGTCACCCTGCTGATGCCTACGTACTAAAGGGCTCCTGTGGGCTGGAGTACACAATGGAACTGACCGCAGAGGGCCAGAGGACGAAACAGGGCAGCAGGGGTTCCGACAGTGGATTCAAAGGATTTGGAGGTAGGAGGATAGAGTTGTAAAATGTATGAGGCTTCATTTCACAAAAGGACTACGTAGATATTAAGAGAGATTATTTTTCTGTTTCTTTGTCTCAGATCTCGGGGGCTTTGCCTCCAGTTTCTTCAGCGGTTTCTCTGGAAACAAGCATCAACGTCACCAGCACAGCCAGCATAGCCACCAGAGCTCGTACCCCTCAGGCAGCGAGGACTCAGGAGGCCTGCTGGTGGTCGCTGTGCTTCTGGTCTTAGCCTACGGCGTCTACAAGCTGTTCCTCAGCGGGAACACAGCCCAGTCGGGGCAGGACAGCGGACAGGCTGGTTACCCCAGAGATAATCACTATGGCTCGACCGCAGGACCACCACCCCCGGGATTTAAACCTGACTTCACAGGTAGCTGATGCAGAATGATTAAGCATGGATAGAGTAACAATAGACTGTCTGGTTTGGACTGCAGATTCTCCCTGAAAAACACGTCATCTACATCACCTTTTGTTATTAAGGATGTGCCCGATTGCAAAATAAGCACTGTAGTATGAAATAAGATTAAAACTACCTTGCTGAAATCTTAAATCTGTTCTTGTTTTGTGTTAAGGCAATTTTGGTGCAAACCCAGGCTACGGTTTCCACAGTGACTACACTCACGGACAACAGTACCCACGAGGCCAAGTTCCTCCTGGCACAGGCGGAGGCTTCTGGACCGGCATGGGAACAGGAGGGGTGCTGGGATATCTCTTTGGCCGTCAGAGGTCAGTAAAGAGATAAAAATAGAGACTATATGCCTTATATTGTAGAAGCCGAAATTCTTCCAATACCATTGTGGATATTTGTGCTGTATGTTTGCCTTGCAGAAGCCAGCCCTACAACTATAACCAATCGGCTTACACTGACAGCAGACGTCCTCCTGCTGGAGACTCCACCTCTTCCTCTGGGACACGCACTGCTTCAGGTAGAAGGACTGCATGTTAGCTAACAGAGCCACATGCAGTTTGCACCTATCATCAACCTTTTACCACCTCTGATATAAAGATGTTGATGAAAAATGCCATAGAAATAGAATGAGAGTAGAGTAGACATTCTCATTCAAATCAATATAGCAGGATGGTCAAAGCCGCGGACATTTTTATGTGTACCAATGCCATTGCAAAGAACTGTGATCGTTGTAGTAGGCTAACTCATTCTATTTTTTTGTTCAATGCACATTGCTGAGCGCAATTTTCTTTTTAACTAGTCCAATGCCGTACTGGTTTAGCTGCTCCTGTACCGACTTTTGCCTGAACACCTGACATAGTAATTGTTCTGCTCATCGTATTTTCACTATTCCATGCGAATTTCGTGCAAATAGGGCTTTATTCCATGAGAATAGGGCTTTTGCATCAAGCGCATAAAATCTCCGGCAACAATGCGTAGAGAATACTGCTTTCATTATTTCATTAGCATTCACGCTTTTTATTTAAAGGGGTGATAGAATGATTATATAGGGTATTTCACACTGTTCCTTATGGTCTCCTAATGGGGTATGTAACATTAGTTGGGCTGAAAATGGCCTGGTTGATATTTTATTGGCCCTTATGCATCCCTGTGTTTTGGCCCTATTTGTAACAAGAGCTTTTCTTCCAAATATGGTATGGTCATGAATATTTAGATGAGCTGGCGCTTGGTTGAGCCTTAGCCCCGCATAACACACGTAGACGCGTGCGCTGATTGGTTGAGCGACTCGCCATACACACGCATTAGAGGTCGCGTGCTGATTGGTTGAGCGAATCCCCAATACACACACATTAGAAACGCGACAGAATCTCATATTCCAGACACTGCAACGTTTCCTTACCAAATTCACTTCTGAGACTTTTTTATGCGAGAAATCAACTATATAAAGCTCAAATATGGGCCGTTTTACGAAAATGGATGGCTAATTGCAAATTTGGTAAAACTGTGTGGCGGAGTTCAGCTGCCTGTGTTGCTGCCTCGCAGCCCGGCCTGCCTTCCTCCACAGACCCCGGCTTGCTGTGAGCTCGATTGAGCTCCGACACGGCTGCTGCAGCCCACAGCACCTCATACCCGCGCAAAGTCACCGTTTGGGCTGGTGGACTACGCTACTAAACGCTTCGACAGAGCTCCAGGGCCTGCATCTCCTCTCTTCCTGCTAGCTAAATGGCCCGTGTGTGAGAGCGCGGTCAGCGAGCTTGTTACACCAGCAATCTCTTACCACGTTACACACATGTCACGCCACTTATACAATATATACCTAAATGTCTTATAAAGCTAACAACGGTGTCCGATTTCAAGTTAATGAATATTTGTGAGCTGTAAGGGTTTCGTTAGCTGCGACTGTCCCTTCAATCCTATGTGTACAGATTGCGGCTAGTTAGCTTCATTTTTGGTCGTAATTCGAGTATATTTACAGTTTGAATTTCGTCACGCCACTTATACAACATCTAACTAAATGTTTTATAAAGCTAACAACGGTGTCCGATTTCAAGTTAATGAATTTTTGTGAATTCCAGAGGAATTCTAAGAGGAGGCTAGCTAGCTAGCTCTCCTTGATAGAGCTCCATCCAGCCGCAGGCTCTATCAATGAGACTCACGGACAAGCAGCGTTTATTTCCCCAATCGTTTGTTTAAATAACTCAACACATTATAATTACACACATTAAAAGAGTAACTGGAACCTGTGGTAAGAGAATGCTGGCGTAACAAGCTCGCTGACCGCGCTTTCACTCACATACACCGTGCATTTAGCTAGCAGGAAGAGGGGAGTTGCAGGCCCTGGAGCTCTGTCAGAGCAGCGGCGTTTCGTAGTTCATTAGCCCAAAACGGGGACTTTGCACGGGTATGAAGTGCCGTGGGCTGCCAGTCGTGACGGAGCTCAATCGAGCTCACAGCAGGCCGGGGTCTGTGAAGGAAGGCAGGCCGGGCGGCGAGGCAGCAACACAGGCAGCACCGGCCTCTGAAGTCCGACACACAGTCGGACAAAACTTGCAATTAGACATCAATTTTCGTAAAACGGCCCATATTTGACCTCTACATAGTTGATTTCTCGCATAAAAAAGTCTCAGAAGTGAATTTAATGGTAAAATAGCATATGAACAATGTATACATTTTCTGAGATCTGCACGACCTAGATTCAGAAGACTAACTGATCTCAGGTCAGTTGTGTAGCCTATGTAAATGTTGGGGCGTGACCGTTCTCTTAATACACCCACGGCTGTGATAAAGGTTCCGGATTTTGAGATGCTTACGCAAGCAACTAGCTTTGTTGAGATTCGCCCGTTTTCAGCGGCAGTTTCAAAATATGAGATTTTCATAGTAAAGGGGTGTCAATGCGATTTTGAGCTTATATGTATGTCCTATTTACCCACTGAACTGTCGTTATTCAACTATGACAGGGTAAAATCGGTTTGCATTCTATCACCCCTTTAACATCTCTCAACATATCAACCACCCGTACGTACATGACAGCATTATGTCATCAGGACATTTAATTGGTTACTTAAAGAAAAGACTACCTCACTGATAAGAATACCACCCACATTACTCAGTGACATTTATATTTCGAAGTGTTTCAAACCAAGGAGGAAATAAAAGCAAATTAGATCCATATCTAATAGTTTATAATTACACGGTAATGCCTTCAATTTGGTTCTTTGGTGAATGCAATGTGTTCACAATTATTGTCTGAACAGTTCACCAGCATCCAAAGACATGCTCTAGGTACAGCTGACTACCATCTTTGTTTGTCAGGTTTTGGAGGAACCAAGAGAAGATAGAAGCTGTGGAGGTGGACAGATGATGGATGGCACTGAGAAGAATAAAAGACAAGCTCAGTGTTGGCTGGGGGAAGGTCAAACATGATGAAAGCA
Organism: Perca fluviatilis; assembly: GCF_010015445.1. Classification (NCBI taxonomy): domain Eukaryota; kingdom Metazoa; phylum Chordata; class Actinopteri; order Perciformes; family Percidae; genus Perca; species Perca fluviatilis. Next base: position 43,492,885 of record NC_053112.1, on the reverse strand, counting down.
CCATGAGAAGACACTCTCTTCATGCAGATATGAACTTGTCCAACAACATAGTAACATTTTACTTAGTTCTATCTTCCTCTGGAGAGGTCACTATAATGTCAGCTACTGACAGGAAGCACTGTATTTTTCTATGAATGCCTGGTTTGAGCTTCAGCGTTCTTTAAAAGAGCATGGCATTACTTGTATGTGGTTTTAGAAGATGATCTTGCAGTTCACTGATTTGATCAGTATTATGTAGGCAAGATGGAATATTTCAATAGGAATCCACTTTTTAATTTATAAATTTTATTCATGTGGTCTTGTTGAGGAAATAGCGATCTAGGGTTTACAGATACATTGAGATATCAATGGAAACTGTAGCACCTTTGCATTCACATAAAGCAAAAGGCAGATATGGAGAAAATATGCACACAATGGAGGCAAGAATCATGACAAAAAAATAATTAGAAGTGCTAAATCAGTAAAGGCTTATAGGGGAAAAAAATGTGTACATTCATCATTCTTTATTATCTAAATTTGCTATTACATGCTAGCCCTCATACCTTTGCTTCCCTTATCATTTAATTAAGTTTAAAATGTGTTTAAAGCTTTGAAGTCTTTTATGAATAGGGCATATTTTGAGCACATGGTGGGTGATATTTTGGTAACTAGCTAATAAAAAGAGAAACCAAAAAGAGTGTCTTTTTTTTCTCTAATCCCCAAAAGTAAAAACACATATTGTATTTGACAGTTTGTTGGATTTCAATATATATCAGTAAGAGCAGAGTAAAGTGCAGCTCTGTCTGCCACCCTTTGCTGTCCACAAACTAAAGCATAAAAACTACAGTCTTTGTGACCAAAGCTGGTTGTTCCTGTTGTCTGAAGGCTAAATCTTCATAACACAGGTGCAGTCTTTTACCATTTTTCTCTCTTAACTCTGCAAGTTTCCTTCTTTGTGAATGTTCCTTGATCACACCCTCTTCGTCCCTCTGCCACCTGTTTGCCTCATCTTTAATTTTATCCTGCTTCGTGTTTTACAACGCCTTTTTTGTTTCAATCCTTCCTTCTTTTGTGTGTGTGTGTGTGTGTGTGTGTGTGTGTGTGTGTGTGTGTGTGTGTGTGTGTGTGTGTGTGTGTGTGTGTGTGTGTGTGTGTGTGTGTGTGTGTGTGTGTGTGTGTGTGTGTGTGTGTGTGTGTGTGTGTGTGTGTGTGTGTGTGTGTGTGTGTCGACCGGCCAATCCAAACTCTCCATTGTAAATCATGTGATGTTAAAACCCGGAAAAACAACAGCAGTTCGGACTTTTGATCCCGGTCTCTGTATAAACTGTCCCTGCGTTTGCAGGTCATTGCACAATAGCTTTACTTTAGAATATGTTCAATAATAATATGTAATGAAGTCGTCTCTGCTTCACGTATCGGTGCCTTTTGTGGTCTGTGTCGCCTTGGCGAACACCAGCCTGTTCGACGAAGTTGATGTGGACTTGTCTTCTGACCATTATGCAGAGAAAATGGTTGATTCTCTGCCCGGTTTCGTGGCGATGCCCTGTAACTGTCTGGTTAACCTGGCTTATATCTACATGGGACTGTACTGGCTTTTGTGGCACAGAGGCGTCCAAGAAACGTACCAGAGCCGGTACATGAGAGAGGTATTCGCCTTCATGGCTGTGTTGTACGGACCTGTGCAGTGGACACGCCTGGCGCTGCTACGGCGCGCTCCCGCTGTTCTCGACCAGTGGTTCACCCTACCGATTTTTGCGTGGGTTCCTGTGTGGATCAGCTTCATAGAACGCGGGCCAGAGAAGCGGCACGCGGCAGCGCATGAACTGTTGTCCATTCTCAGCTACGGCCTGGCGCTGGCGCACGAGCGGGGTTTCGATTTGGCGCTGGGCTGTCACGTCGTAATCGCGGTTTACAAGGGAGTTCGCGTGCAGTTGGCGCACGGGGACGGTCGCACGCGGGGCTATCTGCTGTTGGCGGTGCTGTCATGTGCGGGGTTCGTGGTGCTGAAGCTGCTGGATCACTGGCTCGCTCGGTACCGGCTCTTTCAGCGGCTCACCGGACACTTCTGGTCCAAAGTGTGCGACGTGCTGCAGTTCCACTTCAGCTTCTGTTTCCTGACCACACTGACACAGAGGGCACAGGGAAAGATTGCAGCACAGCAGGAGTGAGAAACAACGAGAGGGGCCCTGATGGTGTTGGAGAAGAAGAAAAGTCGAGAGACATTTTACTTTAATCTCAGATGGGTCATTCTACAGAAACGTCCACTTTTGGTATGGCAAGATTTTTTTTCTTTTCTTTTTCTAACATTTAAACTTAGACCACATTATTAGATTACCCTTTGACTTTATGAGTAGACATAAATGACAGCTTAATGATTTTTTATTTTTTTTTGTGCATGTATTTAAAGACTGCATACACCATTTTTTTGTCACTGGTGTTACCTTACTTCTTTAGCAATATTAAAGGTGTTCATGAAATATTATTTCAAATTTTTTTCAGTACATGCAGTCAGAGGTACAGAAAATGTATTATAATCTAACTAGTAAGGAGATTATGTTTTATTTATTTTAATCAGGTTTGTTTAAAGTGTGACTGAATGATGTTAGTTCGTTTGCGCAACCATGTATTTGCTTTAACAATGAAAATATTTGAAAAACAGTTATAAACAAGCGATGATACAATCCTTTAAAGCTTAACTCTTACGTGTAGCAGAATTCAATGACTTTACAATTATGTGACAGATTTTATTTAATGTGAAAGAAAAAAACAGTAACACCAGTGACACAACAAATCACCAGTGACATACAGAACATATGCAAATGCCTAATTTCACAAGAACTGAAATCAGTTAGTAAAATATCATAGACAACATTTTAAATTAACATTTTAAATTCATTAGAAAACAACTACAATGTACAACAAAGTACATTAGGGAAAACTTTGAACTGTCCCCCCATCATCACCAGATAGATCACCCAGCATTTCAAGGTAACTGAACTGTTACAAATACATATATATGCACTGTTATAAAAGTGCATAGCATACAGTGCCTCCACATAGTACTCTCACATAGTATACACTCTCACTCACTCACTCACTCACTCACTCACTCTCTCTCATTCACACACACACACATCATGGTGCTTTTTTGCTTCTTCTTTTTTTTACTTGCCCAACTGCCCCATTATGTACTCCCAGAACCGCTGATCAATCTGAACTGATCGCTTATTTAGTGCCATGGGCTCTGGAATCAGGCATATGATCTGGTCATCACCGTGCCAGTTAACATTATCTCTGGGGCTTGGCCAGAAAAACTTATTGACTCCATTGCGGTGCATGCATTTGACTTGCACTTTCATATTCGATCTCTACACAGTTGATTTCTTGCATAAAAATGTCTCAAAAGTGAATTTAGTGGTGAAATAGCAGACGGAAATTGTGAAAAGCTTCCAGTTGTTGGCTGCAGCTACAATGGCAAACTACCGATCTAGATTCTAGAATCAATAGCTTTTCCTTGTGTTCCCGGATGTTAACACTGAATTTTACACATTACATTTTGCAGCTGAATTTGGCCTGTTGAATTTGAACAAGTTCAAAATATATTAGTTGGATTTTATACATTGTACTTTACATCTGAATTTGGTATATTGCATTTTTTTATGTTGAATTTCTGATTCTGAATTTATGAACTTAAAAAATAAAGGTGAAAATTAGTTGTTGAAAATTTAAAGCGTAAAATTCTGAGGCAAAATATTCAGGTACATAATTTCAATGCATAAATATTCAGTGCTAGATATTCAATGGCTTTTTAATTGAAAAATCCGATAAAACAGATTTACTTCCATATAGGATCCTGTAAATCTTACATCCTTTCTGGTTTACCACATGGATCATCCTATCAGTTCCCTGATGAATTGCTGTTAACCACATAACACTTTGTCAGTCTTCTCTCAGACATTCAGACAAATAGTAACATATTTGGCATGAACAGCAGAGAGTAAAATAACACCTATTAATACTATTGACTATATGTGGCCAACTTAACTGAATTGCTCCTGGGTTGACTGCAATATGTAATTTAACTGAGTTGATGATAATAATAATAATAATAATAATAATAATAACTTTTATATAGTGTCTTTCCAGAAACCCAAGGACACTATACAGAATTACTGTGGCTAAGCTAAAGGAGGCTGTAGGCTGTGGTAAACAGGTGGTGTTTCAGGAGTTTTTAAGAAAATGTCCAGGGATGTAGCATTTCGGATATCTGCAGGGAGGGTGTTCCAGAGGGATGACCATCATAAGTCGCAGGCAAAGAGTATTGTCACCATTTTGCTTTCTAACTGGTACATCAATTTTGGGTTTCAATGTTTCACTAAAATTTGGTGAAAAAAAACAGTTAAAGTGTGTGATTATTATTACCTACTACAAAGTAATTAAGTATTAAGTAAGTAATTGCCTTACATAAATGGCATTATGCTCTTAATACAATCCATATTAAGAATATATTGTAGACATCCTTATTTCAAAAACTCTACTTTCAGCATGTTAAAGAGAAAAGAGAAAAAATAAATGAGTAGATATTATGCTGTTTATTATAAGGAAACAAAGAAGGGGCCTTTTAATTCCCCTGAAATCCAAAAAACATGCCAGTAATTACATAGTGACCTCAGATAAATGCAGCTGTTTATAAGATGTGTCATTGTTGGGTTCTTGAAATTTCTGGGGAATATGTTCACACGTCATGTTTAGTGATAGAAGTGAGGACAGGCTTTGATTGTGGTTTCCTATTGGTCCACAGCAGGGCCAGGCCCGCCTCTCTGAAGTCTTGATGGGAGCAGTAAATAAGAGGGTTTAGACTACAGTCCATGTATGACATTACTGATGACAGCGTCCTTAACCAATCAGGTGCCGGTGACAGGTCCATCCTGCCCAGCAGGATCAGCTGATGGAGAGGTCAATCGAAAGAAAGAAACAAAGACAGTCTATGAGTGGACAAATATGTGTTCAATCTGTGGCTTTTACATCTGTATGCATGCAGATACAATATATCATGTGTTGTTTCCATGTGAGCAGGGTTTGAGTTACATTGGGAGCCACTGGTTACAAAAATAAGTCAGTTTCTATACATGTCATTGAGAAAATTACCCTACTTTTTACTTGATTTATTACCTTAGTAAACATTTTCTCTAGTCCTGGCCTCAATCGCTAGTTTCAAGTCTTCTTTAATACAGCATGATGTTAATTTTATAAATCCCAAACTGACGAAAAAGCAGGGGATGCTTTAGGGTGTGGCTACAAGCCGACCTGTCAATCACAGAGGCTTAATCAAGCTAGCTAGCTATTGCTAGCGTTAAGGGAATGCTTGTTGATTTTCTGTTCTGCAGTACATGCAGATGAACTGCGCCAGTACTTGAAAGTCGGCATTCAAAGGGTTGAAAATCTGCAACTTTCCTTCTTTAGTTTTTAGTTTAGTGCAGCGCCATTTTAAACAGAAACAGCACTGGCTTGGCCACCTCAATTAAAAAATCGTCACACCCAGTTGCAAAAAACCAAGATGGCAACAGCCGTATCACCTAACTTGAGGCTTCAAACCAATCAAACCAAACCAGTCCACAAACCAATGGGTGACATCACGATGCTACATCCACTAATTTTATGTCTATGTCATGTTTTTCCAAAAGAATTAGACACCATATTCTCATTTCACTTCACTACCAAGCCACAAGGTGCGCTCAGATTATAACTCAAACCCTTCTAGCGAGTGAGTGCATGTGTCACCTCAGACAGAACAAAGGGAGTGTAGCAGAGCATGTAGGAGGCCACCAGCAGAGGAGTGACTGCAGACAGATCTGCTACATCATCACTGATGAAACAAGATGGAGAGAAGAGCAAGTATAAATCGTCAATCAAATCGGCTTCACGATGCAGGTTGCTAGGTGACTTGGATCAGGGTAGGACTAGGGTCGATTTCCATGTGAATTGCACACAACCAGGGTCACTACACCTGGGGCGGGACAAATTATGTGATTGGTTGGAAATGACAGTGGGGCAGTCGTCTGCCTTGAAGAAACAACAACACTGGTTTTGTCTCACTACACTTTACGCTGGGTTTTCACAGGCAGCTTCAACAACAGCACAGCGGTTCATTTCATTCCCTTAAAGAACAGTCGGCTGACAGGGAGTCTGGATGTCTGCCGGTCTCCAAGGTTGACAAGTCAACTTTTGCAGAGCGGTTGGAGTTTTCCAGGCTAAACTTCTTGTAAAAACCCAGTGTTAGAATGTTAAAGCTTTAGTGCGTAACTTTTTGATATAAATGAACCTCTGTTACATTCAAGCCATTGCCAAATGAGTTGATCCAAAGCTAATTCAGCCTATCAGCGCCACACAGCTCTCTCTGTATTTCTCAGTATATGTTTACAATATGGTGCCGTCCGGTGACTTTCGCGCGCGGCAGCTCTAGTGATGCGTTTTACATCACCCACCGGTCGATGAGAAAGGAAACGGCAGCGTTCACCTTTGGAACGAAGAAGACTGCTGCAACAACAGGTGAAGGCATGGCTGAAAACACGAAGAAGCCTCCACGAAATGTTTCAGTCAGTGAATGTACTGCTAAGAAAATACCTACAGGTTCTGCAGAAGGAATAAAAGCCCAAAAAGAAGGTGAACGACAGTGAAGACTAATGTGGATAACTATCGGTGTGGCTTTTACTAGTTGGAGAGTGCTGAAAAAAGAAAAAGGACTGAGGTCAGATACGGATGTCAATGCTCTTGAACAAGTTAGTAAGGGTTTTTATTTCTATTTGACTTATTCGACCTGTTAAATAAAAAGGGAGTTTACTGCTTTCTTCAGATGTTGTGTTACTTTAATGGTTATTTGTAAAGTGGATGTGATTTCATTTCACCAATACATATATATATATATATATTGGTAAATGCTAAAGTGTTGTCTTTCCTGTTTGCCTTGAGACTACAGGAACAATATTGTGATTTGACAAGCGCGGTGGTGAACAACACACTAACATGCTGACAGATTTGATATTGTTTTTAGCTGAAGTGGACCAAGTAATATTTGGTTAAACAGATCGGTGATGCTGTTTTGCCCTTGTTGTTCTCTATGAAGTTTGCTGGAAGTCATGCAATGTAGCATGTACCCTTTTTAACGCTAGATTACTTGTAAGAAAACAATGGGAGTAACAGGTGAACCATCTTTAAAGTGACATATTTTCTTTTTAAATATGGGCTGTGCAGTGGATCCAATTTCATGCTGATGTGAAGAGTGGTACATGAGTGGATTTCGAAAAGGAACTGATAAATAATTTTCAAAGAAACTTCCATCCCATTCAAGTTAGCGAAGCGCTAAACGGCAAGTAGCTGGCCCGGCCGGCAGAGGTCTCATGTGCACCTGCTCTGTGAAACAACACAATGTGGAAGCATGCGCCAATCATCTGTTTTGGCTTCATGCGCCACTTAGCGACTTTGAACGGGGCACCGCCTTGAACGCTGTATCTAGTTCTTATAATACATCCATGTTGAACCCTCTCCTGGTGTTTCTTCAGGTTACTTGGCTGAAGAGAGTTCCCTTGGTTTCCGTAGCCGTAGATTGCACTTCACTTTTACGTTTATGTTCTTTTCTTTAAGTCTGTTTTTGAAGCAATCTGAGCTTTCATGCTCATCACAGGTATTAGGTCTTCAGTTGCAAATCATTTTCATTATCAACTAATCTGATGGTTATCTTCCTGATTACTCAATCAATAGCTTTGTCTATAACAGATGGTTTTATCCGACCAACTGTTAAAACCCCAAATATATTCAATTTATTATCATATATCACAAGCAATAAAAAAGCATAAAATCCTCACAATTAAGAAAAGATAGAACCAGTGTGACTGAAACGGTTACTTCTGACTATTGGAGTCATTGCTGTAGTTTACATCCAAGTGTACAATTTAATTGTACCTGCCATAAACAACATCAGTATGTACTGTACTGTATTTACAGTATATATGGCTAAACATCATCTGACCAGTGTCCAGCTTGTGTGGTGTCATTGGAAATGATCATTTCTCAGGTAGTTTACCTGTTGCACCTCAAGCAGCAGCTGGTGGCACTTAGTAAAGAGCAGAAGAAGATTAGGAGGAAGGGGAGGAAGAAACAGATTGAGAAAGCACAGAGAATGTAGACCAACATGTCTGAGTAGCTGTTCTCCCAGAAGACAGCACACAGCATCTCTGCAGGGTCATACCTGGAGTAAAGACAACATGAAGGAGATGAACAGAGTAGAAACAACTTCCTCTGACTGCAAGCATTATGTTAACTACATACCTGATCCAGGCGTAGACAACAGGGATGCTCCCAAACACCATTCCTGTCACCCAAGAAGCCAAGCAGGCTGTCACTATGACAACAAAGAGAGCACTTTCTGTGGAGGCCTTGCCGATCAGTCGTTGCACACAGAGGATAGCTGGAAAGGAAAAAAGAAACATTGACACTGACAGCATCAAAGGAATCATGGGACTATGCCTACTACTGTATTGTTCCCTTCAAATCTTCTGGGTGCAAAGTGAACTGGTGGCATCAGCTCACATTGTATGTATGTATGTACACTCTCTGTATGTTCAGTATACTTAAGATGGGTTGCACCATAAGGATTTAGTCTTAAAACAGATATTAAAATGGTCAAAACATCAGAAAACAGTTCAAGTGTGGACAGATGAAGCTACAGCAGTTCTACAGGACTGTTTGAAGTGCACATACTGGCACATTTAGAGATGCCGCCGCCCAGGAGAACCACATAAATCTACATCAACAGTGACATCGTACTGTACATCAGCAAATGTGATGATGTGGTGATCACTTAGAAAAGATAAGCATTCCCCAACAAGGAAGCCTGGATGAATGGAGAGGTGAGCAAGCTGGTATTTCCTGTTTATTGGATTTTCTGCCTGCTTACTAGGACTATACGTTTTGTTTTCCGTCATTAAATCATTGAAACTCTCCCTGCTACCTCCTCCTCTCTTCTTTTGCGTTTGGGTCCTGACCTGCAACTCCTGACACTGTGACATTCTGATGTAAAGATGCATGCAACATATTGTGGATTCTAAGTTATTAACACAATAACACAAGTTACAATTTTCACTAACTGTAGTTTCATCTTTTTAAAAAAAATTATAAATCAATGCTATTAGTCACCCTTTGTCTGTGGGATTTACAAATATTTATACCATGGTCTGGGTGAATACTCGATTCTGATTGGCTGCAGGGTGTCCATTAAGTAAGGGTTAAAGTGATGGTTCAGAGTAATTTACCCTAGGGTCCTTTGCACCATGACCTCGAGCCAAACACCCCCCCAGAAGCTTTTTTCACCTGGGTCTAACACTGGGCGAGTTAGCGTAGAGTAGCATTAGCCGCTGAGTAGCTTAGCGCGGGGCTAATGGACCCATGTTTGTATCTTTTAAATGACCCCACTAATAATGCCCGAAATGATACCAAAGGTCTACACTAGTATATATAGGTTATGCTCTCATAAAACGATGGATTGGAAAGTTTGTAAGTACACCAGAAGTTTATGAACACTTGCCTGCTCTCTTCTGCTCTCTGTTGCTGTTGCTACCTGCAGTTAGATGAGTGCTTACGGCCGTCTATAAATTACACCAAAAAGAGATACAACAAAAATATGTATTAATTTAATGATTAAATAAGGTAATGTCTCCAAACTTACCTCAATTATTACTTGTCTCCTGCTAGTTATATTACAGCACTTACTTTAAAAAATAAGTTAAATTAAAAAATATTTTTGTTGCATCTCTTTTGTTGTTATTTATGTAGATGTCCTAAGCACTCGTTTCACAGCAGCAACAACAACAGCAGAGAGCAGAAGCCAGCAGGCAAGTGTTATTTATACATAAACTTATGGTGTACTTACAAACTTTCCAATCCATCGTTTATGAGTGCATACCTACATATGCTAGTGTAAACCTTTGGTATCAATTCGGCGATTATTAGTGGCTTAGAGATACAAACGGGTCGATTGCCCCGCAAGCCATATTCAGCGGCTAACGCCCTCGCTAACTGCGCAATTGTAGACCCAGGTGAAAAAGTGTGTTGGCTCGAGGTCATGGTTCATGAATTACTCGAACCATCACTTTAACCCGGTTACAAGTGTCCATTGTCAGGTATTAATGACGGCAAGGCGTGAACCGTCCGACGCGCAGAAAAGCGGTTGCCTCGAAGGGCATTAACCCGCTTATACCATGGTCACTTGCCAAATAACATATTTTTAAAACATTAGTTCATATTTAATTAGTTTTACAATCGAAATCTAAAGTTTATCCAAACAATAACTCCGTTTCCCTGGTTACGCCTGACGGTTTGACACCTACTAAAGGAGTTCGGTGAAACTGACTGTTTACTGTTCTATATGAATGCGCTAGCATAGCGTTAGCTTTCTGGCTCGTAGCTAAACTGAAGGGTTCTATCAGCTGAGCGGACTATATAAATATCTCCGGTTGCTAAGGGAGGCAAGTCGTATCTAAGGTTCTTCCTAATTCCTGGTGGACAGAACAACGTTTGCATTGCATAAGAACCTGATGGATGGGAATGATTGTTCCAGGTATTAGTCAAACTGTCAGGCGTAACCAGGGAAACAGAGTTATTGTTTGGATAAACTTTAGATTTCGATTGTACAACTAATTAAAATATGAACTAATGTTTTAAAAATATGTTATTTGGCAAGTGACCATGGTATAAGCGGGTTAATGCCCTTCGAGGTGTCCATTGTCAGGTATTAATGGACTGCGGCTGCGCGTCGGACGGTTCACGCCTCGCCGTCGTCCATTAATACCTGACAATGGACACCTCGTCGGGCATTAACCTTACTTATACAGTGACGAGGCGATTTTGTCTGATTTCATCTCAGGTAAATAGCTCAATAAAATGTTTTCAAATGAGCTGTTTTAGCCTTTCCAAATTCCCAAATTTGTACCTCCTCGCCTCCTCGTCTCCTCAATCCTCCGGCTTCGACCCACAAATCATTCTTAGTGCGCCATGTTGAAGGACATCCAATTTCCTAAAATGCACGTTGAGGATCAAGGAGGCTCCCTGGAGGAGTTATAATCAAGGATACACTGATATATCCTCTGCTAAAGTCTTTGAGAGAGAGAGAGAGAGAGAGAGAGAGAGAGAGAGAGAGAGAGAGACGTAGAAAACACTCATACATTAATACAACAGACGTATATACAGCAGGGACTGTGGCGGGTAGATCCTTAATTGGATCTGCTAGAATGGTCGACATAGTTAGGTTTAGGCATGGGGAGTGGGTAAGGTAAGAATACCAGGGTGGGCCAATCAGAGGGAGAATAAGGGAGAATAAGGGGTGCTGTGACACGTCTAGTGGATCTGATCTAGCATCTACCACTGTAGAGGGCAGGGAAATGTCCATGCGGGTCTCTAAATCTGAGAAAATATTTCATTCAGGTGGGTGGATGATTTTAAAGGCCCTGACACAACAAGGAGACACCAGTGAGCGACTGTCGCCCTAGTTTGTGCGGTGTGTCCCACACCGTCGCCACGCATCTGCCTTTCGGCGTCAGCTGTTTAGCTTGAAAACGGTAGTGAGGAAAACAAACAAACGACTGTGAGAGCGCACACAGAAGGCTCTTCTCATTTTTTATCTCATCTGATCAATCCAATACACATAAGAGCTGTCAAAACTGGCCAAAAATTATGTTGGAATGTTCCTTCTAAAAACACATAGGTTCAAATGATTGGAATAAATAACTATTTTTGCACGTTATGTACATACGTAAATGAAAAACGAGATAGAACTACTTGTGTAAGTATATTTATTTCAACAATGTCTTATATCTAAATACTTACACATTAAAAAATAAACTAATGTTAATAAACTAATATCCTACACCGATTATTAATTTAATATAAAGACCGTAAAAGACTATCCTCTCTGCTCTCTCAGCACCGCTAAACAATTAGCCTCCTAGCAAGCAAGCTAGCTTACTAGCCAGCTGTCCAACCTCTAAATAAGTAAAATGTAACAACTTCATGTTTTATTCACGCACTCTTTTCAAATCGTAGGAAAGCACATTGTTATCGCCAGATGAGTGACAATTTTGTTCGGCTAATTTTCAGTAACCAGTGCATGATGAAGGCATGTTGGTTTGGTGGAATTAGCAAGCTAACGTTAGCTAACTAGCCCACAGCAGGCTGTTCGGGTTTGGTGCCTCTGCTCCACTCCCACTGTAGGGAAAATTATTTGCCAAGAGAACGGATGATTAGCCATCTCCCTCAACGATGTCGGATAAAAGAACAAGTTCAAGTTCAAGACCTTTATTTGTCCCCGAGGGGCAATTAGTTTTGCTGCAGTAGCAAAGTAGTACCCAACAATACATGACAACAAAAATATTCAACATCATTAAAATTTACAATACACATACGACAAATTGATATATTAATACCACTAACATTTAAATGGAAATTTCAGTTCAGTGCAGATGTTACCTCTCTTTTTGAGAATTTATCAAAGAGATAGCAGAAGGTACAAAGGAGAATTTATATCTATTTGTTTTGGCGTATGGCTGACTAAGACAGGAACCAGAAGGCAACATCTTAAATTCTACATGCAGGGGGTGAGAACTACAAGACATGATGGATTCCGCCTTTTTCAGTACATGTCTATTGTACAGTTCATTTAGTTTTACCTGTTGAATAAAAGAACAAGAGACCAAGGTACTCATATACTAACGCTAACTCAGAAGTTACTCCACTCCATGACTTAGCGTCATGTACACCTGCAATACTGATAAACAAGATACTGATACCATTGAGGATCTGAAGAAAACATCTGAGTTACTTTTCCAAAAAGTAGACACGAAAGAAGAGATTACAACGGTCAGCGATGACCATCAAAAAAGAATCCCACAGAAGATTGCCAGTGCCACCCTCAAAGACCTTGGAGAATTTAATAATTTATGCTTGCATCTAAATTGAAGATTAAATAATCCAGATCAAATCCAGTTCACTTGAAACAACAAAGATTTATCAAAAAGATCCAGGATTGACTTTTGGCTTATATCAAATGAATTAATAGATAAAGGAAAAGAAGTCAAAATATAACCTACAATCTTCACTGATCACAAAATTATCTCTTTAACATTGCATTCAAGGAACCAGTTAATTAGATGTAATCCAAATTTCTGGAAATTGAACAATACACTTTTGAATTATAAACTCTTTAAAGAAAAAGCGGAGGAAATAATTAATGAAAATTGGAGGAAAGCTCAAGAACAAAAATATATATATTTTATCTAGGAATATTAAAAATTTCAGATTTGGAATATGGCAATTAAAAGGGCTAAAGAATTAGCAAAAGAGAAAAGATTGAACAAGATAGAATACTTAAGAATATAGTTTTCTATTTATGAAAAAGACAATCTGTCTCAAACAGATGCCAATAAGTTAACTGAATTACAATCTGAGCTGGAAGATGTACATCAATATTTAGTACAAGGTGCTTTTATCAGGTCTAGACAGAGATTGATGGAACATGGTGAAAGCAACACAAAATATTTTCAATTTAGAAAAAAACAAAAGCCAGTGTTATATTATATTGTACATGAACTTAAGATTGAAGAGCAGATATCTAAAGATCCCCCCCTGAAATTTCTAATTTTGTGGAAGAATTTTATAAAAAAAATATATTCTGAGTAAAATAACACAACTGAATTTTCTCCTATATAATAAATCAGGCACATAGTATTGACCAAACTCAAAAAGACATATGTGATCAAGCATTGTCATTTTATTAATGAAAAAAGAATATAAGTAAACTGAAAGATAATAAAGCCTCGGGTAATGATGGGCACACCGGTGAATTTTACAAGGTATTTCAAGATCATATATCTGTTTTCAGAGAGGCTATAGAAGTTGGTAAATTTACACAAACTATGTGCCAGGGTGTAATTACCTTGATCCCTAAACCTAATAAAGATAGACTTATGCTTGATAATTGGAGACCCCTAACCCTAATTAATAATGATACAAAAGGATTCTGTCACATCTTTTGTACGAAGACTCAAGGCATGTCTAGACTATAAGGATTACATAACATACAACAGTTACACTTTATTCATAGACATATATAAAGTCTTTGATACTGTAAAGCATATTCTTTTATTTGATGTATTAGATTTTTTTGGTTCTGGTCAATACTTCAAAAGAGCAATACAAACTTTGCATAGTGACTACAATAGTTCAGTTAAACTTTGGTGAGGAACAATTCATAGATTCAACGTATCCTGTGGTATAAATCAAGGAGATCCTGCAGCCCCATTCTTGTTTATTTTAGTAATGCAAATGGCCCTACATATTAATAATGATAACTTTCAAGGCATTAACTTTGTAGTGAAATAAATAAAATGTTGCCAGCTAGCTGGTGACACAGCCATTTTCTTAAAAGATGAATTTCAAGTTAAAGTTTTTAAAGTCTTAATGTGTTCTCTAAAATTTCAGGATTAGCTCTAAATAAATAAAACATTACCCTTTTTCCAGTCAAAGAAATGAATATACATGCAACAGAATTGAGGATATTCATGTTAAAGAGTAAGAATAACATACTTAGAAATTAACTTTTGTAAAAATCAGACAGAAAGGATGAAATCAAATTTTCAACCTCTCATTTTTATCAACAAAATAGGTTCTACATTATTCAATTTCATATGGAAAAATTGGCCTCACTATTTAAATAAAAATACTTTATGCAATCCATACAATCAAGGAGGTTTGAATGTTCTTGATTTCCATATATCTAATAAATTTCAAGGTGAACTGGATTAAACATTATACAAAAAATAAAGATAAACTGTAGTATTTTTTTTTTTTAAGTTGGTGGTTACTTACTTAAGTGTAATTTTAATGTTGATAAGCTCCCTCTTTAGCAATCTAACTTTCATAGGCATATTCTTTCATAATGGCTTCTTATTTATGAACACAATGTTTCATCCTATAAACATTTGATATGGAATAATAACAATGTAAAGTATAAAAAAAGTCAATATGTTATCCCAAATGGGTCCAAAACAATGATTTCACAATTGATTAATGACAACGGTCACTTATATTCAGAATTCTTAAAGTTTAATATTCCAATAATTGCATGAGAATATAGCATAGATTTGATGCTGTACCTACATGTTTTGTAAGACTATTGCAGGGTAGTAATGTGTCTAATGACCAGTCAACATTTAGAACAGAAGTTTTATGAAATGGCTTTGATATAAAGGATAAAAAGTGCAATAATAGGGGCGCCCGGATAGCTCAGTTGGTAGAGCGGGTGCCCCTATATAGAGGTTTACTCCTTGACGCAGCGGGCCCGGGTTTGACTCTGACCTGCAGCCCTTTGCTGCATGTCATTCCCCCTCTCTCTCCCCTTTCATGTCTTCAGCTTTCCTGTCAAATAAAGGCCTAAAAATGCAAAGTCCAATAATAGATAATTTAGACTTTTGGCCCACAGTTGCGTAAATTAAGTGTATTTTAAAATTGTCCATTATATCTACCCAACAAACCAAATTTTAAAGAAATATAAATCTGATCTTTCTGAATCCTGCTTATTTTGAGGTGTTTTCACAGGGACAATTGCACATTTGTTTTGTGAATGTATTTACTGTATGTCAGATTGTTTTGGATTGATGTTGAAAATGTATTTCATGTATTGTGTGGCTCTAAGATAACATTACATTACATTAGATAAAACATTACAAGATAAAATTAATAAGTAGAAATATTTTTTACTATGAAGGAAATTATTTGTTTTGTTTTGATTTTGAATCTTTTAATTTCATTTGAAATTTTTTTTTATCCATAATTGTAAATGGTCTGAAAAAAAGCAGAATGTTTACCAATTAAAAAATGACATAAAATTATATTGTAAAATTTTAAAGGACTGACAAATAAGAAAGCCTTCCGGACTCTAAACATCTACAATGCCTTACAACCTCTTTAATTTCAATTTCATACACCCCTTTTCGTTCATGTCTGTCTGTATGCATTTACTGTATTCAGTGTGTTATCTTTACTTGAATAATAACGTTTTTTGAAAGAAAAGAAAAAAATTATTTCATGGATGTATTAAGAGAACTGGATACAGTGTTCGGCACAAAGCCCCGTCCATTCCAATGACTATTGCTCAAAAGCGCATAAAGCTGTCATTGTCAAAAAAAAAAATGTCAAAAATACCATAGACAGTTAAATAAATAGACCAACAGATCCCGTTGCTCTGGACGGAGACCTATGACGGAGACCAGTGAAGGGTATTTGTTAGTACCCGATCCGTTCCACCGGCACAATCCGTTCTGCGCACGCGCAAGATGTTCACGCATGCGCTGCGGTACGAGGATTTACGACACTACCCAATCTGTTCCCACGCTAGCTAACGTTAGTTTAGCTAACGTTAGTTTAGCTAATAGCTAATTCGGCGGACCGCTAGGTGATTATAGCGGTCTGCCGTTAGCCTCCACCGGGAAGCTAACGTTAGTTTAGCTAACGGTTAATTTTGCTAACCGCTAGCTGATTGTAGCGGTCTGCCGTTAGCCTCCACAGTTAAGCTAACGTTAGTTTAGCTAACAGTTAATTCGGCTAACCGCTAGCTGAGACAGCATGTAAACTTTAAAAGACCCTCAAAATAAAACTTGAAAATAAACGTTAACATATATAACAGCTGTTACGTCAGTTCTACTTGTGCTCATTTAAAATACAATCACTCAATACTTGTCTTTATTGTTATTACTGTAAAGTCTTAATTTAACTGTAGCCTGCTTTTCCCATCATGTTTGACTTAACATTATTTTAGACTGAATCTAGCTGTCCGTTCTGCCTGCATGATCCGTCCTGCGCATGCGTTATTTTAGACTGAAGGCTGTCGGCTAGCGGTTAGCCGAATTAGCTGTTAGCTATCCCGGTGGAGGCTAGCGTGGAACAGATTGGGCAGGTCGTAAAACGGTATTATCATCTGCGCATACGTCATGGCATACGTATCATCTTGCACATGCGCAGAACGGATCGTGCCGGTGGAACGGATCGGGTACTGACAGTATTAGAAGCATTTTTCCAGTGATGGCTGAGCGTTACTGCGCAGCCTCCAACTGAGCTTGAAGACGTATACAGTATGTGACGTGAGCAACCTGTCTGAAAGTTGTAAGTCTTCTGGTAGCTGTGCCAAGAAAAATCTCAATCATTCCGAATCTTGCAGAGATGGAGAGCGTAGGTATATGTAAGGAGATAACATGGGCACAGGCTAATTATTGCTAACTAAAATGCTAGTTAACATTAGTAATTAAACTTAAACAGCTAATGTAAGTCAAAACTACCTGCGAGCTTCTCCTGTACTATGCGGTAATTTCTCTACTGTGCGACAGTAAGTCGCACAGTAGAGAAATTATATATATATCTATGACTAGCGACAGTTTGTTTGAGTTGTCATAGCAACGCAGCGTGTCCAAGTATACGTGGAAAAGAACTCGTCGTTCATAGTCTAAAATATTCACTGACGTTAAACGTGTTTTCATTGTTTTCATTGTTTAATGCTTCTATCAAAATGAACAATGGATGTATTAATTATATATATTATATATTATTATTATGTTGTGCTACTAAATAACGTTAGCTAGCCCCGGGAGTTTGTGAACAGAGACATTAATTACGTCACATCCACATTGCAGGCTTTACAGCATACAACCCTCAGATGTAAGATAATACACATGATGAATAACAGCCATATAGCCATTATTACAGCTACAGGAATTGAGGGGAACAGTCATATGAGCCTGCAGTGTAGTTTGTGTGTACATACTTATATATTTATATAGTTCTTTTCATACAAACACTTGTAATGTTTTACACTAAACAAACTATACATAATATATGTATAATAGCCTATAGCCTATGTATAGCCTATTTGCTGTGGATATATAAATATATGAATATGATGTACAACACCCGTACATTCTTATTTGACAGAGATCATAAAATACAGCTATGACAAAACAATGAACAGTTGATGCAGCGTGCCTTCGCAGCAGCCCTGAAGCAACAATGCCAAGGATGTTAAATGCCTGTTACCTCGACTCTTCTCTCCTCGAGGCTCTTCCTCGACTCCTCGGCTCGGATCTCCTGTGGGCGGGACTAAGACGCGAGGAGAGGAATCGAGGAGAGGAACCTGGGATGCACAAACTGGGAATTGGGAAAGGGCTATTGTGTTCACCCGACAGCGATGAGAGTCAATATGGTGACTAATGATCCTAGATTTGTCAACTACAGATAAGTCATGAAACAAATAATTAAACATAAACATGGATCAATCAGTATGAATGTGAAGCCTTCATGAATAAAGCCTTGATGTTACTGTGACTTTTCTATGGAGAATCATATTCATGATGCCATGGTCTCTATCAGTATGTTTGGAGCTGAGCTGTACCTTTGCTCCCTATGGAGGAGGTGATGAAGGAAAACTTAAGCAGGCTGACGACCTCACACCACGGTGACCTCTGACCTCTTGTCAGCATGGCAAACAGGGAGCTGGAGATGATGAGGAAGGAGCAGCCTTCACAGCACAATGGTTCATTATTAGAAATGATGATTTCCTGCACTGACATTACATCTCAAACACTGTGACGGATGTGTTGCATTACTAGAATCAAATGGAATTTAAGGGTGGGTTCAGAGATAATGGGATAGACCAAAAAAAGTAAATATTGTGTAACATATAATCATGAAATGCACTAGCATTAGTGTCAGTGTGAATTGTACCTAAATCTGACAAGGTGAGACTGATGAAAGGAAGCCAATAACGACAGCTGAACTGACCCCTGCACTGAAAATGAAAAACAGAAAAAGGAAATAAATATTTGGTGAGATCCAAAACATACAATTCATTTCAACTATGGTCCATTATGGTCTTCTGTACTTACAGACACAAAGAACACGAATAATATTTCACACCAATATAAGGAACAACCTTAACACCTTACCATGACTTTGACCAGCAGAACAAGACAGTTTCCCACAACTCCCATGACCATCTCTAGTCCCAACACAGCCACCAGCAGCCACCTCTCTGCCTCTGACCACGGACGTTCCATGAACACAGTCCCATTAAAATACTCACTCACTGAAATTTAAAGAAAACAGAGGACAGCAGAGTTTATCATAAAGTAACCACCTGCATGGAGCTAGGGGAACTCAGAGCTGGTACAGCTGACTGGGTCTTGGATGGTGGCGGCACCTGCAGCTGCTGCCGTACTCCTGCTCAACGCCCTGCTATGCCCTGCACTCCTTCTACGATTATTATTAGTCATAGTTCTATTATCTATACTGTTACTATAACTGGTCGAGGATTAATACCAACTTGGATAGGTGTTCTTATTGTAATTACTTACCTTTTGCACATCAAAAAAATAAGTAGCCATTACATTTTTTAACTGAAGGTCAAACTGTGACGAATGGAAAGTGAACCCTCTATTTGTTTGTGTCCCACAAGCATAGCTGTGTGCCTCTCTTTCTCTCATCATTCCAGATGTTCTCTCTCTCTCTCTCTCTCTCTCTCTCTCTCTCTCTCTCTCGCTCTCTCTCTCTCTCAATTTAGGTATATGATTTCACCTGGACTTATTTGGTGGTTTTGGGTGATTTATCTTTTATTGTCATAATGTCAAATACACTAAAACTAATACATTTAAAAAACAAAAAGCTAAACTGACAAGAATACCTTAATTCATGCTACAAGAACAGTAAGATTGCATAAACTGAGTTACAGGATACCGCAATGAAAATTACAGGAACTGGGTATTAGACTCATTACACCTGACAATGCAAATATATAAATGGAAAAGACTGTCCTTCCCCTGAAAAACGATACCCATAGCTCGTTTGTACAAGCAATTTATTTACATCCATATTTACGTTTATTGTTAGACAGTAGGCCTATAGCTGCTGTATGATGATTGGAGCAAAGCAGGAAATAAGGTAAAATACTGTTTGTTAAACAGTGAAGTCTTTGGAAAAATATAATATGTTACAGTAAAATACTGAACATAATACATGAACAAAGACAAAGAAAGAAAAGTGTCTAAATGTACAGCTTATGTACAGGACGTGTGAATATTGAAATATGCATTGCTTTTAATCATTTTATTTTCTTTCATGATTGTACAAATAGCCCACCAAACAACTTTTCTATCAATTCCATTGTCGCAGACAAATTTCCAATATCAGAATGAAATTGAAATCATGAGAGTCTTGCAAGAGTTGGGGCGCACTCCCGTGGTCTCAATCGTTTGGTGTAAGGTAGTCATAAAACTCAGTCCGAGTTGTCTTAAAATCAAACGTGTTTAATATTATCGTAAGTTTTAAGTCTTGGTAGTAAAATCGTATAGTCTGTGACAAAAACTCAGAGACATTACGACGGATTGTCCCCTGGGGCCTCATTTATAAAACCTGTTACGCAAGAAAAAGTTGCGTGAAGCAGGGTGAAATTTGTCGTCGCAACATTCCTCGCAATAGTCTGGATTTATAAAGAATTTCCATGCATAAAAATGTTCCCAGTTTTCCGCAAACTTTTGACCACACGTGTGATCGTGCGTAATGCTCCCAAGGTTTTATAGACTGCGTTTTAGTGAACTCCGATGGTATGCCCGTTTTCCGAACCTAACCCAGTTTTTGTTTTCCTGAACCCAACAATCCCGTTCTTGCTAAACCGACCCAGAGCCGGTCGCGGCGCCCGACGAGGGGCTGCCAGCAACGGGGAGAGGCAGGGGCTCCTCCGACACCGTGCAGCGGAGGGAATGCACTTTTCCTCCGCTGCTCTCCCCTGCCTCTCCCCGGGAAATGCGTTGTTTGTTTGATGTGTATCTGTGTGTGTGTGTGTGTGTGTGTGTGTGTGTGTGTGTGTGTGTGTGTGTGTGTGTGTGTGTGTGTGTGTGTGTGTGTGTGTGTGTGTGTGTGTGTGTGTGGTGTGCTGTCTGTCTGTCTGTCTGTGTCTGTGTCTGTGCGTCTTTATGTGGTCGTGTCTGATTGTATGTATCTGTGTGGGAATGTTGTCTTTCTGCACCTGCTATTCCCACACAGTTACCATACAAGCTACCAAATTGTCACATTTCAAGCACTTTCACCTGTTTCGCACCAATAATGATCCAAAATCTTGTTTCTATTTTTTACCTTTTTAATAATTGAATTTCCTTTCTCACAAAAAATGAAAATGATCATATGATCATAAATGTGATCTCAGGGGTAAATGGCAAATATGAACAATAAATTATGTATATCATTGATAATTGAGCTAAATCTGTTAAGTATGTGCTGTGTAACAACAATATGAACACTACACAAGGTTTACGGCTTCCAAACAGGATTGTGTTTCGATGTTCTACCTCTGTTAGGAGCACATCCATCTCACAATCACTGAATCGTGTTTTTGCCCCATTTTTCCGTTTCGTGATTGGTCATCAAGGGCTCCTTTCAGGGCTGGAATATTCATTGATTGATTAACATGGACCTTATTAGGACAAATATGGGACGACCTTGGGAGGAGCGTGAGGCTCGTGCACGACCGCATAAGGTAACGCACGTCCATATTTATAACGAGAAGAGTGCGTACCGGTGTGCGCCGCAAGGTGTTATAAATCAGAATATTGTTTTTGCGTACGAAAATTCTGACTTTTTTGCGCACGAAATCTTTCGGAATAGAATCTACGCACAGTTTTATAAATGAGGCCCCATGATGTTTTTCTACGGTCTAAGAAAGTTTAGTCATGTATAATGACAGACACAGTATTAAACCTCATTCTGACATAATCTATCATCATCTAGGCTATTTAATAAAGAAAAAGCTACACTTACTTTTGCGGTGAGCCGTCAGTCCACAGCCTTTAACAGTGGTTTCTAGATGTTTGTAACGGAGAGCTCAGATTGGTTGTGTCATCAAAAGCATTTTCAATTAAAATGCACATGCTCCATTTAACTCAACTAGAATGGCTCTGACGCACGGTGTGCCTGTAATTCAGTTTCTGCAACTACTACTATCATTATCCTGTAGGTGATGATAACAACAATAGTAAGGAAAATAAGCTACTGTAGATAGATAGATAGATAGATAGATAGATAGATAGATAGATAGATAGATAGATAGATAGATAGATAGATAGATAGATAGATAGACTAAACAAAATTAAACAACATTGACTTTGGATTTGCAGAGACCTATTGGATTGGGTATTATGGGGGACATTGGGTCTTATATTTTTATATGGGGTTCCATGTTCCTTCAACAAAGAAAAAGGACCAGCCAGCACAGGTGGAACAGAGAATGAGGGAAGAGATGGTGAGGCCAGAGAAGTACCCAAAGGCAAGGTTGCTTTATATAGTGTAAAATTTGAGGGAGAGGGGAGTAAATAAAGTGGATCTGTTTAAGATAACAAAAATTATTAGAGAGCAAGTTGGAGAAGTAAAATGTGTGCAAGTTTTGGGATATTGAAACTTGTACACATGTAATACTGAAGTGCAGATGGAGAAGGCAAAGTACATGTTGAAATGAATTGAGAGGTGTGGTGCAACAGATAAGGGTGAAGGAACAAGTTATTATATGACAAGAGCAAATTGCAAGATTGGCCATTTTGACAGGGATCCCTTGACCTCTCACCTCATATCTGAATGAAAATTGGTTCTATGGGTACCCACCCTTTACAGACATAGAAGGTGTGTACCTCTCCAGTCACTTCTTTCACCTCTGCTAAACCTCTGCTAATACTATTTAAGTTTTAATTTTAATTTTAATACCTACACCTTTGCAATTGACAATAAACAAATTACGGCGAAAGCTTTGTAAAAGTCCAAACATTACATCAAGTGTCACAAAATAATTTTGGGGAATCTAAAATGTCAGCAAGTCGGATATTATTAGAAATATGCAGACCTTTCATAAACCCTGACTGTGTTGCAGAAATAATTTCTCCTAAACAAAATTTTTATCTTTTATCATACAGTGCAGCAAGTAATTTGTAGTCCGAATCAAGTGAATCAAGATGTATAAGATCTCTGTTTGGTTTAAGAATAAGAGATGTTAAGCCTTGCTTCATAGAAACAGGCAACTCTTTATTTTTGGCCTGTTCGGAAAGTGCCACAAGACTGATGAGGAAAACCGAAACTGTGACTACTGGACCATACGTATCTATGTACTGGACACTGTATGACTTAGCTTAATCCATAAGATGGCAGTAATGCAAAAGGACGCAAGCGGATGCAAGCAGCAAAAAGAAGAATGACGCTATCACGTTGGTTAACTTCCTTTCACACGCACTGTCCGTTCCGCAAAACCGTCCGCTGTTCTGGTTCAGAAGGCCAAATAGCGACGTTTCGGTGAGTTTAAAACCATTTCATTCATAACATATTACACAGCTTCGTTACGTCACATCAAATAGTTACTTTATTATTATTTATACCTGACCTTTAAAGAATTTGAATCACCCTTAATTCACCTTAAGCGACCTCAGTGCGAAAGTCCTTGACAGTATGTGCTCTAACCTGGCTACTAATCAATGCTAACGCTAGCTTAACTTAGCGACCTTCCTTTACTTTTCACAAATTAAAGGCAAATTCATCTACCATTTATTGTGTACAGATTACAGAACAGTAGTGATGTGCTGCGAAGTCAAGTGGTCGCGAGGGTATTTTGCGCTACCTAAGTGAGTGACGTTAAGTGCTAGCGTCATATTCGCTTAGGTCAGGAACTCACGGTTAAAGAGTTCAGATCAAAGTTAAGTTAGTTTGATGTGCTTGACGTTGTATGACTTTGTATTATAAAGTCAGATAAGGCTGGCATCAGCAGCTGAGAAACTGTAACGTTACATCATCGTGCAGAACAAGCAATGTTTATCAGTATTCATGGTGATTGTTGTTTTTGCAGTGCTGACATTCGTGCCAAATAGTGACCATTCGCCAAAAAGTTATTGCTGTCCGTGGGAAGGTGCGCAGCCTGATAAGCTGTATCGTCCAGTTTAAATATGTCCGACAACATCAACAACAATCACTTTTTGGGAAGTGGAAAAAAGAACGGAATGGTTATAATCTAGAGCTTCAACAGGGGGTCCGGGACCCCTAGGTTGTCCTCAGAGTTAGTGCAGGGGGGCGCCAAATTATGTTAAAAAACAATACATAAAAGGGAGTTTCTTAAATTAAATAAATAAGTCTGGAAATATACATTTAATATGAATGCAATATTTTAATAGCAAAGATTTGTGGAAAAAAATATTTACACATTGAAGATAAGCTTACTATAGGTAACTATGGTAGCCATACAGTTAAGCTTAAGGACATTAAAACATGATGCATAAATAATATCCATTTGTTTTCATCCATTCTGCCCAGTTTAATATGCAACTCAATTGTATACAATATATGTGGTAGGGGGTCCCTACTCGGTCTCTCTTTCAGGTAAGGCGTCCCTGGCCTCAAAGACAGTGAAGACCCCCGATCTAGGGCACAGGGCTCTCCCACAGATGGCACCTTTTGGCAGACGATCACTTTTGGGGACGACGCCTGGTTTAACCTCAGAATTTAACATTACAGTAACGTTAAGAATTCGCAATAGGGTTAATATCTAAAAAGTCACAATGTGACCGATTAGTATTCATCAGAATCAACCTTACACTATTTAGATTATGGTACTAGATAGGGACAGTTTATTTACAACCATGTACTGTTTACCAATAGAGACCGATTTTTGCGTCAAATAATAAATATACTATGATGTTTTGATGCTGTCGCTGTTTTTGAACTATTTCTCAAAGTTCTATCCTGTCTGGTTTCAGCTTCTAAGACGTGATGGCTGCAACATTGCGTTTACTGTACTCCGTGTCAAGGCCAGGTAAGATTAAATCACCCAAAGGAACAGAAACATATCCAGTTCCTCTTACAAAATACTAGTCATTTTAGTGCAACTGACCCATTGTCGAAATCATTTAAAGGACAATTCCGGTGCAAAACAAACCTAGGGGTTAATAACAGATGTGTACCCACTCGATCGTTCTCTGGGACATGTTTTCATGCTAATCGCATGTGTTTGTAGCTTCAAACAAGCTAGCGCGGACCGCTGATTAGCTTACAATGCTAGTATTCGGGGCACAGGGAAAGTAAAAACAGATCGCTATTTTATACCACTAAAAAGGCTCAAAATATCACCACACTTCAATGGTAGCATAATGAGGATCCCTAAGTGTTAACCGAAGCATTGAGAACATTGTAAGTGTGCAGACAGTTTATTAAAAAGATAGTTTAGAAAGACAGTAGCTTCCAAGACGGTGGCCGCCTGTGTACGTGAACGCTACTGTCTTTATAATCTATCTTTTTAATAAACTGTCTGTACGCTTACAAAGTTCTCAATGCTTCAGTCACTATTTAGGGACCGTCATTATGCTACCGTTGAAGTGTGGTTATATTTTGAGCCTTTTTAGTGGTATAAAATAGCGATTTGTTTTTACTTTCCCTGTGTCCCAAATACTAGCGTTGTAAGCTAATCAGCGGTCCGTGCTAGTTTGTTTCAAGCTACGAACACATTCGATTAGCATGAAAACATGTCCCAGAGAACGACAGTGGGTACACATCTGCTATTAACCCCTAGGTTCGAAATTGTCCTTTTAAATATTGAGCCATTACATTGAAAATATTTTAGATAACAGGAGCCTATCATTTATGTAGCCTACTCCGTAACAACAGACTACCTGAACGCCTTTCTATCGTCTCGTGTTTCACTCTCCACACCGCTGTCTTTGGACAAAAAGTCACATCCTGAGATCAATAATGTTGTCAGACACTTTTAGTGACAAAAAAAATCACTTTTATTGGACAAAAAGCGAGGCTCCACAATTGCCTCATTAGGTTACATTGTAGCTCGGTTCGCGCCGGCCCGTCATTGCGATCTCGCTCAATACTGGACCAAATTCAGAGATTTTTGGTCACATCAGTCTATTGGACAAAAATGCATGGGGAAATGGAGTCCAGGTTGAAAAAACGGTAGTTACCCTTTAAGCCCATATCCGATACCTGTGTAGTATTATTCAGTTGTACAGTTATTGGGATGTAGTATCTTAATGACAATGCACTTATTCATTTATCTTTCCTTTCAGGCACTATTGTGGCCAGCCAGAATCTAGTGAGGTCCTTCAGTGTGTCCGCACAAAGGGAAGGATTCAGTAAGTACCACTACAACACATAAACAACACTCATTTTGTTGTATTGTTGTTGTGTGTCTCCTTGAAGGGCTTTCAGGGGCCTGTACCAGAAAGTGAGATTACTGGGTTAGCTAGCTACTATGGTAGTGATGGGAGAATCAAGCATTATGAAACTTGGGGCTTTCTTTCCATTTGTGCCAAAAAAGATTAGAAGCTTTGGGGCTCCAAACGCAGCAAACGCAGTGATGTTGGTGGCTTGCAGAGCATATAGTCTCAAGTGCAATAAAAGTTCAACAGGCCTCTTCGCCTTGTGTTTTTGTGTACAGAGTATGTGAATGCCCAAGAGATCCCCACAGATATGAAGTCCATCACAGACCGAGCTGCTCAGACGCTGCTCTGGACAGAGCTCTTCAGAGGTCAGCTGAACATTACTCATATTAAAAAAAAAACACTGGAGGTGGTCTGGCTACTCTTTTTCCATGTGATCTGTACGATGTCTAAGAAATACTTAAACATGAATGATTGTGTTGTGATGTCAGGTCTGGGCATGACAATGAGCTACCTGTTCAGAGAGCCCGCCACCATCAACTACCCATTTGAGAAGGGGCCGCTGTCGCCTCGCTTCAGAGGAGAACACGCACTCCGCAGGTGAGGAGAACCACTTACTGTATCAACCACTTAGTGGATTTTGGGTCACAGGAGTTTATAAATAAATAACATGCATTGTAATGTTAGTCACATTGATTAAAAACTACCGGTACTCAGAAGTTAGAATGTAAGTAAATATTCACAGCATTTCACAACAGTATGATTTTAGAAAAAGTGAAATTCATTATATTCTGTTTTGCAATACGAAACAATGCTCTCTATTTTATTTTAAATCTTTTAATTTAATTTTTCCACATACTTTTTTTACTTTTTACTACAAATCACAGTAATTAACACCAAATTGGTGCTGGTCATGTGACCTGTAAGATTTAATTTTACCGGTCAAATGGAAAAAGTTCTGGTCAAATATTTTCTGGTGTTTATTGCTCTTAAAAACATTTGATCATCAAGGGATGTAGATTTATACAATTTTGAAATGTAGGCTTCTTGCTACAGGTAGAGAGTTCAAAAGAATTAAATCAATGCACATAATTGTGCCGATCTGAATTAAAATAGGGCTATTTTCCATTCGCTAGGCTGAGGAAATAAAACAATACAAACTACAGTACAAACAGACTGGCTCATAAAATTATCACATCCAGACTAGAATCAAAATAATTGTAAACAAGTGTCTCTGCAACTCGCGATGCGCATAAGCCTCTGCCTGACGCCGCTGCGTTGTTTTGATGCAGTTCTGCAGGGAGAAGCTTCTCTCTGCTGGCATACTTTGGCCAGTTTGACCCACTCCGGATAGATTTCACTGTAATCCCAATAAGAACAGCTGTTGACGAAGTCAAGCCTTCTTAACCGCGGACGGCTGTATTCATATATGGTATATCATTGTGCGTCTGTGTTGTTAATGTTAATGAGACGGGCTGTAGCTGGTGCTGACTCGTCCTCACTGACAATTTCTTGGCTTCATTTACATTAGCCCGGCCGCTGCTTGATTTTATAAAGTAATTAACAATATTTCCCTGTTTCGCCGGGGCTTGGGCTTTGACTTCCCGCTTGCTTGTCGCCGTTTGTTGTAAATCTACGGTAGTCTTCTGGATTCAATCAGAGCGAGAATGCGACATAACATTTTTCCTTTATCGCATATGCTACAGTCTACAGTCATTTCTAAATGAAAAAATATGATTGATCATTGTTTTTGACATCATTACAGTTGTTTATGGAACAAAATATATGGAAATTACTGTAACATCTTTTAACACTTCAAATTGTGCAGAGGGAATTATTTCCACTGGTCATTCTGACAGGAGACGATTAGAATTTTCAAAAATAAGCTGGAGGCAGCCACAAAAACACAGCTGGCTAAACTATTTAAAAATGGTGGGTTTGTTCAGGACACCCCCGTCTGTCGCTAGCAATGATGACTCAGTGATTAGTGACGATTCTCTCCAACCAATCAGTAGTCTGCAGGTTTTCACGTCACCTTTTCGTATCGCCTCAGCTCGCTTCGAACCTCGACGGAGACGATACTAAAAAAAAGTAGCTGTTGGCAGGTACCAGGGACTTTTTTTCATAATGGAAAACCTTAGAAGGCGAGTAGAGTCGAGGCGAGTCGAGCAGGTACCATGTAATGGAAAAACGCCATTAATATATCGGTTAAAGGTGACTGAAGTCTTTGTAATTATGTATACCAGGTATCCTTCAGGAGAGGAGCGCTGCATCGCCTGCAAGCTGTGTGAAGCTATCTGCCCTGCGCAGGTACACACACACACATACACACACATGCGTGTGCACGGCTTGATTGCATCATGTCTGCCTTTTTTAATATGAACAAGACAAAACCACTTTGGCTGTATGTATGTTTCAACCGTAAGTAACTGTCTTTACTGTGCATAAAGCATGACATGTATGATTATATATAAATTTGTCAGTTGTGAATACAGATAGGCATTTATATTCAATCTCAATGCCAGATAGCAGATCAGAGGACTATGTCAGTGTGTCTCTTCATCTCCAACAATGTGTGTCCAGGCCATCACCATCGAAGCAGAGACCCGTGCTGACGGCAGCAGGAGGACGACTCGCTACGACATTGACATGACCAAATGCATCTACTGCGGCTTTTGTCAGGAGGCTTGTCCTGTGGACGCCATTGTAGAGGTGCGTGCATGATCCTGATGATGTCTGACATACAGGGTGCCTGCAGGTCCTTAACATGTAGATGTACAGTAAATTCAGTTTTTGATGCCATATCACATTATTGTCAGTAAGTTCTTTAAATGGTCCCATTATTTTCCAACCGGCTTTCACTTTTTGTTTCAACATGGTCTAACATTTGTCCACCAATATCCAGATGTCACCATTTTGTCTTATCAAACACTGCACAACTGCTGGTTCAGTGCTTCAGAAAGTTTAGTTCCCCCATCACTAACTGCAGTTTGATGCAAAACAAGACAAAAAAGGTACAAATGGCACTCAGTGTGACACAAGAGCTACCGGGGGTGCACAATAAAAAGTTACACATTTTCTTCAGGAGAGCATGCCCATGCCCTAGAGGGGGAAACTTCCTGTAGGCTTTTTTTTATATCGCAATATATATTGCAGGAAAGGAATTATTGCAATGTCAGTTTTTTTTTCAACTAATGCAGTGCTTGTTTAAAACATGCCTGTTGGGAACGGGCCGATTGCTTGACACACCCAAGTCGCAGCTACTCACAGTCGGAACACCAGTGAAATACTCTGGTTCACTGGAAAAAACACCAAGACAGACTTTACCCCCAACTAAAAGGGCCCCAAACAGCTAAACATTTATTATGATGTTTAGATATGATTTCTTTTTTAAATATATTGCTATTCTAACTGATTGAAATAACTTACAGAGGCCTCCCAAAGCACTTCAAATATGCTTCTCAATTGTATATTGCTGACACTCACAAAATACAACAATTAAAATATGATGCATTATTATTCATTAAACTATCCAGCATTATATTAGAGTTGAAAGCTCCACCTTGACCAGACGTTAAGTAAATGTAAGTACATTTTGCTGATAATGCATCTCTTTCATTCCTCACTTTAAGTTCACATTTGAATGCAGCACTTGTACTGTGCTGTATTAATAGTTTTACTAATAGTTAAAAGTTTTAAATCAGAAAAAAAGTTTTTTTACAATGCCTACTTCTACAACTGCCAATACCAACATTCCCAGTTAGAGGAAGGGTGAAAAGTAAAAAGAAGACGCTGTTTGCCTGGGGCCCTGAATTCACTAAATCTGCCCCTGAAAAACACATAAAAAAAACAATCCAAGTCGTGCCTACTCAGTCAGAAAGACCGATGAATACACTTAGCTGAGGTATTTAATGCTAAAAAGGCGTAAAGTCGCTTGCTTTGACATAACCACTGCCATTATAAAGGTATTTAAAGATGTGAAACAATATTTTGGCACCAGTAATGTTATTAGTGTTATAAGTTAGTTGGCAAAATTACACCATTTGAGTTGCAATGGATTAGTAGCGCTGTTCCTGTATTCTATTCACTCGTGGTCATTCAGGGAAGAGAAGAACATTTCGGTTCCACAAAGTGTATCCAGCATCCAGCTACAAAAAGTGAGCTGCTGTTTATTCACACAAATGTTGAATGATAGTACACATAATGAGTATGTAGTGCATTTTGGACGCAGCGGCTGACTTCAGTGGCCCCTATGTTTACTTCCTTTATGACTGCTTATGCTGTGTGTGACGTCTTGGTTATTGTTGTTTTGCACATGTGGGTCGGACAGACGGAGGAGATTTCTTTTTCTTTTTATATAGTTAAATATCTTGCAGCCGTAGTTTTTACATATTTTATTTGGCTTATTGACAAGGGAGTCATGTCAGGAGAAAGGCAGCCGGCTCAGCCAATAGATAGCCCTAACCTGATACAAGCAGGAGGGCCTTAAATGCTGACTGACAGGTCAGGGGGTCAGAGGCTGCCCTGGCAGTGTAAAGAAATGTGGCTGTGGCTCTCGGTCTCACAGCAGACAGGAAATTCATTGGAGATGGCACAACTAACTCTTTGCATGAAACCTTGTGGACTTTTCTAGGAAAAAATCTTAATCTTAACAGTTTTGTATTTGTGTTTAGTTACAGTGTTTATTTTTGTTTCCCCTGAGACTTGAAAGAACAATTTTCAAAAGAACTAAAGTCGTGTTCATTATTGTTCTGTGTGATTTCAATACATCTCTGTGAGATTCAATTTCCGTTTAGTAGTTTTTTCTTTATAGTCCTATCACAATTTATACATTCATGTGACATCCCTGCAGCATACATATCCTGAAAGCCCAGTTTGTCGTGAAACAAATTAAATGTCTTTAACCTGATTATGCATAACAGGGTTGAGGTTATACAAGCATTATGACACAAGGAGACCAGGCAACCCAAATATTGGAGGAAATGGCTAAACTAAATATTTACAATACACAAGTTGGTTTAGTGCCATGTAAAGTAAGTCCAAACCAAATTCTGTTTTGGGCCCCCATGATAATAGCTGCGTGTTAAGTTACAGCTTTTAAAGTTCATTTCATAGAAAAAGCCATTTGCTTACTCTGACCCCTTCTTTCTCTTTTACATTCCCCTCTCCATCCTCTGTCTTTCCTTCTTTATTCAGGGTCCTAACTTTGAGTTTTCCACTGAAACCCATGAAGAACTGCTCTACAACAAGGAGAAGCTTCTCAACAATGGTGACAAGTGGGAGGCAGAGATAGCTGCCAACATACAAGCTGATTACCTCTACCGATAGACAACACACACACACACACAGTGTACAGTTAGCACATACCAGAATAACCTCTGACACACACATACGTCCATACTGTACATACTGTAAGAAGACAGTCAGCTGTGGATGTGCTTCAGGGTTGGATTTGGGTTTGCTGATGCAGCTTTTATTTCAAACCAAACACATTTCCTCTGGTGTCAGTGTCATCCCCTTCTGATATACTGAATATTACTTTGATATGTTTAATTTTTACCATGTCATTGTTTGGATATCATATTTATTGTAGAATAATTACTACACTGGCATTCTGTGATGAGTGTACACCAGCTGCCTCAGCATGGCCCAGTCAGTGATCATCCAGTCATCCATGTGGTTGTTTGCACAGTCCCACTGGACTAAAGCATGGAGACTGAGTCATGTTGTGGCAGTATCAGTGCTGTACACTGATGGCATATTGCAGACTTCTGATGTCCTACACAAGTATACATAGATTATTGTTGTTATATTGGATGATAGTGCAGAGTATGATGGTCTTTGTGCTGTTTCCACCCTGACTCAAGAAATAAAATTCTGGGATAAAGACTAAATGCGTTGAATGTGAAGGTTCCATCTTTACTTTAGATGAAGAATTTGAAACAGTGAACATCATCTCCAGGTCACCAAATTGGACAGACTCCATCTGTTAATGAAGACTGTGACCCCCTTTGAGATGTGGTTGAAAGCTCTTGAAAAAGCTAGCAGTTGGACCTCGAGTTAAGAGGGATGTTTTGTCTTGTGTACAATCGAGTCAAAGATTGAATCAAGTATAAGTAAAAAAGGTAAGATGTCCACCCACATGTAATTCAGCAGTGTGCATTAAATGTCACTAAAGTTAGTGTGTGCGTTGCCTACATTCATTGGCTAAATGTACTTTTTTCTTGCTTGTATTTTGCAAAACAGATTTTAAGGTCACTTGGTCTAATGTTACCAATTTAAAACCGATAAACCCGTAGCAGTAATACATAGGATCAATCATGATACGATCAAACTTTCTTAAAGTGCTCATATTATGCTTTTTGGCTTTTTCCCTTTCCTTAACTGTGTTATGTATCTTTTTTTGTGCATATTATAGGTTTACAAAGTGAAAAAGCCCAAAGTCTACCCCAAAGGGACTTACCATCTCCCACAGAAAACACTATTCACAGACTGCTCCAAACAGCTCTATTGTAGTCCAGCCTATACTTCTGTGACAAACACTCGTCACTTTGTAACACACATTATAATGCTTGTCTAGCTGCTAGTGCGGCACGTCCTCATAGTCTGCTTCTGACTGGCTAGCAGTCCTTACCTAGGTACTGCACATGTGCGACTCACAACAAAGATGGAACAAAAGTGAGATGCCTCACTCGGTAGCTAAAATAGAGAGCTCAACACACAGGGTGAAAAGAGGAGCTGCAGCAATGTGCAGTACAAAAATATAGTGGTTTTTTTTATTAAACCATGTAAACCTATTCTGATATAACCTCTAAATACAATTATGAACCTGAAAATGAGCATAACATGAGCACTTTAGTCAGAAACTCATGCAGCTGTTTACCAAGCCTTATTGAAATTACTCTGCTGGTATTAAAGGGACAATGACTAAAACAAATAGTTAAAAAAAAAACTACAGTAAAACATGATTTCATAAAAACATCATTTTATACACAAATTGTATATATACAATACCTTGGCCACAATTTCTGTAGCTTCCTTTTCAACTAAAACAGTTAATTTTATTATGTGGTGCTAATGACATTTTTCCTCAGGTATTTGGAGAAACCAACAAAAATCTGTATATTCTCAAATAGTATGGTCTTAGCCACTATTAGTTGTTTCCAGACAGTGTGAAGAAGATATTCAGATCAAATCAGTTTAAAAAGTTTTCATTTTGCCTAAAAACCTACAACCTAAAGTGCCTGTATTTGCTAAATCACCCATCAACAGTCAGACATGAAACTCACCCACCTTTCGGCAAAATTTGACGCTTTGAAACCAAAATAGGTGAATCATGTAGTCCACATGGGATTTGTTTTGATGCACTGGATTTAACCAATCATTGAACTTCTACCTACCAATGAAACGAGGTCTAGCCAATTAGATGCAAAGTAGGGCGGGTCTTTGCCGAAATGTGAGAGTGCGGTGCTGTTGTGATGATTTGTCATTAACTGTATAAAAGCTATCTGAAGCCCAAACTGCCTTGATAAAGCTGTCTGTTTGGAATCAGCATGGCAGTTATTTAAACATAACGGCCTTGTCCCAGAGTTTAGACGTCTAGCTATATGAAAAGCTAAACAATGCCACGTTTTAATAAATGTAAATAAAGAAGCTAATATCAACATGGACAAAATCATGAATGTGCTAATTCGCTTTTTTGATGATGACCTGGCCAAAGTAGTAAAGTTTAGTTTTCACAATGATTTATTGTAGGATTATGATATTATTGCAATATGTAAATCCACATTGACTCTTAATTTAACATATGGTTGGAAGAAGTAAAAATGTATTCAAAACGTTTTAGTTTTTAAAAATTATGACTTTTATCATTGTGTAATGTGAGAAGGACTTTAACTGTTTTGCCAGTCAAATTAACTTTAATGAGTGCATATTGAAATATTACACTGTTGGTTGGCGCCATATATTTTCCTGCTTTTTTGTCCTATGCCAATCATTATGTAGCTGAACGTTGTTAGTGTGCATAAATAAAGTCATTGGGTTTTGGGAATGAAGTTCATGGATTTTATGCCACTTGTTGCTGCAGTTCTGTATTGATACTCATCAGTTCTGTTTCTATAACAGCAGCAGTAATATCAATAATTAATAACGCATGGGTGCACATTATATTCATGGCAATAAATAATTTGTTTATAAATAAGAAAATTAACGTTTGTTTCGATAAATGAATTAAAGCTGGTAATTGCTTGGCTGCGGACTAGGGATTCCACGCTGCTTCTCTCTAACCCCATTCTTTTATCCGTCAATATGCCTTAACGTCAAAACAACGTGACAAATCATCTGTATCTAGGTTGGAACCTGTATGGCTGAACCATGTATGGTCCAGCCATACAGAAGTAGTGGTTAAATTATTTAGTAGTACTTTTAGAAGTAGTGGCTAAATTATTTCAGGGATAGTCAATGTCTATAATATGGAAGCAAAGAGGGGACTTAATTAAAATGATTATGTACACTTAAAAATGTTATTCACATTAGCGTTATGATTTTCCACATGTATGTGTTTTTAAAAGTAAAAATGAAAAGACAATAATTCAATTTGCATTTTTATTCTCACATACTTATGGGCTCAATAACTTTATAAAAAAAAACAGTGCTGAGGTTTTCTCTCTGTTACAAACCATTTTTGGCCTACAGGGTTTATAATGCACATTTATTAGGTAACCGTTCATTTAGTAGGTTGGTTAAATTAAAGACTATATATTATGCTAATTTTCAGGTTCATAATTGTATTTAGAGGTTGTACCATATTAGGTTTACATGGTTTAATTTTCAGAAAACACCATATTTTTGTTGTACTGCACATTGCTGCAGCTCCTCTTTTCACCCTGTGTGTTGAGCTCTCTGTTTTAGCTACAGAGTGAGGCATCTCACTTCTGTTCCATCTTGTTGGGAGTCGCACATGAGCAGTACCTAGGTAAGGACTACTAGCCAGTCAGAAGCAGAGTATGAGGGCGTGCCATGCTAGCAGCTAGGCGAGCATTATAACGTGTTACAAAGAAGTAAAGGCTGGACTACAATAGAGCTGTTTGGAGCAGTTTGTGAACAGTGTTTTCTGTTGGAGATGGTAAGTCCCTTTTGGGTGGACTTTGGGCTTTTTCACTTTGTAAACCTATAACATGCACAAAAAAGATATAACACAATAAAGGAAAGGGAAAAAGCCAAAAACCATAATATATATGATAATACTTAGTACTTAGTACTAATAGTAGTTAAAGGTGCTCTAAGTGATGTGACGTGTTTTTTAGGCTACAACATTTTTTGTCACATACAGCAAACATCTCCTCACTATCCGCTAGCTGCCTGTCCCCTGAACACACTTTGAAAAATCACGGTCTCTGTAGACAGCCCAGGCTCCACAAACGCCAACAAAAACAAACTGCGCCAACCTGCCCCACGAACCATAATAAACAGTGTTCCAGCCAATAACCGACAAGAAGGAGTTGGTTGAGTCATGAATATGCATTGTGGAAGTAGCCTACGTGCTAACGCTGCTGCAGTGATGGCTCCTTCTTGTCTTGCGCTCAGCGCTCACCGGAAAAGTGCTTCTAATATCCTTCACTGGTCTCCGTCCAGAGCAACGGGATCTGTTGGTCCATTCTTATATACTGTCTATGCATTTCCCCCGACTCATTTCCTGGTTCTCCTTCTCCATAAACAACATGAAATCAAGGAGAGGGTTAACTTTTCCTGCCTGTTAAAATATGTTCATTATGTCCTCAGTTGTATTGTAATGTAATGTTGTACTGTTCTGTATAGTGTATATGTTTATGCTACAGGGAAGCGCTAAGGTGCAGGCTATAGAGGACGCGTCTGCATCATTATGTTTGTTCCAGTTGATTTACCGTAGTTAAATCGGAAGCTGTCTGACCGTGGGACTGATGTGTCTGCAGCTCAAAAATAAATATGCCAAGAACGGCTAAAGATGATTCATCTCTATTGTCTCTTTTCCTCCAAATGCAACATTAGCTGCAACAATAGTGTAACATAACTCAACACTGCTAAAGATTTCCCACCGTGGACAGAAAGCACAGGGGGACACTTTGTTTCTCTCACTATGACTCTAGAGTCGGTACTCGCACCGAAGTGAATCGCTGTCACTCTCTCACTTCTTCCTCGCTCTACCACACACTCCCCACACACACATGCCGGCTCAACGCACGGCACACACCAGCGCACAATTATAAACATCCGGCCACACAGGCTATGGTAAAAGCTCTGCGTGGAGCCTCCATAGAACCATAATACAAGCTTTAGTGGTCAAATGGAAACACACTTTTTTTTCCACCTTTATTTATCCAGGTAAGTCAATTGAGAACAACTTCTCATTTGCAATGACAACCTGTCACATTCACACCTGGAAGCTGCCCAGTACAACCACAGTCTGGTGTGCTGGCCACTGAGCAGCTCCACTGGAGCAGTTGGGGTTAAGGTCCTTGCTCAAGGGCACTTCAGTGGTGGTAATGAGGGAGGGACAAAGCGCTGTTCTTTCACTTTCCCCACCCAGATTTTTATCCTGTTGGTCTGGGGATTGAACCGACGATCTCCCGGTCACAAGCTCGTTTCTCTAACCTTTAGGCCACCACTGACATTCACAATGCTGTTTGTGTGTGTGTGTGTGTGTGTGTGTGTGTGTGTGCGTGTGTGTGTGACATACAGTGATATCAGTATCTATTGACTCATAACTATCAGATTTAGACTTTTCTGCTGCATCCAAGTAATCCAGTTATAGAGATCAATTATTGTCTGTACATCCATGGTTGAGCATGACTTTCCATTGTGCAGATATGACAAAATGTAAACAAATATGTGGCAAAAAACAACAACAAACAGGAGTGTGGGTAGTTTTAAGTTCAACATTTAGGCATTCTGTGTTGTTTTCAGATAAAAAAAAATACTTTTATTCAATATATTCAGACTTTCATTTAATATATTCAAGGTTCATTCAGTATATTCAGACTTTATTCAATATATTCAGACTTTCATTCAATATATTGTATTGTATATTGTAAAACCTGTAAAGAAAAAAAAATATATATATATACATATTATTTTTTTACAGGTGGTGAATGAAATGATCCTAGCTCGTATCCAGTAAATTCTATAAAATAACTTTGAGTCAGTTATACAGTAGTCTATATCCTTGACATTCTACTTCCAGTCCCCCGGATTTCACTCATTTAGGCCGGATATCCGTTGCCATGGGCTTCCTTTGTGTTAGCATTTTAAACTCTGGTCGATTTATGGGGACTATGGTTGACCTTTTCTCAGATCTCTCAGGTTTGTTTCTATTGCATGCAGGCTTTCGTACAGTTCACAAGTTAATGACCAAAATGTAAAATTGCCTCATGTTGCACAACTATGTGGTCAGTCATTTGTCTTTTGTCATTGAAGTTTTTATTTACTTACACATACATAAACATACATAAATCTTTACATTTGGTTACAAGATGTACAAAGGCATATGATACATTAACATATTTAGAAATTCAGTCATCTGTTTTTTTTTGAGTGAGACACCTGAAGTGTCAGTCAAGTCTGTTGTCTGTAGGTGTTGCAGTTTCTGAGTTCCAGATACTTTTAGAGCAGAAGCAGAAAACACCTACTTGACCACACTGGTCCATACCAGTGTGACCAATGTGAGAAGAGTTTTAGGGGCCATCCACACGGAGGCGCTTTTTGATGCAAACGCACGTGTTTTGCATCGTTTGGGCCGATCTTCCAAACGAATCCTGTAAACGCACTGCCTGAAAACGCACCTGGTCCCAGGGTGAAAAAATTCAAAAACGGCTCCCTTTTGGCTTCGTTTGGACGGTGAAGCCGCATATGTGCGTATCGATGATGTCATCGCCACACCCCTCAACCTCTAACGTTATGTAGCTAACTTTAAACATCGCTAAAGTAGCTCACACTTTCATTGAATTTGGGTGTTTTATTACATTTTATTAGCCTGACGTGGTCATACTCAGATTCTAGTCAGAATGTGAGTCTGAAACCGCTCCATTGGGCTGTGATTATGGGGCGTGTTCCAACCGAACCAGGAAAAAAAATGCCTCTGCATTCATTGGATAGACATCCAACCAATCACAGCAACGGAACTCAACACTGTGTATCGTCTCCATAGCAACCACTCTTTGCACAATGCATTCGCGTGCATTCGTTCTAACTTCCGACTTTTAGACTTTTTTGAAGCTGGATATATCATTTGTTTCTTGTAAATACAAATGTAGATAACGTTAATGATAGTGACATGCTCGCTACAGTCGCATTTCTAGAGATGGATCGGCGAAAACACGTTTTATTTCTCTGATTCACGGCTTTGTTCTAGCGCCGGCGGTCCCTCTCTTCACTCACTCTCTAGGTCTCTCCACCATAACGCTCTCTCTCTTCAGTCTCTCTCTATCTCTCTCCACCATATAACGCTCTCTCTCTTCAGTCTTTCTGTATCTCTCTCCACCATATAACGCTCTCTCTCTTCAGTCTCTCTCTATCTCTCTCCACCATATAACGCTCTCTCTCTTCAGTCTCTTTCTTGCTTTCAGGCAGTTGTTGAGGCTCCTCTGCTGAGGATTTTAAAATGAATGCGCTGTCGATATCTTCTGTAACAGACGCGATGGTGGAATCTACACATCTCAACAAATCCAACCCAAGCGTTCTTTGGTGACGTGGTTGATTCTGTTACTGTTGATCATCTGTCCGACAATCTGATTGGTCCGAACAGATCCTGTTCGGGCAATAATTACTTCTCAACGGAGCGACTCCAGACCGAACTTCCCGACCTAAAATTTTGTGGGCGGGGCTAAGTTCGGCTGGCATCCAGGCTAACATTTTATAGCATTTGAAGAAAAAAAAGATAAATGAACATTGAAAAAGGTGACAAAAATGTCAGAAAAGGCTAAAATAGGCAGGAAAAATCCCACAAAAATGTCAAAAGGCACAGAAAATTTGATAAAAACATCGGAAAACATCAAAACGTTGACCCAGAAAAACAAAAAGTGACATGAAGACAACACAAGGGTTAAAGGCTTCTATTACATGGCAGGCCTACAAGCAACAATAATCCAGTCTGGAGGATACAAAGGCGTGAATTAGGATCCCTGCATCAGCCATGGAGAAAGAAAAACCTGATTTATGTTGTGTAGGTGAAAGATGGTTGAATGGAATGTAACACCAAGATTCTTAACTGTCTGTTTATTATGCCCTCGCAACGGCAACAGCCGTGGCCGGAGGCATGATGTTTTCAGGTTGTCCGTCCATACGTCCATACATCTGTCTGCCCATTCCATCTAAGCCCCCCGAAAAACATTTCTTCAAATATGGTACATTAATCCACTTGAACTGAAGGATAAACAGAAAAGATTTTGGAGGTCAAAGGTCAAGGTCACTCTGACCTCACAAAATGTGTTTCTGGCCATTACTCAAGAATTAATATGCTAATAATGACAACGTTTCACACAAATGTCTAATAGAATAAAACGATGAAGTAAGACATTTTATATCCAAAAGGTCAAAGTTCAACTTTATTGTTACATAATAATGTTCTTATTTAACACCATAACTCAAGAACATAAGGGGAGACATTTGGTTGGATACTGATCCAGGGACACCAGAGATGTTCACAAGTAATATTTTGGAAGTCCAAGTCAAGTCTCAAGTCTTTGAGCTCGAGTCCAAGTCAAGTCTCAACTTTTGCCACGAGTCCAAGTCAAGTCTCAAGTCTCTGGCCATCTGATTTGTACCTAACACTGTATTGTTAAATCTTATGAATTCAAAGCATGTCCTGTAGCTACCATCCATACAGTACAGTATCAAAATCAGTTGGATAACTTTATGGGGTCTACTGCAATGCAATCTGAAGAAACACAATTTAAGAACTCTGTTTCAATTTCATAACTGTATTTTTCAACATTTTGTTATCTGCACCAAAGAATAGTTTGTCTGTGTTACTAACTGGCTGTAAAGCCCAACCTCATCATGCATTACATGTTCAGTGTTCAAAGTTTGGAACAGGCCTCCTGTATTGGTAACTGCAGCTTTCTCGAATGAAACTAAGTACATTTACACAAGTACTCTGTGTATTTGTTTGATTCTCCCATCTGCTTCAGTTTTGCTTCTTGTGTGTTTGTGAAGTCTGTCCCCTTTCCAGGTCAACATGGTGAGAGAAGGTTGTGTGGCTCAGGGTATTCCTTTTTGTCCACCAACTGTGGCAACACCTCAATGAAGGTCACAAGATATATGATCAAAATCATAAAAATAACAGCTTATATACAGTATATGTATACTGTATATACATACAGTACATATACTATGTGTGTATAGTAGATATACTGTGTGTGTATATATACACACAGTATATCTACAGTATGTTCTCGCCCTTTTTTTCTTTTATTCAGTGATTACAGCACAGACCTCTCTCTTCACCAAACGCCACCTCATTTCAGCAGCTAATCAGTCAATGAATGGCCCGCTGCCGCTTTCGCTCTGATCTCTAGTTCTGTTTCAACTAAATGATCCCCTACATCTTCTCCCCCCATCTAATGCCCCCCTCTCTCTCACACACGCGCACAACTGTTGTTATTTTTGTCTGACTGCTTTACCTCGTAGAAATGATAAGGCATGATTTCATCTTAATGTCTAGCTTCAATTGTTATTCAAATAACGTAATTTATAATGAAATTAATCAATAACAAAATTATAAATATATATATACAGTAGATGGGGAGCTAGCTAGCTTTAGTGACAGTTGCGTCCACCTATAATGAACGTCAATTCACTCAAAAAATACAAACAAATCAACTATTAAGGGTATTCTACTAACATTAAAACAAATATGAATGTGCTTGAGTGATATTTACCCATTACAATAAATAATTCAGTGATTTGGCTGGTCTTCATAGCTTTGCTGGGGTTATTGCCAACTAGCTAAAGAACAGACCGCCAGCCCACACAGTGAAATCGTGGTGCCTTTGAAATCAGATTTTTTATCTATCTGCAAAGATACTTAATAAATAAAGAACTTCTATTTCGGATTTTTATCAGAAACTGCTTTATTGGCCAAGTAAGTGTAAACGCAAGGGAATTTGAGACCGGCTTTGGGTTGCTTTCAACACAGAAACAGACACAATGTTACGGCTAAAAACAAAAATGAACAAGGTAACGTTAAACATAGTTTGACTACTATGTACAGATATAAGTTGTATATATGATAAAGTGTATACGTGCATATGCATACACATACATACAAAAATGTACATGTAAACAGATCTATGAAGCTTTTAAACATTAAGGCAATTAGTAAAAAATGACCCAGTAGATGGGGCCAATGTTCAATCAATGTGAAGGGCCATTCACATTGTACGCGCAAACGGCAGTGCTGCACTGTGAAACCCATTATTGTCAATGGCTTCCGTGCGCAAGGTCTGCCGCTGCGCTGAGCAAAGCACCATTTTGCGGCTGGTGCAGGAAATTCCGCCGGATGCATGTATTTTCGCTGATGTCAGTTACCTTCCACTTTCTTTGTGTTGGAATTTAAGCTCCGGTGGATTTATGAGGACTATGGTTAACTGCCCTCAGAGCTCTGCAGGGTAAATCCAGACAGCTAGCTAGACTATCTGTCCAATCTGAGTTTTCTCTCGCACAACTATTTTGCAGTGGCTCTTTGTGGAGCTTAGCACCGCCCATGACGATTGTGATTGGTTTAAAGAAAAGCCAATAAACCAGAGCACGTTTTTCTCCCATCCAGGAATGTTGTGCGGACTAGCCAGAACCTCCTCCGCTCTGCAGCGTGTGGAGGATGGTCTGGCAAAGCGAGACTTGTCAGACCCAGTCTGTTGTGCACTACAATCTGCAACTAGCAGACAGAATGGTAAGTGTAGTTAGTATCTTTTATGTTGTTTGTTAGTTTGTGAGCTTGTATCTGGCAGTGGCTGACAAATGTATATATTGTGTTTTGGCTCTCTGTACTGACAGTCCACTCTGCAATGGAGGTTTCAGGTTCTTTAGAAGGCTTTTGCGTAATAGACAGCCATTGGTTTATGGATTTGTGATGTTATTAATCAAGCTTGCTCAGGATACGTCTGAATCTTAAATTTCAGAGAAGTGCACATCTCCCCCTTCAGGAGAGAACTTTGAAAACACCTTTCTAGTGACAAACTTTGCACAGATACAAGTCAGTTTAGTCAAGGTCAGATATTTTAGGGGACATAAACATAAGAAAAACACATTTTATAGGGATTTTAATTATTATGGCAAGTTCTCCACAAAATGGTATGGTTGTGAATGGTTTAAAGAAATACATACAAGCCAGAGTGTTTTTTTCCCCTATCCCAGAATAAGCAGTGTAATAAGCCATTTTATAATTTAATAGCTAGAATGGATATTTATTGCATATATTCCTAATTCTTCCTAGTTAAAACGAACATTTCAGATATCCACAATGACATTTGTTCTCTCCAGAATGAACATTCTAGATATCTGACAGCAATAAAAGTCTTACACATGAATGGCAAAAGTCTCGTCATTTGTTCTCGGAAGAATGTCATTGTCAATATCTGAAATGTTCTTTTAACTAGTCTAGGAGGAACTGAATTACGGTTATCTGCAATATATATCCATTCTAGCTATTAGGCCTTTATTTTAAAATGGCCACTTATGACTACAACAGT
Source organism: Perca fluviatilis (assembly GCF_010015445.1). NCBI lineage: Eukaryota > Metazoa > Chordata > Actinopteri > Perciformes > Percidae > Perca > Perca fluviatilis. Next base: position 43,449,912 of record NC_053112.1, on the reverse strand, counting down.
CAAAATTGTAGGCTAGATATCTTGAAACAATATCTACTAAGAACTAAGAATGTTAATGTGGATATCTTAATTACCATTCTGACTGGTGAATATATAATTTTGACTATATTATATATACCGGTATCTAAAATATAATTGCAGATAGGAGCGTGATTCGATTAAAAACAATATCATAGTCCAGCGTTGGCACAGTAGCCTACTGTTCTGGCGAGGCTAGGCTATTTAATACCTCGAGTTTGGAAATGATTGTAGTTGCATGTAATAAATTAATGTAATAAAAAGCGACATGTCCTGCAATGACTGTTATAATAAAGAATAAGATGATGTTGTCCAGTTTTGGTTACCATTCCTGCTGTCGTCTGTCTTACTGGTATTTCGGTGTAGCGCCTCTTCCTTATTGCAGTGCAATAAGTAGTAGTTTCGGTATAATCGGAAATATTAGTTCCCGACTGGGATATTTCACATGAACGCACCCTCAAATTGGACAGCAACCTTTTACAATAGCCTACTTGGAAAGTCAGAGGAATTTTGGTCAGATTTCAGTGCACGACTTGCCGAGTTGGCGTCATATAACATTACGCACGAAAATAAATGTTGGGTTGATGGCATAGATATGTAATGTGGCCAACAGGGGAAAACGCACTGCAACTTTTTTATTTTATTTATTTTTTATTCATTCATTCAGAATACAGATATACAAACAAACAAGGCATATTTACAAATCCACTTCAAAAATAGAGCTTTTGCCTCGGGTCGAGCCAGTGTTTCTCAACGGGGGTGGTACGTCAGAGGATGACGGGGGGAACTGGAAGCAATATTGTGCAAAGGGGGGTGTTGAGGTGCCTTTGGGGGGCATTTGTTTTAAGGCGAGTTTACACCAAAGGTTCACAACAATACGAGTTTACACTTTAAACTACTTGCAAAAAGCAGTGGTCTGCAACATTAAAACCTGGGAGTTTACGCCCCTGCAACTGGACAAGACAGTGGATCGTAAAGGCTGTTTTATGGATCTGCGGAGGCTCCACGCAGAGCTTTTCACCTACATAAGTGGCCTGATGTTTATACTTGTGCGCTGGTGTGTGCGTCAAGCCGGCGTGTGTGTGTGTGTGTGTGGGGGGAGTGTGTGGTTGAGCGAGGGAGAAGTGAGAGAGTGACAGCGATTCACTTCGGAGCGAGTACCGCCTCTAGAGTCATAGTGAGAGAAACAAAGCGTCTCCCCTGTGCTTTCTGACCACGGTGGGAAATCTGGAGCAGGAAAAGTTAAAGGAACACTTATTGGGAATTTAGCTTATTCACACATATCGCATATCACTCCGCCCAAGTACTATATTCTTCCGCCTGAGAATATAGTTCCCAGTTTGTTTACGGTTAGAAGACGGCTGTGTCTCATGTTACGTTGTTTTTTGTACACGCTGTCACTCTACAAATCACAACATGTAAATAGGAACATGTTGGCGTTATTTTGTCACTTATTCGGAGCAGTAGGATTACTGGAACCATTCACCTGCATGTTCTGTGATGGGCTGATGCCGCTGGATCCGTCAGACAGCCTTACAGCACGCACGGAGATGAGAAGGGTATGTATCGACTTGTCTAACTCTGGGGGTTATGGTGAATAAGCTAAATTCCCAATAAGTCGGCGTGTTCCTTTGTCGACCGGTGTGGCAGTTCGCTGAGGCGTCGCGTCGCTCGCTGTGGCCGAGCCAACCCCTTTTTATTGCCTTCCCCTCAGCAAACCCCCGGCCCTACTAGTGCCCTCTTTTGCCGTACGGACGAACGCCAGTTGCCCGGACGAACGCCAGTTGCCCGTCAGCGGGGCGGATGTTTTGACCTATACTAAAAAGGAGTTGCTTTTGACGCTTCCCTGATTAATTTTAGTTTATAGAGACACACACGCTCTCCGTCTAAGGAGAAGCCCTCGCCCGGATCAGGGAACCCGAAGGCGAGACAAGAGGTTAGATACACACTACACCAGACGTCCCCAAAAACACGGCCTCTTATCCCCCTGTATATGACAAGCACTGCCCGAGGGGATCTTTAAAACCAATGATTTTTCTTTAGTACTCACGGTCTCAGCCGTCCTCCCAGGGTCACCGGAGGTCCCTTCCTTCTCAAGGACGCCTGCCTTGCCCCTCTTGGTCGCCCGACTGAGAGAGGGGGATGCTCAGAGGCTCTGACCAGGCCGCGCGGATAGGGAAATGCACTCCCACTAGGAGATAACAGGAGGTCTGCGTGTCCAAGTCGATCCCCGCCGGGAGGCAACTCTCCACAGGCGGTTAAAGAGGAGTCACTAACCCCCGTAAGGGGGGAAACCCTCCCCGTTTGACAGCGGGCGGTACGATCCCAGAGAAAATAAAGAACTGGCAAAGATTGGCTCCCCTAATCCAAAATCGGATTCAGGTGGTTTTTATTATTTTGTGACAAAAGCAGAAATTAAAAGCAAGTGGTGCTTTACAAAATAAAACTAAAACTAAGAATAAAGATAAAGCTTCCGCTCTAACAGAGGTATTTAAAGCTGCTTCTCTTTTCCTCCTGGCCCTGTCTCTCCCACACTCAGAAACGAGCAGGTAATCTCCTTCTTCGATGTCGAAGAGGGTAAATAAATCTTCCCCACAACGCAACGAAGAGAGCGTCTGGGTAAAAACTAAGAGAGAAGAACACTTTTTGGCCTCTGTATAACAGAGGTATTCGAAGCCGCTTCTCAGAGATAGTCTTTTTCTTTTTTTTTTCCTCCCTTACACTCAGCGAGGAGAAGGCTTCATGGTATCCCGATGCCACGTAAAGCACTCGGTAAAAGAGCCCGAAGGGAGCCCGAAAGGGACCCAAAAGGGACCCAAAAGAGGGGCTCACCCGAAAGGGGCCGCTACTCGGCAAAAACACTCATATTTATACACAAAAAACATTTTACTCCTCCCAAAGTTATCAAAAGGGACGTACTATATGTACTTCCCTATCCTTGTAAGGTAATGTAGGAAACACTTCACAAATAACGTAACAGTAATGAACCTCATGAACTCTACAGCTCGTGTGCTGTGTATGGCCACACATGTGCCTTCAAGACGCGCACACACACAGCTGCATGCACCCATCAAGGCCGCAGCTCCTGCCTGTGCTCTTATCTGTCTAGGTGCTTTCCTACACTTTACAGTTTCTCAAAGAAAGCTCTTTCTGCCCTAAAATGCAAAAAAGATCAGTATGTAAGCAAAAGACAGATATTTTTTGGGGTTTTCAACACACACTCTAAGCAATGATATAGTTTGCTTTTCAAAACACATCTAAGTGATTATATGGTTATCTTGTTAATACTGACAACGCTATATATGTTGTAAAGCAAGAAATGACATGGATTCTGCTATTTCTTTGTTTTTGAGTTTTCATCTGGCCTCGCGGACAACACCTTTAACCCTCTCCTTGATTTCATGTTGTTTATGGAGAAGGAGAACCAGGAAATGAGTTGGGGGAAATGCAACGTGTGGTTACATTTTTCGAGAGGTGCACATCAGGCTACAGCGTAGGGTCCGGCATAGACACAGAGGGATCTGCAGGGGTACGCCGTCGATTCGACGCAGAAGCATAAAACGGCCTTAAGCTTCTGAGAGACCACTTCCTTCAAAGTGACTCTGGCTGTGTTGTGCAGCTGACACTCTCCAGCAGCCAGAGTGTCCAGCATCAACACTAGCCCTGATCCAATTCCCAACAATCACATGTCCAGGTGCACACTGTAAACTTATTTTTATAGTCTATGTGACAATGTGACAAATTGCCATTGGCATTTCTAATGCTGCAGTGACTACATAAAACATTACATATTGAAATCTAATGTTTTTTCATTTGTAATTTTAAATGTGATGTATCTTTCAAAAATGCATGTAACATGATTGATCAGCATACGCAGGTTTTTTTTTTTTATGTGTCATTGCTCATCAACTGCTTGTCAAAGTCAAATGTTTTATATGCAGCCATATAAAACATTTGATTTTGACGCCTACAGCCTGCATCCCATTTGAAAGTAACTGTGTTGACCATCCAAATATTTAAACTCCAAATCTTTCCCTAACCTTGACCGAGCTACGCCCCGATGAAGTGAAGAGTTTGCATTGCATAGATTTTAGAGGCCATGCATGTTATAAGTTGACCAGCAACAAATGAGCAGGATTCAGTGATGTGGTGCTCCTTGGCTGCGAGCTAACATAGCTCTAGAGTCATAGTGAGAGAAACAAAGTGTCTCCCCTCTTCTTTCTGACCATGGTGGGGAATCTGTAGCAGGAAAAATTAACCCTCTCCTTGATTTCATGTTGTTTATGGAGAAGGAGAACCAGGAAATGAGTCGGGCGAAATGCAAAGCTATCAAGCCACGGCCAAGCAGCATGCGTCGCTGCGACGAGAGGTACACGTCAGGCTACGGCGTATAGGTCCGGCGTAGGTATGTGCCTTCACGTACCTACATACGTAGCAATGGCGTCGATTTTACGCAAAAGTATAAATCAGCCTTTAACTCTTCTTCTATTTTGTGTTTCTTTAGGCTTTCTGTGGTGCAGCTCCGTGCTGCCTTCAAGGGAACGGGACGTCAGAGTATCATCTTATATAAACTCTGTACTGCAGTGTTATGAATCGGTCTTGTCGTGAACTTTATAGTCTATGTTAAATGTTAACATCATTTATCTTTAATAATTCTATGAACTTAGCTGTCGAACATTTTTCATTCAATGATATGATTTTTTGATGATTTTTTATAACAATAGTAACAACAATAATAGGACTAATAACTATTATAATTATCATAACAATAATAGGACCTAATCATTAATATTCAGGGCAATTAGCCTACATCTTTTTTGATGGTGGTAAGGGACCTAGATAATGGATAGGGGGGGGGCGCTGGTCCCAAAAAGGTTGAGAACCACTGATATAAACAAAACCTAGGAGCTTATACATAACAAATCAACATAAAGAAGAAAATAAAATGAGAAAAAATTAAATTGAAGGGGCTATCTCAAATTAAGTTAAGAGTAATAAATAAATCAATTCAAGGGCTTTTTTATCCTTAATCCATTTCAATGACTTACACAAAAGATTTAACTCATTCTTCCAATGGATCAGGGAGGGTTTGGTCTTAAAATATCTACATTTATCTATAAAATGTTTTCCTAAAAGCACCAAATTGTTGAGAACAAAACCTACCTTCTTATCTTTATATTATAACTTTATATTCTTCACTGTCAGAGGTGGTATCTCAATTTCCCTGGTCTGCAACCATCTCTGCAGATCTCTCCAGAAAGATTCCACCAACTCACACAGAAAAAATACATGTTCTAGATTCTCAATTTCCTTTTCAGAAAACACGCAAATAGACAAAATACAAGCAAATTAAGAAAACATCTTCATCGGCCACCGTAGATATGGGTTATGGTTTATAAGGAATGTTAATTCACGTATTGCACTTTTTTTTCACACGTAATTTGCAATAGGCTATTAACCGTTGCGGCGCTGTCTACATAGTGTGACCTAGATTAGTAAGACATTATTTATTAGCATTAACCCTGATAACAAGTCAGGTACGCTAATGCAATATTTTGGTGGCTTAAGGGAATGTATTGTTACTGGTGCAGCACATCTGGAAGAAAATCAGCTTCAAACTGAAAATAAATATTGGAAACCGATCAATGTGTTGTTTAAATGCCCTGAGCAACAAAATACAACACATCTTCTTTGTAGCGCCTATTAAATCTCATGAATACACCAAAGTAGGAAAAACGACTTGACAACTCGGGAAATGGGACCATCCGAAAAGAACATGCATGCAGCAGAAGTGAAAACAGCAGCGCCCAGTGCCGCCCCCAAATACGTGCTCGTTCACGTTGTTCCGCAACGCACGTTCAAGTGGACGTCCCTGTTGCGTCATTTGCGCGCCACCTCGCTCCCGAAGCACTTCTTTTCCCGAAAGCCTAAAGATAACGTTAGATGTTCCGATTTCAGGTGAGTAATGTACCCCAAGACCCATGTGCCCTTTTCCTGAAAAATAATTTCGGATGTTTTACAGAGAGCTGATAGTAATAACAGATGGTGTTTGATTTATATGGTGAATGTTGTCTATTGTTTATGCGACTGCCAAATTCAATGTGGTTGGCGGCCTGTGAAGCAGCCAGCTTGCCTGGTGATATGAGGCAGAGGAAAGGGGAGCGCTCCCTTCCAATGGTGACAAGGATGAGCTTATTGTTTCATAAATTAATCTCAGTTATGAAATGCCAATATGCGACAGTTTTAAGCTGTGTCCCGACAGTATCAATTGGTTAATTTCAGGGCAGCAGTTTTCCATCGACGTGCGTCCTGCGTGATGTAACGTCAGTATTAGCATTGTGGCTAACGGGCTCACTTGCTACCTGCATGGTGTCAGAAGATCCTGGAGAAAAAGTCACGAGTGCTGTTTATTCATATAATGTAAACTTGGTAAAACTTAAAGGGGAGCTATAAACCGGTATATTTAACGTTACCTAAATTAATGTCTCGACTGCTGCTACGCTGTGATGTGTTCCCCAGTGAGTTTCCCCATGCCCGGTCACAGTTTACTAGCTAGCTAATGTAACTGGTATTTGTCACTGCTATATGTTAACTATAAGTCATAGTGTAGTTGGGCTAGTATTGAGTCAAACTGAATTGTCACTCAACTAAATTTTCGCTTTTCAAAATTTTGCACATTTTGACCTCTGTAGTGCATCGGTTGCTACTTGACATTTAATCATGCTAGCTAAGTTATATATTTTTTGCACCTAGCGTTAATTATTATACTTATTAATGACTTAAGCGGACGAAGATGGATGGATGGATGACTTATTGTCATAGGCTCATGGCCACAAGTTGGCACTAAAAGGAAATCCTCACACTTATTATTATGGTTTATAATGCCACCATTAGCAGCAGCAAATTGATGGCTAGTTTTGCTATTGAAGCCAAAATGGCCATAAACCTTTAGTGTAATGTTGCACTGGAAACCCATGTTTATTTACATTTTGGATGTCCTTTTTGTATTTTAAGAAAATTACTGGCAAGCCTACAACTGGCTAAAAACATAGAATTAATCACTACACCTTCACTATTCATTCTCTTTACTTACATTTATTGTGTCTTTATCTTTAGAGTGTCTTGTACTTTTCCCTTGTTGTTGCAACAAAGGAAACCTTTTCTGGTAATTACATAAATGAATGGTCTGTATGAAGTAAGTGTGTGCGTGTGCGCTTTAAACACCCAGGTGAAAAAGAATTCTATTAAAAATATACTTTAATAAAGTGTACTAAGTATATTTTCTACATTTTGTACTATTTTCGTCAAAACAAAGTATAGTTAAGTGTATTCAATTATGTATTAACTTCAACTTAACATCTATTTGACTACACTTCAAGTGTAAATAGTATACTAAAATGGAACAACTTTTTTTAAACTTCAAGTGCACTAAAATACACTAATGACAATCAAGATTCATGAGCAATTAAGCACACTTACAGTACAATTGCATTGTATCGCCAGTCTAATGGAAATACACTTAAAAAGGCTTTGCAGTGCAACTTATAGTTGTGTTTAAGTACATTTTGTGCATACTGCCATCATACTTATAATTACTATAAACTATGTTAATTTAGTATGCCTCTGTAATATTTCAAGTGATCTATAAATGCACTTCCTAACTATATTTAGTGCTTTTAAAGTGTCCCACTAGGACAATAATAATGTGTTTTGAAGTGAAGTTCAATTACAACCTAAACATCATAGACGCGTACTTTCAGTGCAATGTTATTATAGTGTAAGGTAGAAATGAATTGTTTGAAGTATACTTCATCTGTACTTCTATCCCCATTTTGTAATACTTAAGCATGAATGTTGCTATTACACTACAAGTGTATATTACAATTCAGTTAAAGTGCATTACATCAACAGATTACAAATTGCATTTCAGAAAAGGATCTTTATTATTGACACAAAAGTAACACACAAAAGCAGATATTGGCAAAAGCAGGAACCTTGAACCGTCGACTTTCTCTGAAATGCCGGGAAGAGAACAATGGCGAACAACTTACTACACATGCACATCTAGCTCTGACTTAGGGCTGCACGATTATGGCCAAAATGATAATCACGATTATTTTGAGCAATATTGAGATCACGATTAATTATCACGATTATTTGTTGATTTGAACCAAAACAAATTTTATTGTCACATAGGCTAATTATAACTGCTTTTACATCCATATTGTGCTACATTCCTCTACCTTTATTGAAGGAGTATGCCATTTCAGCTGTTGTGCGACCGCTTTCCACACATGCACGTTTGCCGTGAAAGATACAGGCAACGCAATTTTCTGTTCACGTTAACGGCGCATGTGGTGCCCGGAATCTACCGGACGAAATAGCAACGCGGATTTCGGTGACTCATTACACTGCCACTTACATGTCTGCGTTGCGCTCTGATGTTCCGAAACCCGCGTTAGAAGCAACCTAAACATCGCTGCATGTCACGCTAGCAAACACTAATAACACGTTACACAGCAGGTAACGTTAGCTTACCGTTAGCTACAGTAGTAACTGGATTAAACACGACTAAAATGCTGATAGCTAAAACGGTGTAGTGTGACTGTATTTCACTGTAGAGGATTCCAACAGCGGGATGTCAAACAGTCTGCTGCTAAAGCTATGAGCTAAAAGACACAAACTAGCACAATGGTCACTGCTGTTGTCTGAAAAACAAAACGGACGGGACACAATGTTGGGTTTACTGGTAAACTGGTAAACATTGTGACCGGCTTATGATGACCGACTGCTCCCTGTTGTGGAATTTTCCTCACGTTACTCTGTCCTCTGTGACTGTCTACATCTAGAAACTTAGCTGCACGGTGCAGGGAACAACTCTGATTGGCTCATGGAGGCACGTGATCAGACTGTGGTTTATGGAGCGCTAGATTGGCTTTGCAAAAACTTTGATAAGGAGCGTTCTATGAACGGAATGACACATTTTAAATATCGCTCGATCACGCAAATTTGATGGTGGGAAGCCAAAATCGTGATCGTGATTAAAATTCGATTAATTGTGCAGCCCTACTTGAATTACTAGAGGCCTTGTGGCTCTCATTGTTGCACTTCCTCCGTAGAAAGGCCCGGATCTCTGCCACCTCGGTGTTGGGGAATCGCTCCCTCACTGCATCTGTGAAAACAAAAAAAAGAGACATGGGTATGAATTAAAACAAGATAGACAATGTATAACATTGAAATGCAATCATTGATGATAATGGATTTGTCAATCAATCATGACAATGGATTTGGATTCATAATTATGACATTACTCAGAGTTCGTACACATTTCCAAGGTCAAATTCAAGCACTTTTCAAGCACTTTCAATGTCCACTTTAAAGCTTTTTCCAGCACCTTACACCACCGTAAAATATATACCAATACTAAATAGTATTATTTAGTGTTTTTGTCACATTAAAAGACATACTACTATAAACAGACAAAATTGTGTTTCGTAATAGCAGAAGGATCAGATAATTAAGCAAAACACAAGTTTTATTTTTCAAAATGTATCACTGTCTAAGCTATCTAACCTGCTTGAGTCAATGTAAAAACAATTATCACCTTCTCTTCATGGTTCCTAACATAACATACAGTAAGACAGCTATGGAGAGGAGCACTGAGTGGGGGGGTCTGAGCCAAACGACATGCAGCTGAGTCATTGTGTGTCAAAATCCAGGAAAACAGTTGATGCACCCTCTTAGATTTTGCTCAAAGTTTATGCTACCCTTAATGTCCTTTCACACTTTTTTCCAAATCTAGGGCATGCCGTACAAACTTAACGGTTTAGTCATATTGACATGTTTGTTTTCCACCCTACAAAGTTTGGGCTGCCTATGAATTAATGTCCAAATGTTGCTTCCCAGATAATGTGATTTTCAGACTGTAAAACTGAAGTAATTTCAAGGGCTAAAATATGAAGACATAGGAATTGAACAGAAATATTTTACAAGCCTTGGTTTTGGGACACATTCTTGATATAGAATATTGAACTAAATCTGAGACAGTGCTACAACAACAACAACAACCTGTAATTCCATTTTAATCCAGAAGACTCTGACAGTGCACAGGCACCTGCCTCAAAAATAGCCTAGCTATATTAATTGAAAAGAAATGTACTTCATTCCCAAGACATACATTTATCTACTGGAATAGAGCAGTGCAAATAGTGCATAAGGCAACCTTACAGTAGGCTACTTGTATGACACTCCATCTGACACGATTTTTGGTCAGCAACCAACGATTGTTGTTATGCACCGGGCTAACGTTTCAGGTTTTAATTTGCAGGTAGTTAACGTTACAGTTACGGTGATGTAACTTTGGCTATGTTCCCTGCATATTCCACAAATGAACGTGCCATGACGGCCATGCAATACTAACATTGCATTACATCATAGATATATATATCTATGGCATTACATTATCACACCAAGTACTCTGTCACTTAGCTAGCCTGCGAATTCCTAGCTAGAAGTTACTAGCGTAAACAAATAGCTAGCTAGGCGCTAACGTGTACAGTAGGCTACAGTTGGCTTACTTGAAACTTACCTCATGTGACTCGAGAGCACAGACTCACCCATTGTGAAAAGCTGCACATCTTTTTTGCAGACTTTACAAGAGGCAACTCGTAGGGTTTGTCCCCGTTTAATCCATAATAATTTTTCATCTTCCAGCCAACGTTCATTGAAACGACAACCTGTCGACAGCGTTATTACCTTTCGAATCCCACCATAGCAATAGCGAGCCCCAGGAGCCTAAAATATCATTATATTGGCCAGGTGTCCATGATGCTTACTCAAGGTAACGTAACCGTGACCAATCGGCTCGTAACCTTAACCAATCGAGCTGCTTCCTAGGGGGGTCTTGGCGAGGGGTGGGGGTGGTGTCAATACACTTTCCATTAGTAGGCAGGGACGGACTGACAATCTGTGCGTTCTGGAAAAGTCCAGAACGGCCGTCCAACCGACGGCCGTCGGTACAAAAAAGTCTATTAAAGTGGTATTAACAGCCAACAGCAGGGGGCGCAAATACAATCACTTATATGCTACGTGTAAAAG